>NW_006494614.1:7317562-7393724 GCF_000325575.1 Pteropus alecto
TCAGCAATGCAACAAAAATGTAAATACATAATGCTTTCTGTCTACTTTTTTCCAAATAATGCTTCACCAAGTATTTTTAAATGCTTAATGCATTTCTAGGTATTTTTCCATCATCTGTTATCATCTGTTATATTTATACTTTATCTCTATTTAACACTTCTAAAGTTCTTATATAATAATCCTCAGAGAATGCCTCACACTGTTTTGGTTAAATGCTGAGAGAGAGAGAGAGAGAGAGACTGAGAGAGAGAGAGAGAAAGAGAGAGAGACTGAGAGAGAGAGAGACTGAGAGAGAGAGAGAGAGAGAGAGAGAAGAAGAAGATATATATACACTTTGTACATATACTTTGAATATACTTCACACTTTTCATTTGATGTAATTTAAAAAGTATTGTAGTCCAACCAAGGGTCAGACTCAATCTGAACCATAAAAATCAATGCCATAAAATCTAATCCAAGTAGAAATCTGATACAATAAAGTATGACACTCAAAAACAAATCAAGTATAGTTAATTTTTCCTCTTAATCTTTATTGTGATTTAATTTGTCATTTTTAACATGTTCTCTGGCTAACAAAGTTCTGTTGTGAGGTGACTGTTTCTCTGTCAGGCACATCGTTGTTATCTCTGGAGGAAGATGTGAGAGAAATAAAGTGCAAGATATTTCTGAGTCATGGAAAATCAACCTTTTCCTACACCCAGACAGAAACACACAGAGTCTGCTCTTCTCTATCTCCATTCAGCTTCTTAGGGCTATACAACAGACCATACTTTCTCTAGCTTAATTCCCATAGTTTATTGGTTCTCAATCAGGGAAATTTGGCAATGGCTTGAGACATTTTTAATTCTCACAACTAGAGGGATATTACTGGAATCTAGAGGCCAGGGATCCTGCTAAATGTCCTACATTGCACAGGACTTATCCCCTCGATATGTCAATAGTGCCAAATATGCGAATCCCCAAAAATATGTCCAGTAATTTGAGATGGTATTTTACTATTTTTTTAGTTGTATCCAAAATGAGAGTATAAATCATAACTTGAGACTTTCTCAATAAACGAATCGATTTTGTCTTGTTACCTATGTTTGTACTGTAACCTAAAACGCTTTGGAAGTGAACCTGAGCACCATGTCTGAGCCACTGAACTTAGCTGACCAGGTGCCTATTCCAAGTAGTTACAACTGGTAGACTTTAGACTTTGTGACAATGCTCATGAGAGGGAAATTAAGACCTTTATAGATATTGGTACGAAAGTATGAATTTTAAAAAACTATTCTGGACTTTGCCTGTTTTTCTGTTTGTTTTTTTTATTTGTTTGCTTTTGCATTTAGGGTCATTGAGGCTTACTAAATATTTGTAATGTTTTATCTAGAAACAGTCCCTTTCTTTTCTCTCTCCTTCACTGTGAATGCTAAGAACTAAAAACTAACAAACACAGGTCAGGCTATCATAACAATGAGAAATAAGAAAAATTGCCTTTGGCTTCCTAACCCCTTAGGGGTTCAATGTTCTTGCAACACTTCTTTTCATGACTCATGAAAACTGCTGTAAGGAGTTAAGCTAAAATGGATGCACTTGGAGCAAGAAATGACTGCATGATCAGTTTGCTCTGCGCTCCCTCTCTGAGAGGATGGGGCAGCAAGGCTCCTCGCTTGCATTTGCTTTCCTTGTCTCTGAATACTCTCTAGTTTTCCTCAGTGAGTATAGGTAAGCGACTGTTCATTTGTTCATTTATTCAATAAATATTTATTGTGTACTTAATAGTTTTGAGGCACAGTGCTAGGGGAGTACAAGGGGAATACAATACTGAAGTATGAGGTTGTCATGGAAGGCTAGTTTAAAGATTAGGTGAATGAGGGAGCACCAACGAACAGAAAATCATAGTAGTTGTCAGTAGAAGATAAGATGTGCTAGGCTGGTACACAACTTAGAAAAGAGAAATAAGGTCAGGAACAGAGAATGAATGAGGAGACATGTCTGTATAACACTGTGCTTAAGAGATAAGCTGCTCTGCTATGATGTACTGTGTCAAAGAGATAAGTTGTCTAAGAAGTAGGTGAGGAGGTTTGTTGCTTAGAGTGGTGATACTAAGGAGGCTACTTGAGGCAGGATGAATGAAGTGTTTAAAATGAAATGAGCAAAGCTGAAATTTAGTCCATATTTGCTTTGGAAGAGAAAACTTGAGATACCAATGTCAGGAATTTGGGAGTGCAAACTAAACGAAGATGTTCACAGATGCATGTGGCTTTCATTTAGCCTCTATGTATTCTTGATGTTATCTAGAAACCAGAAACTGCTTAGGGGTTGGAGTAAGGAGCTCTTACCATTAAACTAATCCTTTTATTTAATATTTAAGAACTCATCCTCATCCATCCACTTCTTTAAATGATCCTCATATGCTTTTGGGGAGTTCTCAACTGTCTCTTTTTCAGTTTTTGTCTTGCTCTCTCTAGCTCAACTTTGCCATGTCAGTAGAACAAAATATCCCCTTTAACTTTGAAACTCAACACTGACATTGTTGAGGCAACTCAGGATGTAAGAGAGAAATGGCCTCAGCATCAGAGGTTCCACACAAGGGTGTCTAGGATTAAAGGCTGGCTTGTGCAAACTGTAATTTCTCACTTATCTCTGCTTTCTTAATCTCTCAATTTTCTTTTGAGAATATTAGCTATTAATCATTATCTTAAACATGACTTGTTGCTGAAAACTAGGGTTTGCTCAATCAAATTAGGTTCAAGAAGCATCTAAGTACTTTGCTTTGGAATTATCTGCTTTTATGACTTAATCGCCTAGGTCACTCTCTAAGTATGAAGTGCTTCCAGAAAAGAAACTATTCATATGAGTTCTTACTAGATCCCTTCAGGAAAAAAAAAAAAAAAAACACCTTAAAAAACCTATAATATATTTTAAACATACTAGTGTTTTTCCAAAGAGAAAGTCTGAATTTTAATATATTGCAAAGACTTAAATCAAACAAATATCTGCTAATGGTAGGCTTTTTGGTATCATTCAACTAGCAAGTGTTTGAGAGAATCCCTTATTCTTGTGTCTTTTAAGTGAAAGGCAGTCTGCCAAACTTTAAATCAGACGGCTTATGAACTTGGCGGGATGGGTCATTATTTTAAGATTTTTCTACCTGGAAGTGATCCATACTGGACAGTTGCTATGACAAATAAGGTAAAGGTTTTTTCACCTGAGGCTTCATTATTTAATGATTAATTTTACTGATACTTTTCCTTTTCAACTTTTCACAATTCTGTAGTCATCATATTTCTGTTTATGCAATCAAGATTTTTTAAACCTCTAAATTATAAAGCAATAAAATACTGTGGCTAAGACTATGATCTCCAGACTCCTGATGGGTTTTATTAAGTTTCATCAATTACTAGCTGAGAAATTAGTCCATCTCTTTGTACCTGTTACTTGATCTACTACAAGAGGTAAGAGTATACTGCTCATAGGTTGTAAGGTGCTTACAATGTCTGACACTAGTATGTGCTTAATACATGTAAGTATTTATATTTTTTCTACAAGAACATAGATTGATGAGGGCAGAGAGATATTTGTCCATTTTATTTTCTGCTTTATTCCTGGTACCTACAAATCTGAAACAGAGTTGGAATTCAATAAATACTTGTTAATGCAATTCAACAATAAAATATGATTGTATTTTACACATGCACACAAAATGAAACCATATTGCCCCTGAATTAGCTGGATCGGCTGACTTTTCCTCTATGTGATATGTATCTCTTCTGATTTGAGATCAGTTTATCACTACAGATTTCACAGCTGTCAGATCATTAACCACTAAGTGTCTAAATTAATATCGATGCGGTATTATTGGTACACCTGCTACCTACACTACAAATTTAAAAGTACCCCTTTCTGTGTTGTTAATTGACTTGATCATTACCTTTATGAACAGACAGTGATGTTTTCCTGGACAGAGAACTGCACGCATTTAAATATACTCTAAAATCACACAGTGAAAGTCAATCGAAGTTTAATGGAAATGAGTTAACACTGAAGATTTTGGTGATGCCATTTTAAGGCTTTTATGTTTCTTTAAAATTAATGTTCAAAAATGTGACACAAGAGCTGGAATAATACTTAATATTATTCAAGAAATATAATAGCTTTGATTATTTCAGGACTCAGTTATAATAAAGCTAGTATTGCAGGACAGATCAAAGCAATGACTCTCAAAGTTTAATAAGTGGAGGTCTTGTTAGAACATATTGCTGGTTCCTCTCACCAGTTTCTGATTCAGTAGGTCTGAGGTGGGACCTAAGAATTTACTTTTCTAATGAGCTTCTAGGTGATGTGGATATTGCAGGTCCAGGAGAGCCACTTTAAAGATGACCAGGTTAGAGGTTCATATCAAACGATAAACTGATAATTAATTGCAAGTAGTATCAAAAGAAGAAAAATTTGAGAAGATTTTTTCAATTTTTTTGAAAAACCATACATTGGAAAAATAATTAAACATGCTAAATATGTCTCTTAAAGATTAACCAATGACTAAAAAACTACAAAGAATGTTTCATATCAGATTTTTTAAAGTTCTTCCTGGTAGACAGCAGTCTAAAGGTGGAATACAGTGACTGAAGAGTATGAGTTCATTGTTGCTGGAAGTATTCAAGTCAAAAATCTAAGACAAAGGGAAATCAAAGAGTGGGTAGGGATTTGGCTCTATGTGGCACTGGGGATTTCTTTTAATCTCGAGCCGATGATTCTAAAGAATTTCTTAAAATCATATATTTGAAGGACCGTCTCTAAGAAAGGAAACATCCTAAACATCTAGCATTCCAGGAATAATTAGCCATGAAAAGTATATTATTTACTGTGGTGGCTGTAACAAATGAACACAGACTTGGTGATTTAAAATAAAAATTTTATTTTCTAAGAGTTCTAGAGGCCAGAAGTCCAAAATCAAAGTGGTGGCCGACTGCACTCTCTTTAGAAGCACTACAGGAGAATCCATTCCTTACTTCATCCAGCTTCTGGTGGCTGCCAATATTCTTTGGTTTGTGGCTGAATCACTCTCTCTGCCTCCTTGATTGCACTGCCTACTCCTATTCCATGTATGACAAAAGTCTTTTTGCATCCATCCCCTTGTTAAGGGTAACTGTGATTGCATTTATGGTCCCCCCAGATAATCCTCCCACCTCAAGATTCTTAATCACATCTGCAAAGATACTTTTTCCAAATGAGATAACATTTACAGGTTCCAGGTATTGGAACATAATATCTTTGCGGGCCAATATTTAGTCTACTACAAATGATAAATCCCACAATTTTTTATTATATTCCTATGATATAAATTTACTATGTAAAATATTCTTACTATGTAAGAAGTTTTTTTTCCTATTTTTAAATATTTCTTCTACAATATGGATAAGGGAAAAGAGATAGGACAATTTTTACTCATCAGTTTTCCTACATGCTTGCAATCATTACAGAAGAAATTAAAATTTTTACAAAAGTGAAATTCTGTATAGCAGATAGATAATATTATACACTTCCTGACAAATGTTTAGAAGGGTGCTTCTTTCTGGGAAATGCATCAATTAATCTCAATAAAACTGACCTATTTTACATTTAAGAATAGACCTAGTTAACTGCTTTCATGAAAAAGTGGACAAGCGGCTACTTACATGATTATTGAACTAGTTTTGACAAGTATTTAAAAATTTTAAAAATATTGTAAACAAGTACTAATATACATATTTAGTACATCAAGTTCAGCAAATCAAATTCACTTTAAAAAATATGACTGTGCCTAGCATATTAGGGATTAAACATAGAGTTTTTGAATAGTATTTCTCTGGAGAGTCTGTGAAAATTTAAAATAATATTGAATTTTACAAATGTTTATCGAGAATATTAAAAATTTAGATAACTGACCTCATTATTTTTATTTTCCAACAGCTATTGGGCAACATTGCAAAGAGAGCCTTTGCCAAGCTTAGTTTTATTCTGTTGCTTATTAGCAATTAAATAGCAAAACTTTTAATTAAATCAAATTGTCTTTTAAAATTGCTGAGTTGGATTTTTTTAAATGGCTTGAGATATACTTCACGTGCCATATAAGTCACTATTTAAAATGTATAATTTCAATGATTATAGTATATTCAAAGAGTTGTATAACTATAGTTAATGTATATATAATTCTAGAACATTCTCATTACCCCCAAAAGAAATTGCATACCTGTTATTTAGCAGTCACTCCTTATCTCACACTCACCCCCAGGTAACTACTAATCTACTTTGTCTCTCCTGATTTCTTTTTTTATTTTTTTTTTAATTAATTCTTATTACGGTGACATTGGTTAACAAAGTCCAGTAAGTTTCGGGTGTACAAAGTCCAGTAAGTTTCGGGTGTAAGGCATATACATATATATTGCATTGTGTGTTCACTGCCCATAGTTAAATTTATTTCTGCCACCACATATTTGACCCATTTTACTCCACCTACCTCCTCCTGCCCGTCCCTCCCCACCTCCCCGGTAACCTCTAGTCTATTGTCCATGTCCATGAGTCTCTGTTTGTTTGTCCTGTTTGTTTGTTGCTTTTAGGTTTATATCCCACATATATGTGATATCACGTGGTTTGTAACATTTTCTGTCTGGCTTATTTCACTTAGCATGATTATCTCAAGGTCCATCAATGTTGTCACAAATGGCAATATTTCACCTCTTCTTATAGCTGAGTAATATTCCATTGTATATATGTACCACAGCTTCTTTATCCAATTGTCTGTTGTAGGACACTTTGGTTGCTTCTATGTCCTGGCCACGGTGAATAATGCTATGAACATCGGTGCGCAAATATCTTTTTGGATAAGTCCTTGAGGTAAATACTCAATAGAGGGATTGCTGGATCATGTGGTAGATCAATTCTTAGTTTTTTCAGGAACCTCCATACTGTTAACCATAGTGGCTGTACCAATTTACATTCTCACCAGCAGTGTATAAGGGTTCCTTTTCCCCATGACTCTCCAACACTTGTTATTACTTGTTTTGTTGATAATAGCCAGTCTTGCAGGTGTGAGGTAGTATCTCATTGTAGTTTTGATTTGCATTTCTCTAATAGCTAGAGATGTTGAGCATCTTTTCATATGTTTGTTGGCCATTTGCATGTCTTCTTGAGAGAAGTGTCTGTTCAGGTCCTTTGCCCATTTTTTAATTGGATTGTTGGTTTTTGTTGTTATTGGGTTTTAAGAGTTCTTTGTATATTTTGGATATTAGATCCCTATCAGAGATATTGTTTACAAATATCTTTTTTTTGCTGAGCAGAAGTTTTTTAGTTTGATGTAGTCCCATTCATTTTTGCTTTTACTGCCCTTGCCTTTGAGGTAAAATTCATAAAATTCTCTTTAAGTCCAAGGTCCATGTGTTTAGTTCCTATGTTTTGTTCTATGCATTTTATTGTTTCAGGTCTTATATTCAGCTCCTTAATCCATTTTGAGTTAATTTCAGTGTGTAGTGATAGACAACAGACCACAACTGCAATGAAAAGATTAAAATATCTAAGAATAAATTTAACAAAAGATGTGTAGGACCTATATGATGAAAACTATAAGACCTTATTAAAAGAAATTGAAGAAAATACAAAAAAATAGAAAGATATACTGTATTCTTGAATCGGAAGAAGCAACATAGTTAAACTAATCATTTCATATAAAAAGAATCAAACACAAAAGTGTTTTTTGAGACTGGTTTCTTTCAAATAGTGTAATGTTTTCAAGTTTCATCATGTTATAGCATGTATCAGTACTTCGTTCTTTTTTATGGCCATATGATATTTCATTATATAGCTAGCTATATCACATTTTTGTTTACCCATTAATCGGTTGGATATTTTGGTTGCTTCCACTTTTGCCTATATGAGCAATGCTGACATAAACATTGGCAGGAAGTAGTCAATATTAAAAAAGAAAATCATCTTGAAAATTGTGCTGGGATATGAGTGGGGTTGTTCTGAAAATTTTGAGAGCAAAAAAAAAAAAAAATGAAATCGTCGCATAATACACCATAATACATACAAGTGGTATATTATATAAAACATTAAATCTATAGTTCTAAAATCATATGTTCCTAACATTAGAATATAACACACAATAATCATTTTTTTCTCTCCATGTCTGATATATCCATTTAGGCAACAGCACATTCTCCTCTATACCATAAAGTAAGGAAAATGTTATAAAACTTCTATGGAAAACAGAAAGGACATTGCTATCCCTATTTCACTTGATCTGAAACTTCTCTGAATGCTAAACTCTCCCTATTACACTTGATCTATAAACTTGATCTCTGAATGTTAATTTAAATGATTTATGTTTTTTTCAGAAAGAATAACCTGAATGCTAGAGCAGGTACTGCACAATTATTTCCCAAGCACATAATCTTCATTTACCTTGTGGATAACTTATATTGGAGAATGAATTTGAGAAATCAATTCTGTGACTCTACTACTTCAGTCACTAACAATATAAATAATTGTTTATATTGCCAACTTTGAATAGATTCTGATTATACCTTCATTATCTGGAAAAAATATTATTTAAAAAAAATCTAGAAAACTTAGATGAGACTCTTTTTATTTAGACTTCAGTTTTTGAAAGCAATTTTAAGTTCCCAACAAAACTGAGGGAAAAGTATGATGACTTTCTGTGTACTCCCTGCCTCCATGCATGCATAGCCTCTCCCATTATCAACATCCCCACCAGTGTGGTACATTAGTTACACAACTGATAAACTTACTCTGACGCATAATTACCCAAACTCTTCACTTTAACCTAGGGTTCATTCTTGGTGGTGTACATTTTAAGAGTTTGCACAAATGTATATTGAAATGTATCCATCATTATGGTAGCATACAGAATATTTTCAGTACCTTAAAAAATCCTCTGTGCTCCACTTATTCACTCTTCAGCCCCACGCCCAACCCCTGGCAACAACTGATCTTTTTACTGTTCCTCTAGATTTCCCTTTTCCAGAATGTCCAATAGTTAGAAACACATAGTATGTAGCCTTTTTAAGGATCTTCCATATCTTTTCATGGCTTCATAGCTCATTTCTTTTAGCACTAAATAATATTCCATTATCTAGATGTACCAAAGTTGATTTATCCATTGACTAAAGGGCATCTTGGTTGCTTCTAAGTTTTGGCAATTATAAATAAGCTGCTATAAACATCTGTGTGCAGGTTTCTGTGTTAGATATAAGATTTCAACACCTTTGGGTGTGCTGGATTGTATAGTAAGAGTATGCTTAGTTTTGTAAGAAACCACCAAACTGTCTTCCATAGTATCTGTACTATTTTGTATTCTCAACAGCAATGAATGACAGTTCCTGACGCTCCATATCCTTGTTTGCATTTGGTGTCTTCAGTGTTTTGAATTTTGGCCATTCTAATAGGTACATAGCATTATCTCATTTTTTAAATTTGCATTTCTCTGATGACATATGATATGGGAAATCTTTTTAAATGCTTGTTTTTCATCTGCATATCTGCTCTGGTGAGGTGTCTGTTAAAATCTTTGGCCCAATTTTTTAATAGTATTGTTTGTTTTCTTATTGTTAAGTTTTAAGAGTTCTTTGTACATTTTGGATGTCTTTTATCAGATTTATCTTTTTCAAATATTTCCTCCCAATCTGTGGCTTGCCTTCTCATTCTCTTGACACTGTCTTTCTCAGAGCAGAAGGTTTTAATTTTAATAAAGTGTAGCTTATCAATTATCTGGGACCTTTTTTGACATATATTTGATACTTTCCAAAAACACTAGTTTAATAAGAATATTCTAATGTAGTCCAGAGTATATGTCTTCAATGTACTTATTTATTTTAAAGAGAGAACCAGTTTTTCATACAATGCTGGATTTTTAAATAAAGATTCAATAGAGTAACAAAAAGCAAAGCTAACGACTCACTCTATTTAACAATTTACTTATTTCTGGAATTTGCATACTCAGAACAAAAAAAAAATGTAGCTCCATTTCACTAGTTTATAAGCTGAAAAAAACAGAACTTAATAATTGAGTTACCAATACCAATTAACTTTACCCAAGTGCCAGAAAGGACTGCATTTATTAAATAAATGTAAAATAATGCAAAGTTCATGCATTACATTTAAAAGTTAAGGTAAAATTATAAAATCCTTTTGAACCAAATGCAAAACTTAGATTTTTATTAAAAATATAAAACCATTACATTTGTTTAAAATAAAAAAAGATCTTAGAAATGAACTCTGGGCAAATCAGAATCACTTAGGGCTCTCTCCCTTGACGTTTTTATTGTAATATGCTGGGGTTGGAATAGATTATTTCTAAGTCTCTTCCTGTTCTCCAACTCTGCTTCTTATGATACCATCTTTGGATCTCTATTGTTTCTTGGAAAGCCAAGGCTAGATGTATAGTCGAATTTTGTTTATTTTCCCTCGAGAATACATGCAGTCTAAGTAATATTGCTTTAACCACTAGATTTCAGCACACAGAATTAAGATATTATTTAACCACAAGTTGTCATAAAGTGTGAAAACGCAGTGTGCAATTTTATATGCTTTCTTGTATCTTCTATGCATTCTGTAAGCTTTTCTCATTTCCCTTCTTCCCATGGTAATAGATTTCAAGCATCTGACTTTTATTTTAAGTCAATTGGAAACGTTAGGTTGATGTGGATTATACACAGGGGATCTGAATGAGCAACTTGTTTATTTCATCCATATGGGTTTATTGTAACTTCACCAGAAAAGCCTACAAAAGAGCACCTCAGTGAGAGAGAAAATGGCATTATTTTTATCTTGGACTCCAAAAGGGAAAACTAAAATTTTATCCCAGGGAGCATTCCATCTAACTAGATCACTCTTATGTTAACAGAATCCAAGCCACGTGGTGCTGCCTTGCACTGCTGAACTTAAAACTACTATTACTGTGCTCCCTTGGAAATCTAATAGAGTTTGAAATTCAGAATACTCAACATCACCTGACAAGTTTCTCATTTCAAATGGTCAAAATTCCAAAGAAATGCAGAAATCGATGACCCCTTTATTCTGGACTGATGATGTTTACTCTACTTGGATGCACAAAGGGCCTGTACTCTTGTTTCCCTTCAGTTGGAGAATCAGGCCAAGCAAGGGCATACTTCTTTATGAAGCTTTCCCTAAGCTTCAATTATGGTCATTTGTTCCAATGTGATACTGTCTTTAGTACTTGGGACTTACTAAATTCTTTCCTGAGTGAGTCATACTGTGGCATAGTATCTAAGATAAGCAGACTTCTTCAGACTGACATTTTTCCAATCTAATTGTCTTAGACATTAAGTTATGTGGAAAGCTCTAAAGGATGATAACAGTGTCTTAGTCTCTGATGTTCATGCATTGTCAAAGGCTTCAGAGACCAGTTAAACAGTTTAAGTCAAACAATTTAAGCATTCAGCCATATCACAAAAGGAAACAATAGATATTCAAACATCATAGGGAAGGAAACAAAATACATTAAGTTGTGTCAAATTTCACAATTTCTGACATTATAGAATGAAGCCCAAAACGGTTAGTCATTTCTTAACTCTTCGAAGGCTGTATCACTTTAGCGGTCGATTCCTAAAATATATAAATTATCATGGAATTCAAGTGCTAGTTTTAAAAGTTATGTGTATTATTTCACTGAGAATCAAAAGTAGTCATCACATTTTTTTTTTAAAAAGTTCAAGTACAGAGAAAGGAAAACATTCTTTATTTAGGAACACCTGTTTAGGCAGCTAACTAGCTAGCTAGCTAGATCTATCAATCCACTGAGAGAGACTTCAATGCATCAATAACTACAAATGGAAAGTCTAGTTTGGAATTACTTTTATTTGCAATAACAACAGTTACTGAGCTGTTTTACTGTTTTACTGCCATAATATTATTTAATTCTGATTATAGCCTTATACTATAGGTTTTATTTTGTTACTCTTTATGTAGATGAGAAGAAGAACCAAAGGACAGAGACTGTCTACTGCATTACCAAAGATTTTACAACCAGTAGATAGTAAAATGAAATTCAAACCCTAGCATTTTAGCTTGCTTTATTCCTTGCAGGAAGGACTTATAAAATGGTTTTGAGGAACTATTATTTTATGAATTTCTAGAAGATGCTTTCTGCAAATATATGTAGCTACCTATTTTCAGGACTGTTTGGATGAATATACAAGCTTTCCTTAAAATTGATTGGTATAAGCTGATTTGAATGTGAGCCTTTTAGATATTGAGGACAGCAAAGCCCTAGTGAATGACCTAAAGTTAATTGATTTAGTAAAGCTGTAAAAATACTACCTATCAGAAAAAGGCTAGTTTTGAGGAAGTAAATTTCTCTCTTTACCAAACAATTCTGTAATGGTTCGATTAGATCCTGAAGTCCTCTATATCAGGGGTCCCCAACTCCTAGGTCATAGATCTCTACCAGTCTGTGGACTGTTAGGAACCAGGCCACACATTATATCAGGGGTCCCCAACTCCTAGGTCATAGATCACTACCAGTCTGTGGACTGTTAGGAACCAGGCAACACAGCTGGAGGTGAGCAGAGGGCGAGCCAACAAAGCTTCAGCTGTATTTTCAGCCACTCCCCAGCAATAGCATTACTGCCGTAGCTCCACTTCAGATCATCAGGCATTAGATTCTCATAAGAGCACCAGTTCTGGTGCCAAAAAGTCTGGGGACTGCTGCTCTATATTACTACAGGAACCTGTCTTCCCTGGTTATATTTTTAATTGCCTATTTTTTTTACTTTCCTTGCCTTAAAACAGAGAGTGACAATTTTTTTTCTAGAATGTAAACATTTTAAGCTTTTCAAGTCACATGTGGTCTCTGTCACATGTTCTTCATTTTCTTTTGGGTCTTTAAAGTACTTCTTTAAAAATACTTTTAAAATTCTTAGTCGGGAGCTATATAGAAACAGGCCACTGGCCAGGTTTGGCCCCAAAACCTCCACTTTGCATACGCTTGCCATAAGTGATTCTGTATGTCTCCTAGAAGTTGTTTCAAAATAATGACCAAAGTTCACTACATAAAGTTTAAATTCTATATGTCTATGTATAGATATAGGTATAGACAGCTATATACAGCACATATAAAGAATATAAAGAGAAATATATAAGGAATTTTTAAATTAACTTTCAAAACTGGTTATTTTCATAGAGCTAACTCATCTTATTTCAGAGTTCAAAGTGCTTTGTATGCCATGAGATAATCTGCTTGTTTTCTTACATATGGCCACTCTAAGTGGTATTTAAAAGTTTTCCAGAAAAATATTATAATTTGGAAGAACTGTTTTAGTGCCTTTATGTTCATTTAGGATATATTTTCATAACAGATCTTCTGCTTTTAAAGTAGAAAATATGCTGCTGAAGAAATTTCAGTGTTTTAACATTTCTGATGATCTTTCAACTTTTTTTCAACTTTTGTCTTTCTAAAAACGTCCCCTCTCCTGTGCTGACAGAATGATATTACTAAAAATGGAGCCAGAGTGAAAAATGCACAATCAGTTTATACAAGCCGGTGCGAGCCAGCTCCAGTACACCACCAGCCTAAGTCAGTGTTTATCCCCACAGACAAAAACAGTAAAGACTGTTTTATTCACCACTGTTTCTACCTTGACTGTAAGTTGTCACTTGCAATCTCTCTGTCAGAACACAGACGAAAGAGTAACTAGCCTTGGACAGTGAATGGTTAAATTAGAAAATATTTTTAAGCATAGCATGTAAATACTGGGGTTGGTGGGATCAATTAGGCATTAAAAACAGTTTTGTTAAATGGATAGTAAGGATTTTTGCTGTCCAAGCAGCACTTTCATTTGTGTTGTCCCAGGTGATCTCTTGAGGGGCAGGGGTCTCTTTTACTAAATCCTTCGATAATTCAATGCGAGGAAAAACATATTCCTAGTGAATGTTTCACAAAACACTCAGCATTTTAAGGAAAGCTCTTTTAGTACATTATTCTCATTTCTATCCCCTTATTTTTCACATTGTTTTAGAGCTGCTTTTGTGCTTAGAAGTTTCCTCATAGGATATTTTTAAGCTCCTTGAAAGGAAGAAACTTTTCCTTTACATAAAAAGAATCTGTTTCTTTCTACTGTCCACCACACTGTATGACATAAAGAGGGATTCGGTGAATATTTTGTTTTACTTACAAATATACAAAGGATAACAATTATATATATATATGG
This sequence comes from Pteropus alecto, assembly GCF_000325575.1. Classification (NCBI taxonomy): domain Eukaryota; kingdom Metazoa; phylum Chordata; class Mammalia; order Chiroptera; family Pteropodidae; genus Pteropus; species Pteropus alecto. The sequence goes on from NW_006494614.1 coordinate 7,331,773, forward strand.
GAGAAAGTATAACACAAATGTAATACTTGATTACAGAAATAAAAAAGTGTTACCTCTTGACATTTCTTTTTCATATTCTTAGCTTTTATAACAAAATACAATAAATATTCTAATCAAGTGGTATCAATCAACAGATCAAAGTACAAATGCATTATTTGTCATACATGGAATTCTGCTTCTGATAATGACTGCCACTGCTAATTGATTTGCAGGTGTACTTATTTCTGAAGTCTAATGACATTCTGGGCAGATGAGCATGTAGATCCCAATAGACTCCTTCTGAGATAGCAATAAGTTGTTTTTATTTTAATCATATACAACAAGCCAAAAATATCATTGAGGAAAACCTCACATTTATAGATAACTCCCTAAGTCTCTAATGCAGTCTCTTTCTATATAATTTAGTTTGGATAATGACATTGCTTGGATGTGCCTAAAATAGGTTTTTTTGTTGTTGTTGTTGTTGTTGTTTTTAGTTCACTGTGAGAACAGAACAAACATTCTGATTTCAGCCTCCAATAACGGTAGCCACAAACAGATTAAAAATGGGAAAAACAGGCACAAACAGCTTTCTAAAAACATAAATAAGATAGAAAATAGTGGGCCAAAATGAAGAACATGAACATCTAGAAAGGTGAGCCTGGCATTTGGGGCCACATTTGCCCAGAAGACATATGTTAATTTAGAATATACAGACACTGCTTTTTGTTTCTTGGGGTTCTCTTTAGGTAAAGTTTATGAAATATAATATACATATAGTAAAATTTGCTTTTTTAGAGCGCAGTTCTGTGTTTTGATGCCCCTTTATTATTACTAACTTCCCCAATCCCCACCCCTTAAAACCACTGATCTGGTTTCTATCCCTTTGCTTTGTCTGTTTAAGACTGTCATGTAAGTGGAATTATGCTCTAGTGTTTTATGCCAGGCTTCTATTTTTAGCATGATATTTTCCAATGTATCCAGTATTGGGTATTCCACTGTATTAATGTATCCTAATTTGTTTATCCATTCTCCAAATTATGGATATTGGGATTCTTCCCAATTTTTTGGCTATAACAAATAAAGCTGCTATTACCAATATTGCACAGGTCTTAATGTGAACATAAATTTATTTCTCTTAAACACCTAGGGCTGTGATTATATATCACCTGGTACATGTATAGTAAGTATATAGAGCTTTATGTAAGAAACTTCCATGCCAGTTTTCAAAGTGGCTGTGCGATCTTGCATTCCCATCTGCAATACATGAGTTAACCCAGTTGTTCTGGGTTATCACCAACATTCGGTAGTGTCATTTTATATTTCTAATTTTAGTCATTCTAATGGGAGTATAATGGAATTTTATTGTGGCTTTAAATTTGCATCTACTGAAAATTAACGATGCTGATAATCTTTTTTTTCATGTATTTATTTGCTATTCATATATTGCTTATACGTGAAGTATTCTTTGAAAATATTCACTTCCTCTTTTCTTTTGAATAGTGTTGTTCATTTTCTTATTACTGTGTTTTAAGAGTCCTTTATGTATTCTGGATAAAAATCTTTTATAAGATATATGATTACAAATATTTTCTCCCAGACGGTGGACTTTCTTTCATTTTCTTTAGAGTAGCTTTAGAAAAGCAAAAGTTATCATTATCAATGAAGGCGAATTTAGAAATCTTTCTCTTCTCTTATGAATCATGTGAACATTATTCTAGCTAAGAAATCTTTATTTAACACAGGGTAATGAGATTTTCCCCTATGATTTCTGCAGAAGTATTATGATGCATTTCAGTTAATTCTGATAATTATGGCTCCTTTCCCCTACCCCCTTTTCAAAAAATTATCTTAAGTAGTGAGTCTTAATTGGAGAGATAAATGTTCTACAGAGTTTGGGCAGGAATATGCAAAAATTCCATCAAGGGCTTTTTTCTTAACCACACATGTCCCAATATAATTCCCATATTTGTGTTGATATTAAGAAAAGACTGAAAGAGTATTAAATAAAAAGAATTATCAGAAGAGTGATAAATAATATTAGTGAACTTAGATATCTTTGAATTGTTCGAGACAAAATAAATTACTCTAATTTTTTTTATTTTAAATATAACATTTGGTTATTTTTAAAGCTTTTATTTATCATGTTAAATAGTAGTTTTAATTAGAATTTTTTCCCTCAGGAATTGATGTTTAATTTGGGTGAATCATCCTTTGCAAACTATTAGGGTAGTCTTTCTCTGATTTAGTGATTTGGTGAAAACCACAAATAGATATCAGAATATTAAACTCTGTTTGCATTGGGGATTAAAGTCAACCTGACCACATTTTAATTTCCTTTTAATACATTTATGGATTACATTTGTTAATTTCCTATTAAGAACTTTCACATATATGGCAGAAACTCCTATTCTTTCTTTGTTATAGAGCCTGGTGTCTTTGAGCAGCAATGTGCTCAGCTAAATGATTATACTGTTAAATCTTTCTTTTCTTTTTTTTTTTTTTAGGCAAGGCAACCTTTGGTTGACCTCACAGTTTGCAAGGATCTTATCAGTTTACAATCCCTTATTTTTTTATTTTTTACGCCTACAGCACCTGGTCTTCCTAGGTGGTCTCCCATCCAAGTACTAACCTGGCCCGACCCTGCTTAGTTTCTGAGATCAGACAAGATCAGGCTTGTTCAGGGAGGCATGGCTGTAGAGTTAAATCTTTCTTGAATCCAGATGTAACCAACGATCTAAGTTCTGCTTATGATTACAGGAAGTACTGTGTGACTTCTAAGAAGTCTTCTTAAAGAGACCTCACTTAGCTACAATCTGTACCTTTTTGACCTTCCTTTTTTCTCCGGAAATGTTTATGTTATGGTTGGAGGTCCAGCAGCCATTCCAGACTATGACCTGAAAAGGAAGCCTCACACTAAGACAGTGGAAGAGAAAGGTACCAGGAACCTGGGTCCCTGATGTTTTCCTGCAGCTGGCATAGCAATCCCAACCTGCCTATATTTGGACTTCATTTCTATGAGAAATAAACTTCTATCCTAAGTGACTCTAATTTTGCATTTTCTGCTGCTTCACCTGAACCTAATCTTAGTAGATTGGGTTCATCCATAGTCATATGTAAAACTGAGTTGCAATTTTCCACTTTTAAAAAATCTATGTAACGTTTTAATACAAGATATGCTGATTTTGAAAAGTAATCAGGATGCTCTCAATCTTTTCTCTAATTCTAAAACAGATAAAGCATTTATCTGCAATAGTTAAGCACAGCTTTAGAAATACTTTTGGACAGTTTTTGTTTAAATATACTCCCTCTCTTTGTGTTAGCTGGCAGAATTTTCTTAAAATTATCCTTTTCATCCAATTTATTCAAGTTATGCACCATGTTAATATTCTACCTTTTCTGCATTATACAGTCATTCATAGTATGCATTTGAGTATTTTACCTGATTAAACTTGATTTATGCTTATGTGAATTCAGGTTTTTTTCAAATAATTAGAATTTAGTTATAAGTAATCAATTTGTTCTTCCTTTGGCAGACGTGGCCTCTATGTGATTTAAAGATCCTGCCTTCTCTGAATAGCTATGTGTTTCAGGGGAGTCACTTCTGACCTAGTCCAGATATTTGAATCCTGATGGGTCTAAGCTGTCATCTTTTCATTGATTGGTTTAGGCAAAAGCAGGGTGAATAATTACAGGGAAGTTTCTGGGATCAGTATTCCTATGCTTCAAAGAGACACAAAGAGTACTTATTTAGTTGTTTGTCATCATGTCTGGAAGGGCCTCCTAGGAATGTTATGGTCATGTTGTACACACAAGTAGAGCTGGCCTTTGGTGAAATTCAACATACAGAGAAAGGTCAGGTGAAGACCGTCATTGGAGCCCCAGCTATACTCTATATTCTGTAAGATAATATATTTCTCAATGACACGTCAACTGAGTCAGAATTTTCTTTACCTGCGTCTAAAAGCTTCCTTACTATTATGCTTTTCTAATTTTTTTCTAATAATCTTCCATTTTCAGATGTTAACTTATGCAGTTATTCTTAGATTTATTTTTGTATTCTCTAATTCTCAAGCTGTATATAAAATAAATTTACTTTATTTAATAATGAAACTTTCTTCTAAGTACAGCTTTAGTCATGACAGCAATGCATTAATCTCATTGTTAAAAGACATTTTCATTATTTAAGAATTATAAACATAAACATATATATGTCTGTGTGTGTGTGACAACTGGGTAATTTCATTTAGAATATGGATATCCATTTTAAATCTAACTAAATTCTGATTTTAAAAAGTCTATGGAATTATACCTATTGAGATTGAATATATTTTCTTTGTTGCCTGATACATGATTAATAGTTTGACTGTCCCATAAATATATTCACTTAATATTGCATAAAATTCAACAACTTTAAAGCAATCTGTCTAGTGATTTTATTATTATCTTCTGTATTATTTATGTTTTTGCTTTCTCGGCCTCTCAAAAATCAATGTTTCAGATAATTTCTCCTTTTTAAACTTTTTTTTAACCGTATTTATCTTTATACACAAAACATAATGGTAATATTGCTGATATCTTTCTTTGTTTTTCATTACATCCATATAAAAACATGCCACAAAAATACTAAGCACCCTAAATTCTGGATTATTTTTACTTTACTATATTATTTCAAATATATTAATTTAATATACACGTGTATTATTTGTCACAAATTCTCAAGATCTTCAATGGAATCTGCTTATTTATAGCCACTGCCACAAACAGTAAATTTTATCATAAACATAAAAGGGTATATTTGAAAGAAAAATAAAGTATAATTACTGATATTTTTCTGAAAATTTCTTTAGCTTAATATTTATCAGCAAATTAATTTGATCAAGTGAATTCTCAGTAACTGACTTGGCATATTAAAGCTTTAGATGATTATGTCTAAATGGTACCTAACCCTGTTTAGGAATAAGATATGTGTCAATATATTTTCCCCCTACCTTCCTGATATGGTTATGGTTACCTATACTTTTGTTACTGTAAAATCAACTGTTTTCTATTCTTAGCTATCCATCTCATATTTTAAAATAATCCTACGATGTAACATTCCAAATATTGAAAATAGACTCTAATAGATCAGTGTACTAACTTGCTGTATCAAAATAAGTGTGAAATGCATTTTCAAGCACTCTTCGGCACCACTCTTAAATCTTCTCAGTAATATTATGGTTCTGCATATAAAAGATGCTGAATGCATATGTGTTGAATAAATAAATGGGGGATAACAAATCAAGGCATGTATAGAAGTGGATATTACAATCTTCCAAATTTAAAATGACATACAGTTTTTCAATTACTGAAATAAAGTTTTCATTCTTAAATGTTCACTTTTTATCTTAAAGTTTATTCAAATTATTAGTAATTATATAAATGTTGTATTTGAACTATATCTTTAGTAGGTATGACTATTTCTTAGGTGTAATGAACAGCTATAAGTGATTTAATTTAGAAATATATATGAAAGGATTGAGTACTATGGATCTGAGGACCAACAGATGTTAAAATGTTCAATAATCACCGATAATTAGGTATACATTTTTATGTGCTTTGCTTAGTGCCTACATATTGCTTTATTAAAGTATTGCTAATTTGAAATTTTACTTTTTGAAGAAAACAATGATTTGAGAATGATGTGGTGTATGAGTTTGTAGTAATAGGCAGTGACTAAGCTGGCTAAGCACAGCATTTTATGAAGCTAAAAATGCATACAAATTACCATAGAAAACAGTCATATGAGGCACCTTTCAAAAAAGAAAAAGAAAAGAAAGAAATGATGCCAAGGTCCCCCCAATACACATACCAAATGACCTTTTGTATGGCAAACAAACCAACAACACAGTTCCGAAATAAAAGAATGAAATCAAAATGATAATGCACATGCTCTAAGGATATCCTACTAAATAAATACTACATACATGATTTTAGGAACTACTGGGATAAAACCCTTTTGAGGTATTTGTAGGTTTATTAAAGTACTAGACAACTTTAACTCTTACCTAGCAATATTTAAAATTCTCTAAATATGTGTACAGTCTAGTGCTTTCATGTGTGATTATCGCACATTTATCTGAAGAAAGAGAGGAACAAGATGTTTTATAATGACATTGAAGAAGTTTAGTTTTATAATGACATTGAAGAAGTGTCACAGAGGCTCAAAATAAACAGATGGTCTGTGTTTGTGGTTTTGTTTTTCTGTTTTTGTGTTTGTATTTTTCCTAAAACACTGTGTAGGCTAACACAGAAACATGTAGTCACTAGTGTTTCAAATTACTTTCTTTCAGGTTTCTGCTTATTTATTTAAAAAATATTATATGTATTTTCCCTGAAAACAGGAGAAAATAATCTGAAACATACCCTTAATTAATGAAGAAACTACTCAATACTACTCAATTTCTACATTTTGGAGAATTTTGGGAAAAAATGGAATGCAAATATTTAAACTGGAGATAAATTAAGTCTAAACTTAGTATTGCCTGTAACAGAGCAACTGGGCCAAATTATTTCAAAAATATCTACTTTGCCCCAATTGGCCACATCTTTCACAACTAGGACTTGCAGAGCTGTTCCACTTATATGAGGAAGTTTTCTGGCTCTTCTCTCTCATGCTGGGGATGATTCAACAGAGCTAACTGATGAGCAAGGCTCCTTTCCTCTTAGGTTCTTCATTCAGCTAATGTGGTGGTAGCTGGAACTTTTCAGGAATAGACATTAACTTTTGCAACTTGTAGAGATGTCTTGCACTGCTTGTTCCTTGTTGTTTATAAGATTAAACAATGAGTGCATTAGGTACATCATTAATCCTGCTGTGGAATTTAGTGCCTCAAGCAAAGTCACTATCCTGGTAACTTTGTTTTAGAGTTCAATTTTATAGACACACAGGCAGAGTAAAAGCAAATTCACGAGATAAGTTATGTGCAAGAAACTATCTGAAAGGAGGATTTCACAGTGTCATTGGGGGATGCAGTCAAAAAAAAACAGAAGTTCCAATGACTGAGAATATTATTTGTATTTTATAGGTATAAAACTATTACTCATAAAGAAATCATATATCAAAAAAAAAAAAACCTGTCAAAGCCATAATTCTCAGAAGTTGTACTAATGTTGACAGATTAATTTTGTTTTAACTTGTTTTGTCTGGATTTGTTTTGTTGCCTGTACTGATTGACATTATAATGTTGAAATGCAGAGTGATGGAAAAAATATTCTACCTAAATATTTCTGTATTAGGATTTTATGGCAACTATCACACGTCTGCTTCATATCCTATTCACTTGATTAATGGTGTGATAGTATCAAACACCAAGCTGCAAGGAGAACGTCGGTGTTTTTATAAATCATTCTTCACTGGCTGATAAAATTCAATTATTTTTTATTTATTGTAAAATGTTTATTTTACTACTGATTTTGCTTGTGTTTAGAAATATTAAGAAATCCCCTTATCTGGACAATACTGATGATCTCTAAGGCATTCAGACTCCCACTTTCCGACCTGAGTTTCCATCTGCCATCAACATTTTATAAGATTGTTGTAGTATCATACCCCTTCACAGTTCTCTAACTATACTCCTTTAGTTATTTGTATCACTTTAGTTATTTGTATTTGTATTATTGCTTTACTATCCCAGGCCATAATATATTTACTATTGTGTATTCTACTTAAGAAATTGATTAATTAATCCATTCAACAAATTTTGCCCGATTGTCTACTATGTAGCTATAAGACAAATCACTTATGTTAATGAAGTGATAGTGAAAAAATGATGTGATCTCCTATTAGTTATTTAAATTATATCGATTTCAATATAAATCATTTTTCTAATATGCTAAGCATCTTTATGTTGGAAATACTCTCACCTACTTTCATTATTAGTAGCCCTCTTTTTAAACACATCTTTTATACCTATATCCCCAGTCATTGTTCCATTTTTGATTTTTATCTCTCCCTACCTAATATTTTCCTATCAAACTTCATTTTCTCTTCTATATCCAGAATCGAGAATTATTAATTGATTCCTAGTTTTAGGGGAAAGTAGTATGCATCAATTTGCCTTTTATTTTTTGAGAAACACAATTCAACTCTAAACTGAACAGAGTGCAAAACTGGACATTGAAAAGGTATCTAACCCAAATCTGCTCTGAAATAAAACTGAACAGTCCTTTTCATCCTTCCATGTTTAACTGTAGGACATAAATAACCAGATACAAAGAGATTAGCTAGTAATATAGGTTAAAAATACACTGGTGTTTTAATTATGAAAATATCTTTCTGATCTTTGGTTGTTGTTATGAGTTGAATTGTGTCCCCCCAAACATGCTGAAGTAGTAATCCCAGTAATTGTGAATGTGACTTTATTTGGAAAAAGAGTCTTTGCAGATGATCAAGATGAGGTCACTAAGGTGGGCCCTAATCCAATGTGACAGGTATCCTTATGAAAAAAGGAAGTTTGGACAGAGATATCAGGTACACTGGGAGAACACCATGTGATGATGAAGACATCTATAAGCCAAGAAATGCCAAAGAGTAACAGAAACAAACAAACAAACAAAACCCCAGAAACTAGGAGAGAGTCACAGAATATCTTCCTATGGGGCTTAGGAGGAACTAGCCCTGCTGACAATTTGATGTCAGACTTTTAGCCTCCAGGACTGTGAGACAAAAATTCCTGTTGTTTCAGCTGCTCAGTTGTGATACTTTATTATGACAGCCCTAGGAAATTAATAGTTGTTTTCTAGATTCCCCTCAGAAACATTGCTGGGGATGGGATGATGGTTCACATACAGAATATATTGTCCAGCATTTTAAATTTTTGGTGTTGTTGAATTCTTCCTCTGTATTTCACCAAATGATTTCTGCCACTCCAGAATTTTTGTCTACTGTAGGTTTAGGTTTGCACTAGTCAACCCAGGAAATTAGGAACCATCATTTGCAGAATGTTATTTACTGCATTCAGAATCACTGGTAAGTGGAGTCCTATTAACAACTCGACACTGGAATAGTCAATTCATACAATAATTTGCAGTTCAGTTCTACAATTAGGTTGTGCATATAAAAACTTTCAAAAACAGTTTCAAAAAGCCCCTCGAAGGTGTTCATGAGGCTAGTTACTTGTTCAGTGATATGATTTAGTAGAGGAGAGAGGCAAGAGAGGCATTTTTGGTTCCCTCCTGCAAGTATGACCTCCCAAGCAGGGGAATACTGGCATCTTTAAGCAAGGGAGAAACAACTATTAGCTTCTGGAGACAATGGAGAGAATACTGTCTTCTCTGGAATTATTAGTTAGGGATGCACTAGAGGGTTTGGAAATCCTCTATGTCTTTCAATTTGTTTCAAATATCCCTATTTTTAGTCCATTCCTTTGGCTAATGCCCTTTTCTATAAGACCTATGCCACGACTGTGAATTCAATTGAACTTAAAATTCAGAAACCTGCAGAGACAAATTCTGAACTTTTTTGTTTTTAACTCAGACAGTCCAGCAGATAAAAAAATGAGACATTTTCAGAATCAGAGAACTTTCAGCTTCATTCTGTGCCTCAAGACAAAAAAAAACAGAAATTTAACCTCATCATTCTTTATATTTTCTGAGATCTAAGAAGCAATATCAGCAATCCAATAATTCCTCATTCTTCCATTTTGTATCCCAGTGCTCTCATGATCCCACTTAGTCTTGCCCTCAATGGAACGGTGATTCTAGTTACATTAGGGAATAATTAGGCATTTCACCACTGCATGCTAAGGGCATCCAGATTCCCATTATGGAATATGAGGCAATTGACCACATAACCAATTTCCAATAATCCTACATTTCTCAAAGTGTTTTTGGCTGGCGACTTACTTTCTCATTCTATTTTCTGTATAAATGTTTTTATTTCGTTTTTGCTTTTGTGTTTTGGTTATGAGCAACAAGTACTGACTTCTTTTGTCTTATATAAAATAAATTTATTGAAAGGATATGGGGGAGCACACAAGATTGAAGGGAATGTTAAAGAAATAGTCTTGGAACAGAGGCAACCAAGAAAATGCAGAACTTTTTATAAGCAGGAAGTGTCGGTTGGCTTGTTATTGATAGACATGTAGAAAATTACTTAGGCAAATATGACTATTACTAAAAAGTGTTTGCCGAAAAAGCTAATTAAGTTTCCTGGCAAACTAATTCAGCTCCCATGAAACTATGAGGATTAATTTTTAATGCAGAACAGATGTGCCTATACCTCCTTTATCCTAGCACAGAGATCACTCTATGAGTAGGAATTGGGCTCATGTCTGAATAGGCAAATCAAAGAACAAGTGATTTTCAAAATGGTCAAAGCTAAGGAAAAGGGGGATTAGAGCATTCATGTCCCCATAATAAAACTGGATGTCTTTTCTTGTCCCAGAGAAAGTTTCTATACTAATGAATACTCTTGAAATTCATACATGTGTACTAGGATACTCCTATTTAAAAGTAACAATCACAACATGAATAAATTTAAGCATTAAAGGGGTTTATGAGCTTGTATAACCAACCAGTGAGGGGAGGATGGTTCTCTGAACAGTAAAAATCAGAACCAAAGAAACATCATAATTATTTTTTTATATTCCCTATTATTTGTTATACTTTAATTGCTCAGCAATTAATATAGATTGCACTCATGGAGGGTGACAAATTCGGAGGCAATTTCAAGTTCACAGCCTTACATCTGTGAATCTAGAGGGAAAAGGGCTCTCCTTGCTTAAACAAAGTTAAAAGAAAAATTTCAGAGAAAGAGTAGACTCTAGTCCAATGCCATTACCTATGATGGATCACCACAAGTCACAGTTTGGTAAGAACATCTCCATTTGCCCTGCTTATACTTATTATTCTATAATTATTAAAAGCTTTTCCTTTCACTATCAAAGATATCCCAGTTGAGACAATACATTTTCTGGTCAGTATTAGGTCTTCTGGCTGGCAGCACCAAACAAACCAAAGAAGCATGGTGTGTTCTAGTCTGCCCGGCATGTACACATCCACCACTCTACCCAGTGAAGGTCCCTGACTCCCAAACATAGGGAGAGCCATGGTTTGGGCAGAGAAACTCCAAATTTCTCTACAGACCACCATTATATTATGTAGTACTAATTCCCCAGTGGAATTTATTTACATAAATGACAAAATGAACCCAAATAGGCTTTCAACTGTTTCACTGACTGTCCTGAAACAAATGAAATTACAGGCTTATAAAATGCCCAGTGTCCTCTGAAAATACATACTTTTTTTTTTTTTTTTTCCTACACAATACTTTCTGATGTACTCTTTGGGGAGGATTATTCCATTGTTTTGTGCTAACCTTTGCTAAAAAGCAAAAAAAAAAATAAATAAATAAAATTAAAAAAATAAAATTAAGAAAAATTTAGTTGGCATACTAACCTGATAAAAAAGGTGTGTGTTTTTATTTCTCTTCCAGAATCTGTAAAGTAAAAATTTACTTCCTTTTGTTTTCCTAAGATATTAATCCTAGGAGAGTAAGTATAAATAGAAATAATCTCAATTGAGAAATTAAGCTTTCATTCTTGGTTTTACTATTTGGAAGAAAAGAGAATGGCAGAGAACTCCTATTTGAAATTGAAACAAAAATATTAAGTTATTGTTATTGTTTTTATTTGATTGTTTGTTTATTTTAGCTCGGGGACTCAGTACAACTGGAAGCTTTGTCAAAACTGCTATCACCTGAGAGATGAGCAAGCCAGAAAAGACCTGGTTAGAGGAGTAGTAGAACTTTAAAAACAAGGTTAGAGAAATAATAGAACTTTAAAAACAAATACCAAAACAGGGCTTTTAAAGCCATGCTCCTAATTTGGGATAAGGCGACAGGAAAAAAAAAAATTAGGAAAGCAGTTATTTAACTGTTCAGCTTATGTTTACCAAACTATAACCTTTAGATCAGAAGTCATGAGAAAAAAAGAGAAAATGCCTTATCAGAAGACTCTGCTTGGGACTATACCTCATTCATTTCTGAGTGTCTGGCACATAGTACAATATTTGTTAATAATCTAGATTTATCATGTCTCATAAATATGAACATCTGTCTGCAACAGGTACCATGTTTCTACTAAGATGCAGATATGCAAGTAAAAATAAAACAAAAATTTTCTATTATAACAGCAGAAATAACACTAACAAAATCTGGGGGGGTTCCAGAATTCCTTTGAGAAATTGATGATAGCTTGGAAATCTCCAGAGAAAGAAAGATGATGGTAATAAATGCAACACTTCAGGAGATTCAAAGATGGCCTAAAGATTCTCCACGAGATCCAATGAAATTAAGAAAGAAAGATTTTTTGGGGGGGAAAGGCAACCATATCAAGAATGATGACCAATGAATCAGGTTTGGTTCAGCTATTAACTGTGATTTGGAACAAATTACTTGAAAGTCTTGTCTTCAGTTTTTCATTTATACTGTAAAGTCTTTCATCAAATTGTTTTCTAAATGAGATAATAGCAGGCTACTGATTTAACAAAGACTTCAAAGTAACTTGAAGGAGTAGGATACTACTACATTTGTTTTGGTTAGAACTTGTACCATAAAGTGAACATTTCCACAGGCATCAGAACTCCAGAGTCACCAAGCATATAACTGTTCCAGGTATTCGTAGCTGTACAACTACCTACCTCAAAATTTCATGGCTATTACAAAGAAAAGCAGTAATTTATTTTGATTATAAATGTATAATTAGGAAGGGCTTGGTGGAATCAGTTAACCTCTACTTAGCATGGTGTCAGCTGAAAGAGTTCACCTGGGCTAGAAGATGTACTTGTAAAATGACTCAATCTTGTGACTGGCAATTTTATGCTGGTTATGGACCCTTTCCAAGGGACTGGCAGCTTGGGCATCTTCACTACTAGCGGACTGGTTTTCAACAGTGATATCCAAGATATAGGAAGTGGAAGTTATCAGTTTCATAAGGACTGGACACTGAAACTGGCAGAACAACACTTCTACCATATTCTATTGGTCAAGCAGTGACAAAGCCTGAGATCAAAAGACAGACACAGACGTAATATGAAAATAGTTAAAGAATATCAGGGCTGTCTTTTCAAACCACCACTGCGGTGATAGCCAAGTTCCCTGAAATAAGCTTTGTTTCTCAAATTTATGTAATACTATTTTTAATGTCTGGCTAAGCATTTTATGTTGGAGATGAAAGAATACTTACACAAATGGACTTTCAAAGGAATCCCATGATTTAAAAGTTCCACTAAGGACAGACTCTTATACTCCAGGCTGATTTGAAGGAACTAATTTCTACTTTTTAAAAAACTGCATCCTTATTCAATATCCTAGGGAAGCAATTTGATTAATATGCTTAGAACTGGTTCTAGTAACTTAATGTCATTATCATCAATTAAATCTCATCCTGTACCAAGTAACACTATAAACTGACCATTTTTCTCATTTTGTCTCACAGTGTGATTTCTCTTAAAAATTTCTTTTCTTTTGAGGATATTGCCCATCAGGCTCTCAATTATATCCACATCTATTCTCCTTGGTTGGGTCATATTGTGTTGTCACGTTCCTTATCTGGCAAGTTTTCCAACAAGCATGAAGCCAAGTTAGAATACTACTGAACTCTTTCATTATGTGGAATTGAGCTTAACCTGGACTAAATATGTCTACTCAAGTGTACTGAAGGCAACAAAAATCAGCATCAATAGAGTTAGTTAGTAGGTACTAAACTTATGGACCTTGGTCTCAGAGGAGATTTTGTGAACTTGACCCCAAAGGGCAAGGTAGTAGAAGCAAAAATTCATGAATGGACCTACATCAAACCAAAAAGATTCTGCATAGCAAAACAAACAAACAAACAAACAAAATTCAACAAAACAAAAAGGCAACCAACCAAATGGAAGAAGATATTTGCAACAATACCTCAGATAATGGGCTAATAGCCAAAATAATGAAGAACTCAACCAACTCAACAACAAAATCAACAATCCTATTAAAAAATGGGCAGAAGACCTGAACACTTTTTCTGAGAAGACATACAGATGGCTAACAGGTATATGAAAAGATGCTCAAGTTCACTAGGTATACGGGAAATACAATCAAAACCACAATGAGATGCCACCTCACACCTGTTAGAATGGCTATTATCAACAAGACAAGTAATAACAAGTGTTGGAAAAGATGTGAAAAAAGGGAACCCTCATACATTGCTTGTGGGAACGTACATTGGTACAACCACTATGGAAAACAGTACGGAGATGCTTCAAAAAAATAAGAATAGAGCTCCCATATGATCCAGCAATCCCTTTTATGGGCATCTACCCACAAATTTTGAAAGCACTTATTCATAAAGATACATGTATCCCAATGTTCAGTGCAGCATTATTCACAATACCCAAGACATGGAAACAACCTTAGTATCCTTTGATGGATGATGGAATAAAGAAGATGTGGTCCATTTATACAATGAAATATTACTCAGCAATAAAAAGATGAAATATTACAATTTGTGACAACATGGAAGTACCTGAGAGTATCATTCTAAGTGATATAAGTCAGATGGAAAAGGACAAGAACCATATGATTTCACTCATGTGTGGGATATAAAACTTCTAGGAAGCAAAAAAACAAACAAACAAAACAAACAAACTCATAGACAACAGTATGATGGTTACCAGAGGGAAAGGGTAGTGGCGAAGGCTGAAGGGGATAAAAAGGGGACAAACATATAGTGTTAAAAGGAGACTAGACTTTGGGTAGCAAGCACATAATGAAATATACAGATGATGTATTATAAAGTTATATACCTGAAACTTATGTAATGTTATTAACCAATGTTACCCCAATAAATTTAATTTTAAAAAACGGAGCCAGTTAAATTCTGATAATATATATTATGACTATCCTCAGCAGGTTAGTCTCTGATTAACTGGTTTCCCCTGAGGCAGGTCTTGTTAACAACAGAGTGTTCTTAGGTATTTCAAAATGGCTCCTTATCCCGTTATCTGGATGGAAGCCTGAAGGGACTTGTCTCCAATATTTACTGAAAACTCCTGGAGATAAACCTCACAAAATTGTGAGGGCTCCTCTATGCCCAGGCCCCCTGGATTTTTTAACTCTCAAGTTGTCCACACTAAGCCTCCAGCAATTCTTTAATTACAGTTCAGGTTTTTCTACCCGACACTGTCTCCTGAGACAGTGTCCAGTGGTGAGTTTCTGCTCCCGTGTACTGTCTCTCTGTGTCTCCAATCATGTTTTGCTCTGAGTATTCACCTCTCTAATCGATCCTGATTTTTCAATCTGTTCAGCTTTTACTTGTTGTTAGGATGGTGTGGTGATTTTCAAGCTCTTATATGTAGAACAGTAAACCAGAATTACCATTTGATTTTTGAATGTTAACAAACCTTGCATTCCTGAGATAAACTACATCTGGTCACGATGCATTATACTTTTATATAAGTTGATGTTTTTTATTTGCAAAAATCTCAGTAAAAATTTTTGTGCTTCTGCTCATGGGGTACTAGTTTGCAGTTTCCTCTTCTTGTCTTGTTATTGGGGAAAGACTCGTTTTGTAAAACAAATTGCTGGATTCCCTGAGCTATTTCTAAAACCATGATTATAGAATCTATTATTTTTTACCTAAATGTTTAGTAGACTTCATCAGTTAAGCTACATGTGACTAGATTTTTCTTTTCTTGTTGTTTGTTCCTTTGTTTTGTGGGAAATTTTAACCTACAAATTGAATTATTTTAATAAATATAGGGCTATTTCGGTTATCTATTTCTTCTTGAATAAGCTTTGGTGATTTTTGTCTTTCAAACAATTTTCCCATGTCACCTAAGTTGTAGAATACATTAGCATAAGTGGTTCATAATGGAAATTCTGCTACTTTTCTCCTCATCAGTCTGTTAGGAGCTTATCTATTTTATTGAAATCTTTGAAGAATTAATTTTTGGTCTCACTAATTTTTCTCTGTGCTTTTATGTTTTCAACATCATTCTGGTCTTTACATTACTATTTCCTTCCTGCTGATGGGACACTTTTATTTTTTCATATTTATTAAGTTGATGCTTACATGATTAACTTGAAATCTTTCTCTTTTCTAATATAAGCATATTAGGAATGTTTTAAGTGTATTCCACAAATGTTATCTATGTTGTGCTTTCCTTTTAATTCAGTTCAAAATATTTTCTAATTTTTTATGTGATTTTTTAATTTGACTCTTAGGTTACTCAGAAGTATGTTGTTTAACTTCCAAAAATTTATTATTTTCTATATCTTTTTATACCTTTACTTTCAATAGATCTGATTTTGTTTCTCATATAAAGCAAAAACTGGAATTGCATTTTGTCTACATGAGTCCACAGAGTATATTAACCTCAGTTATTTAAAACAACAAAATTTTATATTTTATACATGCAACTCTCAATAGTATATATGCTACAAGTTCTGCTTCACTCTGTCCTTACTCCAGAACCTAGGCTAATAAGAGGACACTATCCTCTGGAACATTATTATTGCTTGTGGTAGAGAATAAAGAAACATGGCAAATTACATACTCTTAATGCTTCTGCCCTGAAGTGGCATATGCTATTTCTGCTCACATTTCAGTTCTCAAAGCAAGCTATACAATGAAACTAACTCCAAATCAT
This sequence comes from Pteropus alecto, assembly GCF_000325575.1. Taxonomy (NCBI): domain Eukaryota; kingdom Metazoa; phylum Chordata; class Mammalia; order Chiroptera; family Pteropodidae; genus Pteropus; species Pteropus alecto. The sequence goes on from NW_006494614.1 coordinate 7,348,420, forward strand.
GAGGTATGCAATCCTACCATGTGGTAAGTATAAGACAATGCCCATATTATCACATATATGAATTAGTTGTATACTGTGGCTTATATATTCTTCATGCCCCTTAACTTTTATTTTATACCTTAATTTTTCTTTTTAATTATGTTAATTTTTTCATATTATTCCCAGTTGATTGATAAGGGGAGGAAGTTAAAAATATTATTTCTCTGTTATTGTATAATTTAATAGAACTTTAGGGTTAGAATAGTTGTTTTTACACTTCAGTTGTTGTTGTCTATAAAGAGACTCTTTTTTGAGTGACATAGAACCTAGCTCTTCAGTAGTCTAATTTATGTTTTATTTGTATTTTAAACACATAGTTGGAGATATCAAAAGCCACTGGGCTATAACATATGTTGCAAGGTTGAAGATCTTTGCACCAGAGGTACCCCATAACTGAATATTTGTGCTATTCATTTAAAATGATTTTGCATCAAATGAATAACAAAGCCAGCATCCATGGAGACTAACTATTCCTATAGTTTTCAAAACTTTAGAAGAACCTCTTTTAAAAGGGTATAACCATTTTTAATTATAATTATAACATTAATAATTGTAATGTTATAATTATAACATTATAATAATTATAAAAATAATTATAACATTAATCTAATTTACTAAAATAAATTATTTTAAAATGTCAGACCTAATTATTACTTAAAATCAACAATATTGCTTTTAAGATCTAAAGATTATAAAATTGTTAAGCGATATTTAGTAGGTTGGTTCTCCTATTATAAAGATGAGGAAACTGAGGCCTAGAGAAATAGTGACAGACTCAAGAACTCTCTGGCCTTACCCTATTGTTACACATCCTATAACAAACATCTCTATAATTCAAATTGACTCTCCCCCAATTGGTATTTTTAGTATTATAATGCTCTATTCTTATTGCTTATTGTTAATAGCATACTGAAATACATAAATTAAAGTTTAGGGGAATATTTTAAAATATTTATTTTTTGTTAATGAAAAGCAAATGCTGCCTTAGTATAGCTACTGAGAAAATGTTTATGACTCATAAATTGTGAACATTTCCCCCCCATAAATATTCAGACATCATTGGTCATCTGTTTATTTTTTAACCTCTAACAATTTTCCAAGATTCAGAGTTCAAATAGTATGTGGTTATTAGTTCAGACAAATATCACAGAATGTTATGAAAAGAATGTGTGAGTTTTAGTCAACCATAACCTGCAGCTGTCTTTGCTGTTCCAGATATATTTAGGGTATTTTGTATAGACTTATGAACTAACCATCTATGAAATGTCACATTTTAACAGAGATAGTGACAGGAGCTATGGATGACTAGGAAACATCATGAGTCAATTTGATTCTGGTTCTACATCTTAAAAGATACAAATCAAAACACATCACATAAGGAAAATGCACGAACTATTCATTCCAGATTCTGAATTCCACATAGAAAAAAATAAACTGTCACAACATTTAATGATATTGTCAGTATACATTTCTCTAAGATTTGCAAAGAAAACCAAAGGAGGGGGGAAAAAAAAAAAAGCTCTGCTTCTGTTAAACTTATACTAGATATTCTCCTTAAGTTAGTGCTTTCTAGTTAGTCAGATGCTTAGTCAAGTGAATTATTTTTTGACTCTTAAGTGATAGCTTTTAGGATATCCCTTAAAAATGCCAAGGTAGTATGTGACAGAAAATGTTTTAGGTGGTATGAAAAAGAATCCATTTTTTGAATGATCCTTATAATTCTATAAGCCTTTTGTGCTAACATTAGGAGGTTGGCCAGACATTTAATAGTGATGACTACTATTGATGCAGTATCATAGATCAGAGATTTAGGTGCCCACATGTCTTCTGTTAGTTGCTGCTTCTTGGTAGTGCAAATAAATAATACTGTCCTCAAGCCGTGACACAGAATCTGAGACATCTCATCATTTCAACTGACAACCATCAAGCAAACACATTTTTCCCTCCTTATTTTCTTCTCTAACCACTGTGCCTACTTCTTCTATCACTGATGCCACCCACCACTACATTCCAGGAACTCTGATAAGTTGTGTGGCTGGAAAGTTCAGTCTTAGCCCTTAGGTGGCTCATAATAAGGACTTCTATTGCACTTGCATTAGGTGGCTATTCTTCTGTATGTCTCAACTATTATATGAGACATACTAAAAAAATATATTCATTTTCTATGTGAACTTCAAATTTAACTAGTGTCATATTTTTATTTGCTAAATCATCCTAGCTGTAAGGCATTATGAGAGTGAGGGGTTCTGAATTTGGTTTCTTTGAAATATAAACTCAGTGCCAGGAGTAGTCTAGCCATGGGTAAGGGAAATATAGCCCAATATTTTCTATATATCTAATCTAAAGAACTATCTCTTCGACCTCTCTTTTCTGCATCTTAAAATATTCTTCCTACTTGTAAAACTAGCAGTGGGACTCAGCTAGCAGTCATATTTTCAATAAATCCATGGTAGAGTAGGTACATAACAGGAAAAGCAAAAAATTAAACCAAAAGAAAATAAGCTTGAAAGGAGCCTTCTTAGTAGACTTTGTTTAGCTCAATGGAAGTTAATTTTTAAAAATGTTGTTACTATTTCTATCCAAAAGAGTAAAATGAAAGATATCTCACATAACACTGTATTGGTGAGTAAGCAAGTAAAAATTTCTGAAAAAATATCAAAACAATAGAAAGATAAGTGTGATCTACCCAAAGTCAGAAATACCTTGAATTTTCCTGCAAGAAAAGTTTACTCTTCTTAGGCCAAAACATGAAGCATGAAAATCTGTGGAGAACAAATGTCTTTTCATGTCCTGTTCAATTTTTAGATAGCTAAACTTATGAAAATTAAAGAACAAAGTTTTTAGAAATGAAACTACCATGAAAATATAATAATACCAAATCAATGTTAATTAGGATACTATTGATGAAAGGCAGAAATGTAAACTTTTAAAGCATTTTATTGACAAATGGATTTTTGGTAGAAATTCTTAATGGGATTTTCGAAAGCCCATTGATTGTTAAAGCCGTATTCCAATTCCTCTGGGACTTTCCAGGGTCAAGACATAACATCAGGCAGAATATTTGTATAATAAGAGCAATAGCTTTAGAGTAGAACAGGTAACTGTGAATAGTGCCACTTTCTCTCACTAATTAACCGTATGAAAATTTCTGAACTTCAAAATTACGGGAATAAAAAATTTCTGCACATATGATGTTATGAGAATTAAGATACTAAATGTCTAACACCCACCAGATATTCATCTCTCAATGAAAAGTAACTATTATTATAATTAACTATCATCAATATAATAAAAGGTAGTCGAGTACAGTCGGTACAAAAATTTTCTTTGTGATATTTTTAATTTTCTCCTTTTTAAAATTATTCTATGTTTAAATTCTCATGTTAGTAAAGACAATGTGATATATTGTTCATTGTCACAGTAAATGGCAAGGAAGATACAACGTATCATTTCCAACAGCATCTGCTGCTTCTTCCTCAGACTTGAGTACTCTGCATGAATAAACTTAACATACATGAACTACTACAATTTTCTCAAATTTTAAGTTTACTAATTTAAGCAATAGATATGTTAATAGTAATTGCTAAGAAATTAGGATGAACTGATTTTTAAATTGCAAATATATTTGACCAGTAAGTCTCCTTTAAGGAAATCTAGAGTTTTCAATATCCGCATCAAACTGACATGAAGATAATTCAGGATATCTGAAGTGGTCATGAGATCTGACTGGTCAATTTCCATCCCCAAGCTCATTATGTCACTGGTCAATTCCATTCCCCTTCTTAATGCTTCATTTAGGAAAGGATGTTGTGCCCCACTTATGCCTAATAAAACAGAAGAGAAAGTCAACTTGGGGCATCTTGGAAAGGATTTTCTTCTTCTAAAAAGAGCGATAAGGCAGAGAAAGGGCCATGCTCTGAATATTATCATGTCTAGTTAGAATGCCTGGAACTGTGGCTGCCATTTTTCAACCATGAGTGGAGCCAGAATGAAGGCAAATTCACCACACTGAGATAGATGGGCAGAGAGATGCAAAAGCCTAGGTTTGGGAATCCTAACTCACATGGAGCACCCTACCTTTGGACCACATATCATGAGAGGTAATATGGTTCTTTATTTTTAAAACCAATTAGCATGACTGTTTTCTATAACATATAGCTGTAAGCCACCAGAACTGATAAACTGGAAGCCATCAAAAAATCTTAGCTATCTCCCTCCTCATCCTCCTGCTCTCTATCAACAGAAGTCTTGTGTTCTATGTATAGCCTCACACAAGCTGTACCCCCTGAAGATAAGGCAACTCCCTCAAGTCTTTTTCAAGCTTATTCCCTTTCTAACCTTCAGAGGGGGCTCTCTCAGGATCACTTTCTCTCATACATCTCCACCTGTTTTTTCATGTGATTTATAACAATTGTAGTTAAGTCATAATTTATTAGTCACTTGTCAATCTTACTAGGTTGTAAACTCATAAGGTCAGTAACCTTTCCTGTCTTATCCAATGTGTCTATACAGTGGATAAGCACAGTCCTGGGAAGTACTGAGAACTAACTATATGTGTCAAGTGAATGAAAGAATGAATGCAAATAAAATCAAAATGTAAAATATAAGGATTAACTATTGTTCTTCCAAACAAACAAAAATTATTTATTCATTCTGAAAACATGTCTAGTAAATATGCTAGTTACATGTGGATTATGATTTGACAAAATTTTATTGACATATTATATAGTCTGTTAAACTGTCCTATAACCGGTATCTTTAAAATGAAGGAAAAGAAATGAGAATGACTAGAGTTGAAGGAAATGCGAAGAGACCTGTCAGATATACCAAAAATTATGGTACTTAGGGGGTTAATGGCTTTTATATGACAGTTGTTTTTGCCTCACTTTAATTGGATATACCTTTTTCTTTGCATTTTACAGTTGACAACTCTTTAAAGACAAATACTGAACACTATGAGGGGAGGAAAAAAATAACAGATTGCTAAACAGACTAAAAAACAATTTAGCACTCAGCAAGAAAAGAAGTGAGAACCTAAGTTGAAACATCCCATGCAGACAATGTCATCACACTTCCAGATAAAAAAGGAAACAAAGCACCCCTAAACATCTCAATTAGAGAATCAAGGTGAACTGAATCATTTCCCTTGAAGCACTGCCAAATATTTGACATAAACTTCAATTTGCAGCAACAAGCTTCAAGGCATTAATTAGAGGAGAAATTTTCTTTTAGAAAAATAATCCAGGAAGGAGTCCGCTTAATGTTTTTCTCATAAAGCTCATTTCCTTTAATTGATCTGAGGTCCTGTCTGCTTAAAGACAAACTTGCCTATATCAGTTTCTTTTTCCTGTAACATAATCCAAAAAGAACTTTATGATAGATACATGTGTGTGCATGTGAGTGTGTATGAGTGGGGAAGAGTGTGTGTCAGAGTATGTGTATGTGTGTGTGTACCTGTGTGCATGTATAGACAAATAAATCATTAGGGAATCAGACTCCAGTTAGAGGAGGATTGAAGATTGGTACATTTTATAATAATTCTTCTTAAATGTATACAATTTTGCTTGGTTTCTTAAATCTCTTCTATTAACAATAACTACATTTAAGTATGGAGTATTCATATGTATTTTTTATCTGTTTTTTTAAGCTTAACATGCGAATCTAATTGTACTGAAAAATAAAGAACTGCTATGTTTTTTTTTTCTGCTTAACTCTTCAAGAATTCACCAACTATTGAGGCAGGTTCTCTCTGATGCAGACAAATACTTGCTTAGGGAATTATGGTCACTTGTCACTTATTTCCACTAATAAGATCAAAGTCTCAGTCATCCCTTCACTTCCCAACAAATATACAATTCAGAAATTTTATTTTATTTTCTCTATTTATTTTTATTTCAAGATTTCCCACTACTATGACAACTCTTAATCTATTATTGTTATTAAAACAAGCAAATAAGTAAAAATAAAAACCAACAAAAGAGAGCTCTAAATTTAGAAAGTGTAGGAAAGCTAGTGATTACTTTCAAAAAGTGTTTTATATAATTATTTAACAGGATGGAGTTAACAGCAATATTACAGAAATTTTACAAAATAAAAATGAGGAAGTACAAAGTATTTTGACATAACCGACTATTAAAACTGTATGAATTTACTTCACTGGGACATTTGAAATGACATTTTCTATTCCTTAAAAATCATTCATTTACAAAGGTGTTTATCATGCATCTCTTAGATACTTGGTCTAAGGTGATAGGGACACAAGATGAGTCTGTATATTGCACATCATGAGTGTAATCTTTGAGGCCATATCCTTGTCTTATAGCACTACCTCTTGCCTCCTGTCAGGTATGTGACTTTGATCAAGTTATATAAACTTGCTTTGCCTCAGTTGCTTCCTCTGCAAAATGGGGATGAGCAGACTGCCTTCCTCCCAGGACTATTGGAATGCACAAGTGAAATTTACTTATAAGGTGTTGGAATTGTGTCTAACACACACTAAGTGTATGTGAAAGATTAGCCATTATTCCTGCTATTACAGAATGGACAGCTTATCAGGGTATTTTAGATACATAATTTATTATACTACTATGTGATATAAGAGATGTAGAACTATTTAGTGTTTCAAAAACAACTACTTGCTCCTAGATAATTCAAGAAATTTTAGAAAGATGACTTTTGGTTAAGGGACTCTTCCAGTTAGCCACAACTGAGAGTGAGAGGAAGTGCTATTAATGATTATGTTGAAAGAATAGACACAGAGAACTCACCAGGAGTATGATGACCTAAATGTATCTCTACTTTTACCTGGCTTGAATATTTAATTTTTTCAGATGGAAAAGGAATAAAAGAAGTGAGATCAAGAACAACTGGATGCACAAGCTAAGTCTCCTGAAAGGGATTTTAAGGTATGGCAAATAATTCAGCATGCCTGGTATATAGAAATATGGAAATGCAGAGTTAAAAGAGCAAAGACTTGGAGTATATTTTGGGCTCCAAATGGAATTATTTCTTACAGGTAATGAGGAATCATTTAGTAGATTTCATCATAGGTATGGATGATCAAATCCACATTTAGAAAGATAATTCTAGCAGCTTTGAATGGATGAGAATGGCAAAAACCTAAATAAGGAAAGTGTACTATAGCAGTCTAGGCTGGAAACAAAGCAGAGCTGCAAGAACAGAAGGAAGGGGAGGGATTATGAGTCATTTCAAAAATTGATCTAATAAGGTGTATTGAGCAATTTGATGTGCAGAAATTAAAGAAAGGGAGAAATGATCCAAGTTCTAGCATGGGTAAATAGATGAATGGTGATTACGATGGGGAATATAGTTGAGAAAAAGTTTGAGAGAAGAATGTGATGAAGTACAGCTTTAACACAAGTTCTGCACTTGAGATGTTGCTTGAAAAAAGCATCTAAGAGGTGGTAAGCATGTAAGTATATATTATGATGAAGAAACAGTTGAGATTTTTTTAGATTTATGGCACTGCCTTTATGTTCTGTTGAAACAACCTGAAATAAAAGACTCAGGTATACTCTATAGTATTGGCCTTCAAAAAATATAATTTTTGAATTAACTGCCAACTGCTTACATACTTTTATTTTTCTATGAGAATGGAAAGAAAAATTTTAACCAAAATTCTCTTGAGCTTGCCACCAGGTATATACTCATACTCTAGTACATAACTTACTTTCCTTCCTTAGACAGAAAGCAATAACTGAATATTCATTAAATTGACCTCAACAGAACTTAATTGATTGAAATAAATGTTCAAACTGAGGAGAGAACAAAATGGGCAGAACAAAATAGCAGTTTGTAAAAGAATTCTGTTTCCTTCTCTTTACTCTATGGTAAGACTGTGTTGGATGATGGCTCTAGAAACCAGGCAGCGGCACAATGATAGTCAAAACTATCAACATACCATGACTGCTGCTCGTATCATGGCCTAGGGGCATTGGAGCATCACAGAGAGGTACAAGACAAAAAAAAAACACCAAGATCGACCTTCCTATCTTGGCATTGAGAAATATCTGGGCTGGGGAAACTGTTTTCCTCCAAAGGAAGTTTCTTGGCTCTCAGCTTTAGACAAAGTATCACAAGATGTACATAGCTTTAGAATATATTATTTATTCATTAAGGTAGATACTTGGCATTTTAAAATTATATCTTAAAATTCTACTGTATTTCTTTCAAATATTTAATTCTCTTTCATTAGCTTGAGTTTTTAAAATTATTTAAATATTAATCTAATTACTTTAAGCTAGATATTGAATTAAAAATCAGTAATCAGTATAGCCTACCTACAAAGAACACAGAAATATCTTTGGTTTTTAAAGGAATTTTCCCCCAGTAAATTTCTTTTTATAAAAAAATTGATGATCTCTGTCCATATGTGGTATCTGCTTACTTCCCCTTCTGCTGAGCTACTTGTTTCTCGTTCTGAGAACTACAGATGCTGACCCCCTGAGAACAAGTCTGCTTCCTTCAGATGATAATACAGATAGACAAGTGACTCATGTCACTGTTCCATGATGTTCTTCCTGATGGGCCATTTCTAAAGATGGAGATCAGAAATGTTTGCCAAATGCTTCAAATACATGTAAAATTTAAAAAATTAGCTACTGTATTTTGTTTCTGCCCTTGCACTTCTGGTTAGCATGAGCAAGCAATGCTCTCTAGAAGACTATGCCCTCTTTCCCAAGACCAAGTCTGGGATCAAGAGTATGTTCATTTGTCATATTTAAGTCATATTAAAATGATGTGGGAAAGTGTAGATTTGGCAGAGAGAGCTGAAACTGGAACAGAATGTTACCCAAGGACAGATTGATGTTGATCATTGACCCCCAAATTACTTCATTTCTCCCCTAACTTTGGCTGCTGGTTAATAATATTCTTTTCTTCTGTGATATATAAGGTGCAGTGATTGAATTCAGTAGATCTGATGCCCAGAAAAATCTTCTTGAGGCCTCGAAAGGATACACAAGATAGAAAAAGAAACATATAAAACTTTCCTCTGTTGAGAAATTCTAGTTATTACGCAATTTTAAAAATGAAGCCATCTTCATATTTAGGGACTTCTTTTGTTCTCAGAAGAGCAAAATTCTACCATCATTTATTCATTTCTTTCTTTTACAACATTCGTTTTAAAAGGAAAGAAGGAGGGAGGGAAGGAGGGGGGCGGGGAGAGAGAGAGAGAGAAGAAAGAAAAGAAAGAAAAGAAAGAAAAGAAAGAAAAGAAAGAAAAGAAAGAAAAGAAAGAAAAGAAAGAAAAGAAAGAAAAGAAAGAAAAGAAAGAAAAGAAAGAAAAGAAAGAAAAGAAAGAAAAGAAAGAAAAGAAAGAAAAGAAAGAAAAGAAAGAAAAGAAAGAAAAGAAAGAAAAGAAAGAAAAGAAAGAAAAGAAAGAAAAGAAAGAAAAGAAAGAAAAGAAAGAAAAGAAAGAAAAGAAAGAAAAGAAAGAAAATGAATTTGGAAGCTTTAAAAAAAAAGTGAGGACTCCTGGATTTCTTTTGAAAATGTTGAAGCTTTATTGAAGCAAATAGTTTTCAGGTATCATTTAGCTTTATTTTTTTTTTAAATTATGGACTTTAATGTACTCACTGAACCTGTACACATTAATAAATGATATTCCCACTTCTTTCTTCAGCTTTCTATATAGCACTGCCTATAGTGCTAAAGGCATAAGCATTTGACTATGGCGAATACAATTAGATCATTTCCAACAACAGACTAGGCAAGATATAAATAAGCTGGAATTCGCTGCCTCAATATTCAAACAGCATCACCTCAAAACAAAATATTTTATGGGAAATTTTCATGTGTATTTTACTGGAGAGGTGGTTTCTGTCTCTTATGTTGACGGTTACTCTTATAAATTCTTCTTATCATTTATCTTTTATTTTTGGATAACCTCCACTTATTAATGAGAAACAAATCAACAAATCAAGTGTAGTTTATACAGGGATAGCCATAATTACCACAAACATCCTGAAGCTGCTGAACTACTCTTCAGGTATAGGTTACGATATATATGTCAACTACAAACCAACTGCATTTGTTTCCTAATGTTGCTATAACAAATTACAACAATGTTGGTGGCTTAAAACACCACAAATTAATCTTGCAATCTTTAGGGCAGATCTCCAAAATAGGTCTTACTAGGCTAAAATCAAGGTGTCAGCAGGGCATGTTCTATTTTGGAAGATCTAGAAGAGAATACATTTTCTTGCATTTTCTATCTTCTGGGGGCTGCTTACAGTCATTGGCTCCTGGGTCCCTTCCATCTGCAAAGGCAACAATGGTCTCATTGAGTTTTTTCTTGCACTGCGTCACTGTAATTTGTCTTTTCTGCCTCCCAATTCCATCTTAAGTTCATTTGTGATTGATTACATTGGACCCAGCTAGATACTGCAGGATATTCTCCCTGTTTTAAGGTGAGCTAATTAACAACCTTAATTATATCTGAACTTTAGTACTCTTTTGTCATATAACATAAATTATTCACAGATTCTGGAGATTGGGACCTAGTCATCTTTGGGCGTCATTATACTGCTTACTTCACCACTGGTCACAGCTAAACAGAGCCAGAGTGAGTATCTAACTAAAGAAGGAGCCCACATTCAGATGAGTCAATAATTTATAACATCTGAAAACTAGTACCAAAAATATACTCATCAAGTATATCATTTGTTTGAGGGAAGATACCAGTCATCTGTGGATTCAGAAACTACAGTGTTATGCATATTTGGAAGCTAGATGGCAACAGCACTTTTTAGCATGTTTAATTAAGACAAGGAAGTTGGTTCAGAGAGGGGGAATGAAATAGATGTAACAAAAAAACAAACAAAATGCAAAACTATGTGGTGATCTTAGGAGATATCATGACACTACTTTCTTTTCCTTATTTTTGATTATGTTAACATTTCTGAAGAGTGCTGTTAATTATTACGTACACTGTTCCTAAGTTGGTATTTGCCTGATGTTTTTCTCATGATTAGACTAGGGTTGTGGGTTTTGCAGGAAAAAGACCAAAAATATAAAGTATTATTCTCATCACATCCTATCAAGGGCATGTATTATCAATAAGACTTATCATTGATGCTAACCTTAATTATCTGTCTGAGGCAGTGTTAGCTTTCTCTACTGTAAAGCTAGAGTGAAGAGTTATCCTCCATCTTCTTAAGGAGGGAACATCTATATAAATTATTTGGGCTGCTTCTGAATCCAACACTTTTCTACTGTCCTTTTGTTTATTTATTGAATAATTTGTTTATACCAATATGGTCCTACAGATATTTATTTTATACTTTAGGTTATAATTCAATTTTTCTCTTTTTTAAAAATCTTTTTATATACACTGCTTGGCTCTCTTCTCACACTATGTTCTTTCTAAAATAAATTTTATGTCCATTGCTTTAATGCTCAGATATGCTCAGATTAAAAATATCTACTTTCTGACTTTTCAAAGATACCTATTGAAAACTTTCTCGTGGATGTTGTGATGGCATCTACAATAGGCTCTGGGCTGGGTCTGTTGTGCTTAGTCTGTACAAGGCTCTTTGTAACAGAATACGTGTAAGCCGATGGACTAGTCATCAATAAATAGTTGTGATACATCTGTTGGCACCAGTACAGAGATGGAAATTATGCATAAAACTGAGTAGTTAGGTCTGGGGTACATGATTGGTGATATAAGAATCTTGTTAAACGCTTACTTGACGCATTCTATGACTTGGCAGAACTTCACCTAAAACAGAAAAAAAACAAAACAAAACAACCCATCACCATCAAGGGAACACATAACTTGAGAAAAAATTGGAGGGCTCAAGAAGCTTTGTTCTCTAGTGTCCATCCTAATACCCTTTAATATGCATTGCTGGGAATCTAATTTTATAGAAATAAGGAAACTGAAACTTCTGTAAGACTTATATGTTAAGAGTCCTCATCTTTGTCGCAACTCAAAGCCAGTCATTTTTGGAGAATTTTAACACATGAAACTCAACAGATGCAGGATACATATGTACCTCCTTTCTACTATATCAGTTCCTCTCTCATTCTTCATTATCTCAGCGAATGGCACCAAAATTAGAACATAATGCCAAACTCTTATTGAAAATAGTTGCACCAATTTATGGAAATATCCTTGATTCTGCATTATCTCTTTTATTTCATATATAATTCAGCACTGGGTCCTAGATATTGCTTTCTATATTTTACCTAATTCATCAATTTGTATTACTTTTTATCATCAGTATTCTAGCCCTGTCATCTTTTTTGCTTGGTAGTACTCTGAAAATGTTCTGTCATATTAGTGACATCCATTTGACCAAGTCCAGTCTAGTCTTCACACCTTGATCAAAGATCTTTGTTCAAGCATACTTATGAGCACATTACCTTTCTGTTCACAACCTTGAGTAGAATTCTACTCTCTTGGAATTAAGACAAAATATTCTAACATATATATAAATTTTTCGTAGTTCATTCTCCATATTTCTTCTACTGAGATACGCCATGGCCCTTCCATCTCTCATGCCTATGCCACTCCTTTTGCATGAAATCATCTTCTCTGTCTCCTTCCCAAGGTAATACCTGTGATCATCCTTGATATCTCAGTTTGATCATCACTTCCTAGAAAGCCTTTCCTTATCTTTCTGATCACATCAAGTCATTAATGTTCTGTATTTCTACAGCACCATAAACACAAGACTCTATGTTTTTCCTTCATAGCACTGATCATAGGGGCCATTTGACACAAGACTGGGTATTTGATTTGAGAAACATTTCTTTACTTACATTAGATTGTAAATGTTATGAGGATAACAATTTGATATATATTTTATTGACCCCCCCTAAATCTCTACCACTTAAAATACTATCCATACATAAAAAGTACTTAATATTTATTTAATAAATCCATAAATATGCAAATCACTTAATTTTCCAAATTAAAAAAAAAAGCCTAGAGGAATGAATTATAAAATAACCAATTTGTTAAGGCAGAGGCTAAGATCATTTTCCCGAATTTCCCTCTATTTTTCTCCTATCCTATGCTCCATTGCAATAAAATTTTAAAAGCAAGCAAGAACAAAACAAATAAAATTCAAGTACAAGAACATATATTTATAAGCTGTTTCTAATGAATATGAAAAATGTTTTCTAACAGCTACAGCTTGATTTATTTATTGATTTATATATTAACATTTTCATAAAATAATGGGTGTAAAATAATTTAATGTGGTCTTCATTTTTATTTGATCAACTCAATAATGGGTTTGAATTATCAGATTTTTATTGTCCATGAATTTTCTTTTATTCTGAGTTCTTTTTATGTAGAATAAGTTATTTTATTGAAAATTATTAAAAAAGAATAAAATTTCAGATTATTTATTGTGATAAGACATTTTTACGGGAGTGAACTACTAAAAGTAATTTTAGAAAGTAGAAAATAAATATTATTAATGATTATGTTTTCACTCTATTTAATTTTTTCTTTTTATTTTCACGACTACTAGGGGAATGAGTTTAGTTTAACAATTATGTCCATTAGCAAGCAGGTGGGATTCCACTGTCATAGTTAACATGATACTTAGGAGGAAATACTTGACTTTGAAGTGATAAGAATGATGTGTGTGTGTGCGCATATGTGTGTGTGTATGTGTGTGTGTTTGTAACTGTGACTGTGCTTATATGTATAAATATGAGTAACAAAATCAATATGAAGGCAACACCCATGTGTCACTTGGTCATGCTATAATTAACTGACATTTAGTGGCAACATATCTATAAACTTAATCTAAACAAAAATTTGCAAAGATGATTTACGTCTTCATTTTGAGAACTCTCTACTATGAATTATGACTAAAATCTTACATCAGATCAGAAAAAAATCTAAAAATACAATTTTATTCATTATCTATAATTTTTTGCAAATAAATGTGATTTCCAATCACTTCTGGAGAAGTGTTCTGGCAATCAAATGAATGTACTACGACCATTAAGTAAAATATATGTTCAAGAAGATTAATCATGTTTATCCTGGGACTTGCAACATTAACATATAGGTGCATATATGTAGTATCAAAGAAGTTTTCTAAATTATTTCACTCTATATATTAGCTAAAGAAGGAGAATGTGTGTTTTTGACAAATGAAACTGTCATAAGTTTACTCTAAAATCCAGGAAGCACTTATTCCAAAAACCTTTTCCAAAATGTCACGAGGTTTCGAAAGTGTCATTGGAAAACTATAATTCCCCAGAGATCACATGTTTTATAGGAGAGGACATGGTCAGTGTGAATTCTGGTAATAGCATATGCTAGATCAAATGTCTGCATTCCCAGTCAGTCACTCAAGTCAACTCTGATTGGCAATACCTGGGCTTTCTAATTGTTTACCATCGCAATCATCAAGGCTTCTCTCTTCCCTCTCATTTATTTGCATTAATAATAAAAACTTTAGCTGTTGCACTCAGAGTGAAATATTCTTCTCAGAAACAATTTATGGAGTCAAACTTCTTTTCATTGTCAAATAGAGCTCAAGTCATTGACTCGTTTTTGTTTATCCAGATAATATCAAACATGTGTCCCAGATCATATGTAGTGAACCTGCTCAAAAAAATTTTGACTTCATTTGATGTACCAGCTGCCAGAACCTACATATTTTGATATTGGCCAGATGTCAGGTATTTGGGCATAAAGATTTAAGAAAAAAATATGCCTCATTCATAGTCCAAATATTCTGCCAGCCATTACTCTAAGGAATATTTTAATATTTAATATTTCACTTTTAATATAATAGAATCAAATTATTAAATGGGAAGAGCAGATTATCCCACAAAATTGGCTCTTTAGAAGAATTATTGTAAAAGTGACAAAAGAGTAATATAATTTCCAATCACCCATGATTGATCTTGTTTCATATCTACAAATCATCCCTTGCGATTCTTCATTTAAATCTATATACTCTGTCAAATCTTGAGATAATATAGGGTTATTTTATTATGTTCATTAGAAAGTTATAGGAAATATAGATGCACAAACAAAAAGTGAAAAATTGTTAGACTAGTGAATAGGAGAAAATTTAGAAGTTAAATTTTAATCATTTAAATAAAAGTACATCTTTTGGCATAAAATATTTGAATATTTCTCATACCTTAATTCAACTAGGTTATTCAGACAAGCCTTCTTTTAAATGATAGAGTTCTCACTTGCGTTTGAGACCCAAGGCAAAATTAATTTTCCTTTCAGATGGTACATAATAAAATTCTACTAGTATTGTCTTTCTTTAAATCCCTTTACATAAGTAATCCTGGGAGCATTTCAAGCTTCTTAAAATGCTTGATGAGATGAATGAAACCAAACTTTGACGAACTAAAGATAGTTAAGCACATGGGTCAGTATTAAATAGCTCCAAGAAATTAAAGATCAAATGTTGAGTTTGACAGATATGAATTTCTGAGAAATATAGAGAAAATCTGAAGTCATAACTTTTTTGCATCAGAGAGTTAAAAAATTAAACTAAAAAAAAAAATACCTACCTTAATCATTTTTCTCTATATATAATGTAGCAAGAGATATGGAAAATGTGGTAGGCCAATCTTTGTGCTTTTGACTATGGAGAGAAGTATGTCAACTGGGTCAGAATTAAGTGGTTATGTATTCAAAATATAAAATAAAAATTCTATGGGTCTACATACAAATTTTAACATAATTTTTAAATCAGGGAATCGCAGAATTCTTTTATACATTAGCAAGGAGTGTCTGGAATATGAGTAAACTTTGCTATAGAGAACTAATGATACATTCATCGGTCAATAAAAGTAAGCAGCTTTAAGACTACATTGAACTCTAGCTAATTGTAATGGCATTTGCAAGCAAAAGAAGACAGCTAGACTTTGTCTACCCTAGATGATACATCCTAAATATAAAAACAACTAACTACTTAAAGCTCAGAGTTCATATATAAAGGTAAAGGAGAAAAAATATTGAATGAATGGAATTTTTCAGTAGCTATTCAAGTAGTTTTTTCTGAGGTTCAGATCAGATCAAGGTAGTGAGTCCTAATGATTCAAAAGAGATTCTTTTCTAAGATATGCTAGTTGATCATGCAACAGTGCTACATGCAAAGCAGTTTGGAATTAAGCAATTCACTCACAAAAGCTGCTGCATTATGCTGCCCAGAGATACTTGAGACAATAATATATTTTATAGAAACTTGCACCGTATAATTGAGGGAGGCGCTTCTGAGAGTTACCATTTTGTTAGCTCTTAGCAGGACTTGTGATTAGCTAAGGAATCTAATACAACCTATTTAAGTTCTCATCCAGAGTTCTGAGAAGAAAATTCTTTTGTAGAGATTGCGGCAGAGGATCAATGGCTATAGTAGCAACTCATATGATAGATATAAATCATGTGGAAAGAAATGAAGATTTATCATAAAAATCAGAGACAGAATTGAGAATGGTAAGTCATAGCATGTAACATATTCTTGCACAAGTCCAGGAAGATTTTAAACACAAAATAAGCAAGCTATATATATTAGGAATCCCAATAAGCTGTAAAATCCTTGCATTCCTAGGAAATAGCTTAGAGCCTGGTATATTGCATGCCTGTTGGGACCATTTTTAAATAAATGAATGAAAAAAGGAATAAAATTTTAAAAATTTATAAGAAAAATGTATTTTGTATTATTGCTCTTAGCAGCGTAAATGAGAAGAAAATGCAAAATAATTACACCTAACTGGGAGGAACTTTTCATGCTTTATAGTCTTTTAAAATATGTGAACTATCCTCCTCTATCTGACATCTCTACTATTAGTTTAAAACTACCGGGTGAGGTTAGGTGCCTTGAAATTTTTTTGATTAGCACAAAGATAAAATATGCTTTATGATTAAAACTGTGGCAAATTAATATGTATCATCTACCAACAATATATTTTATTAATCATCCCATCATAGAAATATCTGGGAATTAAATAAAGTAGAGCTCTTTGTTGTGTGATCCTCTCATTTAGCTCAATTACATATAATTTCTACTTCATGGCAGTAAGTAAATTGTAGGATAGGATCAATGGTGAATCCTTAAAAAAATGCATTCTAGGAGCATTCATTGTTGGAGCATTTTGATACTAACATAGAATTTCGAGATAAATTTAAGTGAAGATATATACCTTATTATATACTACTGAGAACTTTAGTTGTAAAATGTTCTTATATAATAAAATAAGTGACTATATTGGAAATTTTGAAGTACGTGTTTAGATAACTCAACCTAAATTGTATAGTAAAACCTCTACATTTAGAAAGCTGAATTTAAAAAAAGGATCTAGAATCATAAGTGGTTATTTCCTTACAGATGATCTTTCTGCAATTAATTGTAATGCTACCTATTAAGTTCAATTTAGGAGGAATTCAGAAAACAGTGGGGCTTAGAGTTTGATGTAATCATGGGGAAAATACAAAAGTCAACAAAAATTGCCTCACGAGGTTTCTAAGAATAAGATTAAAGGATATATTTTCTACTTGACTAAAGAATAAACACTTTCAGAAAATAAATCAAGGTGTGAATTTAAATTATAAGTGAAATAGCAGTACAAAATTTCTCTTTTTAAGTCACTTGGGAAGAGGCATCTGGCCCTTAATGTAAAGAGAAAAGGAGCAGAAGTAATCATACTTATTCATGCTTAGTAGAGACAAAAGAAGCATGATACTGAAAAAGAAAGAATTATAAATTAATTTACATAATTCTTCTTCCTCTATTTTCTTCTTTCATTCACTCCATGGCCTCCAGAAGATTGGTAAAGTAGTAGTGTGATAGAATTGACAAGACTAGGTAATATGTTGGAAGCAGGGGTCAAAAAAAGAGAGACTAAATGGTAGCCATCATCTTTTGATTAAGGTACAGGGGTGTGCGTGTGTGTGTGTGTGTGTGTGTGTGTGTACACATGAATACACACACAGAATAGGGAAGTGATATGAAGGAAATGTATAAAAATAGAGTTAGAAGAAAAAAGTGTGAATTTGTAGTTAATGAGGTAGCATTTGAGAATGTGGCAATAAGACTCAGAATAGAAAAAGAATGAAATAAATACATTTACAAGGAAATCATCCACAAAGCAACAATAAATAAAGCTATAATTTTTTAATAAGTTTTCTAAGAGGGAGATTTTTTAAGGAAGATAAAATAAGCCTTAAGTTATATGTTTGAGGAGACTTACATTTAGGACATTGAAAGGTAAAGAGAGAGCAGAGATATATAACTAGAAAAGGCAGTTAATAATTGAGGAAAAACCAGGAGAAGAAAATGGAAGAACTGAAGCAAAATATTCAAGGAATGAAGCGGGTAATCAATAAAAGGCTGAGGAAATAGATCAAGAGGATAAAAGGGACTGAAGATGAAGAAAAGGGAGTATCAGTCATGAAGCAAAATGCTGCGGGGACAGGAAGAGAACAAGCCATGTTGTAATTAGACTACCATTTACTCTGATAATCAGTTGTGGCAGATGCAGATTATAAAGATTGGCAGAAAATGAAAGGTGGAAAGAACAAATGAAGGCACTCTGTTTTTTCCTTACATGAGGACTGAAAATAGAAAAAGTTTGGAAAAGTGATATGAAAATATGAGCAGGAGTAAATGAGAGATGACAGAGAACTTTTAAATGAAACTGAAGGGCATATAACTGGTGAGAATTTGCAAGGGTTCATGTATTTCTTGAACAACACTGGGAATAGGTCCAAGAAATCTGAGACAAGTGTAACGGGAGGGTACGAACACAAGGAAATCAAAATCTCAGTAAAATGGTAACTAAAATTGTTATCAATGGTATAAAGCATGTTGTAAAAGGAAAGGACGGCAGAGGGAGATAATAGACCTCCAAGGCCAAAGTAGCAGTTTAACACTGGCGTAGGTCCTAGATTATGGCATTCATTTTTTCATTTCTTTATCAACTTTTGGATCACCTACAAACACTAAACGGTGTGACGAAGGCTTTTCAGCAATAGTGTTCTCCCACCTGGTGAAGAAGTGTTGAGTCTCCGCCTCCCGAAAACACCAGTTCAAACTCTTTTTTCATATGTGGATCTAATTGAAATGAAGAAAACTAAAACATGAGCAACCAGGGCAATTCCTACATCTATTCCCCTCAGTTCATAATGAGTGGGGTAAAGTACAAAACGGAGAATTACTATTTCTCTTAGGATAGAGGTCTTTCTGCTAAAGATATATACTTCTGAGCTGATAGAATTTTCTAATTTTTAGAAGTAATTTCATTCATACATCTAGAATTGAAGTTTTCTTAAAATGCCTGAGGGGAAAAGCAGGAAGTATTTTTGTTTTGTTTTTGTCCCTGACAGACTATTTCACTTTTATTGGCTTCATGATTTGAGGAATATTTGATAACAAGGCAAAACTCAAAGGGGAGAACTTTATTACTCTCATTTATTTTGCTCCAGGGTCGAAGAGAGTTGAAACATTTATCTCAGTAGTAGATCTTCTACACACACTCCTACCACGGGCACATGTAAAAAGAGTCACACTTCTGAAGAAAAATTTTGCTTAATACTACCATGCTTTGGGGCTCAGTTTTTTTTAAAATAGTATAAATCATAGTGATAAACAGACTGATTTAGTATAAAATAGAAACTGTAAAGCCCTCTGAAAAGTTATTAAAATTCATTTTGAAAATCAGCTTTAAGATTTGTTCATAGTTAAAATCAGAGGTTAGAACTGGAAAAGTTTAAATTTTTAATTTCATAGATTAGGAAACAAAGATCAGAGAAAATAAATCATACACTGATTGTTGAAAAAACTTTAACTAGAATCCAAATCTTCAGTGTAAGGCTCTTTCTATAATCCCCCCAAAGTGGCGATAACACTAAAGTAATAATAATAAAGTAAACTGTCAGCCTAATTGTGAACTATCTTAACAAAATTAAAATCCACAGTTATAATAGTCTTTATGCAAATTAGAACCAGTATCCAATATTTTTAACTTTTTTTTGTTAGTTTTGTTATTAACTGCATGATTTTCAGAGTGTTCCAAAAGTTCAATAATTTGACTGATTCTATTCTCATTTTATATGGTATCTGAGTAGTTAGAATTTGTTTTATATTTTCTGTGATTATTATATCAAAGCTAAATTGCCCAACAAAGGATGCTAAATTAGAGAACTTATTAATTTTGACCAAATTGTTATTTTCTAAGTTATTAAAATTTTTGCAAACATTAGGAACATTTCTAATCATCAATATTAATAAAGCCGATACACATACCAATGGTCACTCAATCATCTATATTAAAAATAGGATCTTAGTGTTTAGTCGACATTCTCATTTTAGATTTATGAAGATTGAAGTTTATTTGTTGTCCAGGCCAACCAGTAGACAAGTACCATTATTTGATATCAGAGTCCAAGCTTTATAATCCCTCCATCAGGGCTTTAAAAAAAAACATTTTGCCAAAACTTGAAAGCCTTTTCATTTGCTATCATCTTCACGTTATTTAATTATCTTCTATAGTAGAATAAATCCTTTGTAAGCTGCTACAATGTTCCAGGCACTATGCTTATGCTTATTATTATTTTTAATTCTTAAAGGAGTCTCTAAGAATCTTTGATTCCATTTTTCAGTCCTGAAGACAGAGACACATATTACTGGCTCTAATTTCTTATTTTGTAGCCCTAATTTCTTTTAGCCATGATAATTTCTTCAATTTACCAAATATGCTTATCAGTTTATGATCAAAGTAATATATTTTTGGCATTTATATTATTTCCTGAGAAGTATTTTGTTCTCTCTGCTTCCCAGTGGCATAGATATACCTGCATTAGAAAAATATGTTCAAATTTTACTGTACTTTATTTATTGAAATAACATCTTCCAGAGCAATACTATGTTAATACTGAGTTCTTAAAATCTCATCTTCGATAATGTATGGGAATTAAACCAGAAATCCAGAGAACTTGCCTTCATCATTGGATGACAAACCAATGACCAGGCTAAGATTTTACTAAGATTAACTAGTGGCTCATCATTAAGTAGAATAAGCTGACTTTTCCTTGTGAAAATTTTGTATTTCCGAAACATTTAATATGATACTTTATGGTGTTTTATTAATGGGACATTTTCAAATATCAGTTTGTAAATATGAAGAAATCCATTTAACAGATGAATTAACCAACACAAAGAAATTAGATGAATGCCTAGAGTCAAAACAAATTATAAACTATTCAGAACAAAACAAATCCAAAGGCTTTTGTGTCTTTTAACTGTTATTTACTAAACAGTAGGAGAGATTAATACAGATATACATGTAAACCTGAGGTTATAGTTTCAGATTAAAATGATGCTTAACTCTTCCTATGTATTATCAAAATTATTACTAATAAATACTACAAATAACATATTTCAAATATGTGACATCACTCACTGTGATCCAGTGTATTCTCTGCATACTATTTTGACATCTTTTTTTTTAAACAAAACTACAAAAGAAAGTTGTCAGTTAACTATTTTTAAGAAAGTAACAAGATAAATACTGTTGGATTGATTTAAAGAGTCTATACAATAACTTTCCTTTTTTTTCTGGCATCAAGTTTTTTCATTCATTTTCTCTTTCTCTATCTCTCTCTCTCCATCTTTACATCTATCTCTTTCAGATACCATCCTTTTCCTATCCATCAGGGATTTGATACTCTGGCTTGAGATAACTAGTATTCCCAAGATGAAAGTACAATTTATGACTATAAGCAACAAATACAGAATAGCAGATCTGGGATAGATTGACAATCATAAGAACAACTATTGTCCTCTAAAACTGTTTTCTGCTACTTAAAGGGGCAGTATCTATTATAGAAAGACTATATGAGTCATTCTTTAAAGTATGGCTTCATTGGAAAAATGTTTTGCTCTGATGATTGTTGCAAATATAAGCATATTGCCTTTGGCTCTTGAAATGAAAGCAACTTCATTTCACTTAAGAAGGTTCTGCGAACAGATTTAAAGTGGTATTATTTAAATCCACATGTAGTTAAATCTTTCTTCCAAAAAGAAAAAAAAGTTATGCATCTCCATTTTTACTATAATAATCTTACATCTGGATTTTCTATCTCACATTCTTAGAGTAAACCCTATTTGTGTTCTCTGCATCTCATCCATGCATACTATTCAGACTTACAAGAATAATCACTTTCAAACTTTATAGTCATCATATTTCCCTTGTTCACAATCTCGTTTCATATCCAATAGGTTAGCAAATAAATTATAAACCTATTAGCTTGTCATTTGATGGATTTACATACACTGCCTTGTCAAAAAAAATTCTTAATTTCCTTTATTTCAGATGTGAAAGTCTAGGGAAAAAAGTGAGAAAACAGTGAAAATTGCACATTTATTCTACCATTAAAGGAAAGCTGTACATTTTATCACTTTATTAGGATGGGTATTTGTAGACATTGGATCATAAGAAAATAGCTATACTGATCATTAGCTTTTTTGTTTCTTTCTTGTATTTTCTTTCATTGGGAAACAACTGTTCCATTACTCTCAATTCTTGCACAGAATTATAGTTTTTGAATCAGAGTACACCATATTACTGAACATGAATGCTGGCTCAGGGTTAGGTACGGGGCTCTTCTCTGGTGATTTTGCTAGAACTGCAGAGAAAAAGACACTATACTAAGACCACAAGTCAATAAAAGTTTTTATTGACATATATTTTGTATTATTTATGTTAAACTTAGAGTATCTTCTATCACATGTCTAAATTATTTCTTTAGATATAAAAAGATACACAATCAATAACTCCCTCTAAATCTGCCCTCCCACATGCCCAGTTCTACCTCATCAAATAAATCATAAGATGTTATATAGATTTTCATATAGATTTTTATGTATTTTTCTTAAATATATTCCTAAATATTTTTATCTATATAAAAGTAATATATATATCCTCTCTGCCACCCATATATGTGTGTGTGTATATATATAAAAATATATCATCTACATTATAATATATATTATAAACAGCAATGTTCCCTTTATTGTATTTAACATGTAGGTGTAAATTTGTATTTACAAGCCAGAACTCTCCCCTTAATTTTAGACCCACACGTGTAACTGTCTAAATGGCATCAGCACTTGGATATATAACAGGCATCTCAAAATGAACTTTGAGATGTCTATAACGGAACTCCTGACCTCTCCACCCACCAGCTCTATCTCAATTTTTCTTCATCTCAGTCACTGACAACTCCATTCTACCCCTTC
The DNA here is from genome assembly GCF_000325575.1 of Pteropus alecto. Lineage (NCBI taxonomy): Eukaryota > Metazoa > Chordata > Mammalia > Chiroptera > Pteropodidae > Pteropus > Pteropus alecto. Next base: position 7,371,717 of record NW_006494614.1, read on the forward strand.
AGGCAAGTGATGTCACCTTTGCCTTTTCCCCTTTCTTTCTCATATCAGTTTCAACAACACGTCCTATTGGTTCTACTTCAACACATTATCCCAGAAGTCGACTGCTGCTCATCATCTCCACTTGACAACCTACACTGGTAAAAGCCACCATTATCACTCTGCTGGATTACATAACTTTTAAGCTGTTCTCCCTAATTCCCTGAAGCCTACTCTCAGTATAACAGCCAAAGTCTTCACCTGCAAGACCATATGTGATCTGTACCCTCTCTTACTTCTCTGACCTCACCTTCTCTTATCTCCTTCGTATTCTCACTGCTCCAGTTAAAGGATTTTCTTTCTGTTCCTCTAATATGCAAAGCATCCTACTGCCTCAAGGCCTCAAATTATATACTTTAGTTCTTGTGTTGTCATATAAATTAAATTTTGTTTCAATGATTTTTAAAATTTTTATTTTTTTATTCTAAATATTTTAGTCAGTATTAAATAATTTGTCATTATTCTGTTTGTGTATTTCTCTAGGTATTGAAGGCTATTTATTTTCCTCCAAGCATTACTTTAGAGAAAACTCATATAGTCTTCAATATAGCATTTTAATATGTATTATTATTATTTTCTAGGTATTCCATGATGTTTTACATTTTCATCATGAACCAGGACTTATTTAAAATTATAGTATTAAAATTTATAGTTAGTATGAAATTTTGTTTTCAGGTTGTATTACTATTTTGACTTTTATTGACCTGTGGTGACAGTATAGTGTCTGTATTATTTCTTCATCTTGACAGATATTGAAACTTTGTTCCAATATATGACATAATTTTGTTAATGTATTCTTAAAAGAAATTATAACATCAATTTTTAGTAAAGTTTTATATACATATAATATTTACATTGGTTTAATTTTATATATCATGTTTATACAAGATACATATACACATACGCATCAATCTATACACATTAATTTATATGCACACATAAATCAATTAGCACTGCATTATTATTAAGTAATTTTATTCTATGTTGTTATTTTCCACTTGATATTTTGAGAAAGAATTTAAATCAACTCCTATCTGTATAATTCTACTTATTCTTTCATATTCTGAAGATTTTATTTATATGTGATAATATTTTGCTCAGTTTTATCTGTTTTTACTTTTTGTTATAGAGCCCCAGAATTCCATTTATTCATTTGCTAGAGTATTTTATTTAGCCTTTTAATTTCAAAATGTTTTCTGTATAGATTTCAATGTTTTTAATAAATTTTCTTTGTAAACTATTATAAACATATTTTTCCAGATGATTTTAGCCGTTCATACCTATTTGCTTTTCCAATGGTTTTCATATCATTTTATGACATCTCACATTTATTTTTTTAATTTTATTGATTTTTAATCTGTGTGTTTGCTTTAGTTTCTTTAGTAAGTAGATTTTCTGATATTTAGGAAGGTTTGCACTTCAGTTGTATTGGTCATCTTTATAATATCTTAATTTAAAATCATTAGTCTTTTATTAATTCCAGGTCATAAAAAATTATATTACCATATTTTCTCTACTGCTATTTCTCCTCCTTCTTATCTACATTTGGTTTTAATAAGTACTATTATCTCAATTATTTGACTTTGCAATGACAATGATACTTTCTATGTTATTTAATTTCTAGCTATTTTGAATGAAGTATAATTGGTGAACTTCCTCCACTTCCCATCTTCTCTTACTCTCACGGTTTTCTTTTAATTTTATCATTTTTCCATTGTGAGGCTTATCACTTTTATGTTTTTTTTCTGTCATCCTGTACTTAAAATATCTTATGACTTTTATTCCATAGTTTCATATACTCTTGGGAAAAAAATATTTTCCAGCTTCATATATATTCAGGATTTACAGTTAAGTATTTTTTCCTATATATGAAATCCAGAATCCCACTTTCTTCGCTTGAGTGTCTTCTTTCATCTTGTATCTTCCGGTATACATTTTGAAGAATTCTGAGGCTAGCCTAATTCTTTTTTTTTTTTTTCATAACACTTGATTTTTTTGCCCCTGCTTCCCCAAGAAATCTTCCTCTATCTTTGATGTTTGTATCTTGATACTAATAATTCTGGGTCAATTTTCCTTATTCCACATTATATCTTTTCAATGTGTAAATTTAAAATTGTTTTGATTTCAAATTACAGTTTGATTTTGAATTATAATTTGATTTTAAATTACAGTTTTAAGTATTTATATCATGTTCTTTTGGAGGAGAAGTGGGGAGAAAAGACAAACAGGCTTCTCGATAACTTTTCTAAATCTTTTTTCTACTTAAGAGCTTAACTCTTTATTTTCAATTAATTCTGATTAGTTTTGTCATTTATATCCACTATGTCATTTACTGAGTTTTCTCCATTGTCAATTATTTCTTAAGCTTTTTCCATTTTATCTGTTGTTTACACTGCTTTCAGGTTTTCTGCCAGCTTTAATATCATTACCTTCTTTCTTTCCTGAATTCTTACTTTTCTGCTTTGCAGCTATAGTAATCAAAATTTCAGTAAGAAACAGCTGATCTACTCAAATGAGACAATGCAAGTAAGAAGGTTTAATAAGTAGATTATTACAGCAAGTAAATAAAGATGGTGAAGCACTTAAGGCTGGCAACAATACAAAATGCATTATCCCACCAAGGCATAAAGGGAGAGAACAATTACTGGAACCCAGAGGAAACAGCTGTAACTAACTGTAAGAGATGGTTATCTATTAAGAGCTATAATCTTTAGTGAAGAAACACAACACACCAGTGCCCTGGCTGGAGAAAAGCGGGGCAATCAATATCCTGACCTCAATTTTCTCTTGCCCTTAGATCTCCTGCCAGTACTCTCACCAACCCCACTGACCAAACTCAACTTGAAGGGAACTGCTGAGGATGTTTGCAAAGACCAGTCTCCATGAGCACTTAGCAGATTAGGGAAGAGGAAAGTATGTATCAGAAAGAGCAAATAGCAAATATGCAACATAGTGTCATTATTCTTAACTTGTTGGCAATTTTTTCTGCCCTATTTCTAGTTTGTATCTTTTTTACTCTGTGTTAATTCCCTTTTAGTTATCATACTGAATGAATGTTCCTGAGTGGAAGATAGAGACAGGGCCACATATTAAGTTGAACTATAGGAAATTGCCATTCTTTATAGGTTTAAACTGATGGAATATAGTTAAAATAATATGATTCCACATAAGAGTTTAATTAGTTTTCATAACCTTTTCCCTCAGACGTGTATGACAGACTTCCACTTACAAGTGTGCCTATAATTCTTGTTCAAACTCTGTTTCTGTTTCTTTTTTATTTTATTTTTATTTATTTAAACCAAACTGGGTCCATTGGCTTCTGCTGCAATATTTTCTCACTACAGTGTTCTAATCCACTATTGCAACCAATAGTGCATTTTTAAATCCTGCTTCACTTTCAGAAAGTTTTTTTTTTCCTTTAGTGCTATCTGTAATTGTAAGATATCTCAGAAAGCACTAGTATATAAAAATACATTTGCGCTACTTATATCTCTACCCAAATTTCTTCTTTTTATTTCTTCCAACTTCAATTTTGCTTAATTTCAACTTATTGTGGAACTGTTACACCTTTCTTGTTAGTCTGGGGATTATACTTGTCTTTTGCTTTCCCTGAACTGGAAAATATTTTTATGCTGCCACATTCATGCCACAATTAAATATTTATTATGTACATGTTACATGCGATGTCTAAGCACTGGTGGTATGACAGCACTACAGACTCTTCGTTAATGAATCTTACATTCTAAATAAAGAGAAGCATTGATAGATCAATAAAAATGTGGATGTATGGATAGATACATACAGTAGACAGTTTGTTATTCAGATCATCATTTTGCCATGCTAAAAAAATGCTGTGTAACAAAATGCCCCAAACATAAATATAAAGTATTAAGTCAATAATAGTTTATTAAGTAATAAAAGTTTATAGCTAAACTTTTGCTGAAGGTTGGCTCACTTGGGCTGGACTCAATCTGGCTGCACTAACTTTGGGTGGGCCTGCTCCTGTAACTAGGGATAGGTGTGGGATAAGGAGGAGTACCAGCTAACGTAGACTAGGGGTGAGGAGGAGTACCAACTAACGTAGGCGAGGCTGGGGCTGGGACACTTGCTCTGTTTAACAAGTCCATCTCCTTCCTAAGACTAGCAAGTTAACCCAGGGTTGTTTTTATGCATTCATTTTTTTGTTTTCTGGCAATGGAAGAGGTACAAGGGAACAAATAGAAACCTAAAAGATCTTTGAATCTTTAACTCAGAACTGGCATATGGTCATTTCTGTATACTCCACATGGACAAACCAAAAGTCAATGGGTGGTAAGTGTGTCACAGCCATGATGCACATGCATGCAAATACACATGCAAAAGGCCATAGGCACAGAAAAATAAACAGTTGGAGCCAATAATGTGATTATCCACTCAGCTAGTAGTGACAGAGCTGGGTCTTTTATGACAGGCATTCTCAACCCTCCAGGCCAGGACTGGTACTGGTCTGTAGCCTCCGAGGAACTAGGCCATGCAGCAGAAATTGAGCTGCAGGCCAGCAAGCGAAACTTCATCTGTATTTGTAGCTGCTCCCCAGCACTAGCATCACTGCCTCACCTCCACCTCAGATCATCATCAGGCATTAGATTCTCATAGGAGCACCAGTTCCTGATGACAAAAAGGTTGGGGACTGTTGTTCTATGGGACTTCGACTCCAATGGAATCTTAGAAAACAGATACAGCAACCCTGTCCTCCTTGCAACACAGCAATAATAATAGACTCTTTACAAACATATCCAGCCAACTATGTCTAAAAGACAGAACTGTAAACAAACACAATTCTACACAGCCAAAACTGACATGGTATGATATTGTCAATGTATAGTTTTAAAACAACCAACGACTTAGTCATCAGTATATTTAGTTACCTCTCTAATCAGCTAATCATCAATAGCACCCTAAAATTCTAGTAATATTAATAAATTAATAAGATACAGATAATTGAACAAGCCTTTGTATTCTCTCTCAGCCTTACATAATAGGAATAATCAGATTTTAAAAAGGAAGTCCAATAATCAATTTACTTGTTACTTAGTGCAGAGAATAAATATAGCAATATACTCTAGAGGAAATGCAAGAGAACTAATGTGTGAAATTTCTTTTAATGCATTTTCCACAAAGAATAAAGAACACTTAAGGCTTAAACAGTTCTTGTAGAGTTGGGCTTAACTACTAAACTCTGTAATGTGTTCCGTGTACTGCACTTATTAGTACCTGAGGCGTCTTTGTTAGGGTCCCATGCAGACTGCTTTTGCTCTATAATTTTGTCCACTGAGACATTGTAGGAAAGCACAACAGACCCTGTATAGCCATAAAAAGACAGAAGATTTCACAAAGGATTCTTGGTTAATCCCACAGAACAGATTTAATCCTGGTCAGTCAAGATAAAGAAAGCTATGGCTATGCACTGTAAAGATTAAGGAAGCCTGTTCGTGTGTGTGTGTGTGTGTGTGTGTGTGTGTGTGAGTGTGTGAAATATATATAAAATTGCCATTGTGAAAACACTGGCTATTACAGTAAAAGATTAAAAAATTTTACAGTATCATTTCATTAAAAGTTACAGAAGATTTCTCTTAGAATGTCAAAGATTATATAAACTAAATAAGGCCACATATTTACTCTTGGGACTTTAACGGGGAGTTCCACTGGAGATATATGAAATAACACAGAACAAAAATTGTGTTATTATGGAAATTAATCATTGTGCTACTTTCAAATTTAAACATTTTACTTTACATCAAAAACCCGATGATTATTATTCTCCTATTTGACGTCACTGTTAATTATCTACATTTTGTTTCACAATACACACATCATCAGAATTTTCCTTCTTTCAGACACCTTTCTTTTCATATTTACTTTGATTCACATGCATCTATTATAGGAAGTGAGCTGTGACATCCTGTGGTCTACGTGGAATTGTAAAGCTATTGAATTCTGAATTATTTGAATGGAAACCAAATGGTCTCAAGGGACATCCTTAAACAGCTGCCTATTTGTATTTCAAACAATGAAGTTTGGGGAAGTAGAATTTTTAACATTTTCCTTTATAACTTATATGTGCATTGCATTACCTATACTTGCATGAATATTTCATTAATGATTAAATGGCAGGAGTTCTATTTCCAGCATAGCTGAATAGACTTCTACTGTGTCAACTTTGTTGCACACACATAGACAGACATAAACACAGACACGTTTTTCCATTAAATAGTAATAACTAACTTTTCCAACTGAAATAGATAAGCTCTTCTTAAATTAATGATAAAACCCATGGTCCTGGAGTAAAGCGAGACAAGGACTATCTGGATGCTTCCTGCATTGTTCTTAACTCTTCCACACTACGTAACCTGTCTGAAACACAATTTCTTCTCTGAAACAAATGGGTCTTATTTTCTTTCCAGTTTTAAAAGTCCCAAAATAAAGCATTTTGAAATACAACCAAAAAAGGGAAAATTTAGTTAAATACTTAATTTCTACTATGCAGGCACAACTTTAAGTCATCTTTTTCTCCACACGTAGGAAAGTCTCCAGTGGCCTTCCTGTTATAAGTAATTAGAACTTGTTTACAATTGTAATAAGTACCTTCTCAACAATCAGATCTTTATTTCCAAAATTTCGCTGATTTTTTTCTTTTTAAGAAACACATTTTTCTTGAGAAAGATTTCTATATATATAGTTTTTATCTTAAGTGCCCAATGTTTTTGGAATAAAATAATGTTAATAATTACATTGAAATGAGAAAAAAGGAAAAATTCTTCCTAGTGGGAATAAAGCTTAATATACTAAAGAAACATTTAGTTAACCTGTATTGAGTCATATTGAATCTATGGTGGGTATTAAGTAACACTTAATCTTGATCTATGCAATGTTTACTGTAGGTGTCAACTTCACAGTAGAGCAGCTAAGCCAATGCCTGTACCACAATTAACCTAAAGGTAAACCATGTAATTAGATGGCTATTTGCAGTATTACATGAGCCTAGTTACAACCTTTCTCAGGGTTTTCCTTAAACAAGTTCTAATTACTGATTCATGTGGTATCAATAATAACTAAATTTTATTCCCCCATAAGAAATGACACTTAGAGTGTGGCTACATATGTTATTTTAAATCAATTTAGCATTTGCTTTACTTTTCAGAGCAATAAATTATAATTGTGTAATTTATTTTCAGGTGTAAGGCAGTGGCTTTGTTTTTCTTTTTGTGGTTTATGGGGAATTTTTGTCTTAGAGCTTATTTGTGAAAAAAGGAATGTTACGAATATACTAAATTGTTACTATTTTATAGTAATTATTTTTTATCAAAGTTTTTGTTTAAAAAAAATATGAAATACAAATAATGAAAACAACCAGGGAACACCAAAGCATAAATAGGTTACTTTTAAAATGAAGGCAAGACAGTACTGTGAATTTTTCATTTTTCTTGAGTTGATCCTGTTCTTCTTTACACTTGACATGAAATTCTGGGGGGCAATTAATTGCCTTCTTTACCAGAGAAGACATATCATTTTTTTTCTTTTTGCATTGACCCTGATCTCTATGCTCAATGAAGAAGACAAAGAAAGATTTAGATGACAGGCTCAAATCCAGTAGTTCCCTATATATATAACTATTCTTCTCACAAACTGATAGAAAAAAGGGTTATCTTTAAAATAAGCTATAAGCCCAATATGAATTGAAAATTTGTAATCTGCACATATAAATACTGCCCAAAGATAGCAAATCAATAAGGTACAACACAGGAATAAACAGGGATGGAGCTTTTTTGTGAGAAAGACGATGACAATGGAAAGCATCAAGAATATATACGCAAACACAACCAACTTACAAAATTACCTTTAAAACAGGAGAAAATTTTATTCATATGTCCAAAGTACAGCTTCCATTTTTGACTAAGTAAAGGCTGGAACCTCTTTGTTTACTATTATCACTGATAAGGGGTTCTGAAATTGAGATAACAGCAATTACTCCTTCCTTCATTTTGACCCTTAATATAGCTTTCTCTTAGTCTGTTTAAATCCATAATTTTAATGGCAAGATTAGAGCATAAACATGGCTATAATGGAAGAAGGGTTTTCAAAGCATACCAGCAAAATAAAAGGTTTAATAAAATTACAAGGCTCAACTATAACTAGTTTTCCCCTCAATAAGGACTCAACTATGAAACTTCAGAGTTAACAATAGTGCATTTCAAAATAATACCACACAGAAATTTTATTAAGTCTAAATATGAATATATGTTCATATTTTGTTAAGATATAAAAGCCAACAAACAAACCACAACACAAACAAAGTAAACATTTGATAAAGGAGAAGACGGCCTTGGGCTTAGTTGTTAGAATGAATCGGAACATAGATTCTGGGACACGTACATTCAAAGTTCCAGAAGAAAAATCAGAACACAGATTATATACATTTGGAAACCAGAAAAACAGATTTCTATTGCCATCAGGTCATCTGTTATGTACATTTGAGGTCTAAAAGCCACTTCTCCAGTGCCTCATCTGAGGCATTACTTTAATTTGGATAATGCTTCAGGAAATAGATTTTTGCCTTTAGAACTATTTAAAGGAAGCTCTGAGTTTGGACACACTTCCTGATACAGAACAGGGGCTCAAGAATATGTGTTCAATCAATCAATAAGTAAATGAGCTATAACCACATTAAAACCACGCATGCCAATTGACACTTCTCAAATAGAAGCCTGTAGATGTGTATAAACTTCAGTCTATACAAGGGGTCAGCTAACAATGGAATACTATCTGTTTTTGTAAAAATAAAATTATTGGAACACAGACATGCTTGTTCATTTAGGTACTATCTACGGATGCTCTCATGCTACAACAGCAGAGTTGAGTAGTTGCAACAGAGATTGTGTGGCCTGCAAAGCTAAAAGTGTTTACTATCTGCCTCTTTATTGAAAAACTTTGCTGACCTCTGGTCTGTGATTTTTTGTTTTTGTTTTTTTTTAGGTGTAAGCTTTTTAAAGATTATAGAAATCTTCATTTGCTAGACAGTCTTTCAGTAATCTGTACCAAAGTCTTTTCTGATATTCAGCAGTAATGAGTCTCTCAATCCAATATCTAATGCACAGTAAATGGGTTTCGCAATTATACTATTATTATTAATTATACCAACACCATTTCCCAAAGCCTCATGAAATCAGTCACAGAGAAGAAAATTCTTAGTCTTCTGTTACTTATAGTTGGTCCCAATTTTTATGCATATAATTTAATTATATTACAAGCTGTATGGGTTAAATATTCTTTTTGGTTATCAATGTTTCAAAACTTTTCTTGGAAGAATTTAGATAATTTCTAATGGGCAAATGGGATTTTGATAGACTTGGTCATATTTACAACTAATGTTAGATAGATCAGTACCAGCTTAAACAAAATATAAATATATTAGAACGATATTATATATTTTAAAATATATAATAAAATAATATTATATATTTTACAAAATCAATGGAAAACCTACATTACCAGACTATGTGAACAATGAAATGATGATATTTCTAGGGACATCGGTATTGGGATTTTATGAACCCTTCCATCAGGACACTGCCAGTGAATAACTACTCCAATTGCATTTTCTCTGAGTCTCTACTTGAGATTCAAATTCCTGAGACAGAGTTACATTTACTCAGTAGTTACATTTACCAGACAAATGTTTGTTGCCCACATGTGAAAACCCCACAAAAGTCACAGGGAAGAAACATTTTTCTAAATAAGGAATGTTATGAAGAACTAAACAAAAGACTTCCATGAAGGCGTTCTAGGTAAAGGGAAAAACACACTCAAAGCTGTAGTTGTGTGAAAACATGATACACTCTGAAAGCAATGAGGAATACTTTAAGGTTAGACCTACAGATATTTTGAAATTGAAAGTTTACATAATATAGAATTCTATCTGGAAGATAGGTCAGGACTCTGTGGGCCATACAGTCTCTATTACAAGTATTCACTATTGTAGTGTGAAAGCAGCCATATACAATATGTAAACAAATTGGTGTGGTCGAGTTTCAATAAAACATTATTTATAAAAAAAAAATGTGGAACAGTTGATTTTATCTGCAAACTATATTTTTCTGACCTTTGCTATAGGTCTATAGTTGCCAAAGAAAATAATTTAACTATATTACAAGTTGTGCATGCTAAATATGCCAAGGATTATGCAAGATGAAACCAACTAATGCAAGAGAAAATACTGTCATTCGTATATATTTTTCTTATCCTTTAAAAATTCCTGTTATATTTGTTACATAGAATATATTTGTAAACTAGTATATAACTATAATTTAATAATAAATACATATACATATATTGGCAGTGCTTGCTCAATATTGTTTTACTAATGTAGGTATATGACCAAAAAAAAAAAAAAGATATATAGACAACTGCTCTAGTCAATAGGGTATAATTAAATAACGGTATTATTTTTTTTTTAATCAGTGAAGTAAACTAATCATATTTATTTTTCAAAAGAATAGTTTTCATGAGTTACATTTTCATTTTTTTACCAGGAATATAGCTATCATTTTCCGTTTCATTCAGAAGTTTTCTTAATTTGGTTATTTCTTTAACTACCTTAAGTTTATCAAATATAAAGGTGCCTGACAGTTGTTCCAAATTGAAGTCATAAAAAGCATCAATATTACAGAAAGTAATGATACGAAAAAATAATAAGAATTTTATTAACTTGCTGAAATCTTGTTGTGCCAAAATAATTTAAGGCAATTTTTGGTTTTGCTTGGAAGAACCAGTGAAACCATTCAGTAGATAAATTTAATCCTCATGATAGAGCAGATGAAGTAATTAAATGGCAAAATCCCTGATCCACTACTGCCAAAGGAATATAAAAAATGGGTAATACATAATATAAATACATGATTTAACACAATGGATAAAATTCATTTTTTAAATTTAAATCAGGGATTCCTCTTGTCAGAGAATATGAAATGAATTTCAAAATTAATAGAGTAAAACAAAGACAACAGAAAAGAAGTGATCAGGCTTAAGGGACAGTTGCAAGACCAAGAAAACAGAAATATTCATTACGGTTTTAACACAAGAGGATATAGATTTTAGGAAATAATGGAAAAAAAAAATCTTCTAAAGACATCTGTTGGAGAAGGCTGGTTCTCAAAGGAAAAAAAAATCATGCATTCACATTTTTAATAGTGTTTGAATTTTAAAAAAAGAAGTAACCAAATCCTAGCAAAGATGACCTACAGAAAAAGTACAGTAGAGGCTAAACAAAACCAGAGAAAAATGGAACCCAAATAGGATGAGAAACGATACTGTCTTCTTGGACATTAAGTAGGGTGCTTAAAAAATGTGATATCCTCATGGGTTACACATATTGCACTCTGACATTAATATCATTGCCATGGCTCTAACCTCTGTGGTATCCACCTCTTGATATCAATGTAGCCAAAAATTGTGCCAACCAAGAATTATGATCCACTTCTATTATTCTTGCTCATTTGCTCAGTGTCCCTCTGCAATAATCTTTCCACCTCATTTAGAAATCAAATCAACAGACGAATAAATTGTATTATCAATTATTTATCTCCAGAGTAGATCGAGTTCTTAGATTCATCATTACAAACATTCAACATCTTTTTAAAAAATAATTTATCAATCAAGGTTTTATTAAATAATTGTATGTATCACTGGTGCAACAGTGTAGTCTGTTAATTTATGATAAACTGTGTGAAATGAATGAATGATAGTATTCAGATATAGAAGGGAACAGTGAATAATGGTGAGCAGCCTCCTGGAGGTAGTGTGGCTTCATCTAGAATTTCAGAATGTATAGGAGTTAGATGCATGGTAAAGCATTTGCAGGAGGGAGACTCTGATAAGAAAAAAAAAAACCAGAATAACTAAAATACTAGTTTAGCTCTGAGGAATAAGTACAAAAGAATAGGATTAGAAAAAAATCCAATACTTTAAAAGCATAGAGTTCACCTTTGCATACACCAGTTACAAAGGTTACAAAAATTTACAGCAGAGACTGTTGGGCAGGACACACATTGAACAGAAATCTATTTTTTAGGATGCATTCTTAGTCAAAGAACAACTTTCATGGGTAGTCAGAACATTATTTTTTATACAAAAAGAAATCACTAAATTTTATGTACTTGATTATATTTAGTCACTTAGGCATTAATTTATATATCTGTATGAAAATTATAAAATTAATTAAGTGAAATGTTTAGTATTTGATTAAGTTTCTTATATAATGCAGTATCCAATCATTTTTATGACTCCAATATATTTAATATGACATGGTAAACAAGATTAAACACACAGAAGCTACTTGCTAAACTCAATCATCATTTTCCCCATGACCTGCATTTATTGCAGACTTTCATTTACAACTTGGTATAAATTGAAATCTAATTGTATATATTAAATATAGACAATTTAACATCCTATGTTAGTGTTTTCCTATATCTTGATCTACGATAGCCATCTTCCACATTTATAAGTTCTGTGTGATATTTCAGGAGCTTAAAAAATAATTTCAAACATGTGAAAAATTTGAAAATATCACAACTACATATCAGAAAAAAGTATCCTTCCTTAATAGTAGACAAAAAAATGGTTGCACTTAAGAAATATAGCGGTGCAAGAAATGTTTTATATTTTCTTTCTAATATTCAGAAACAGACAGTACAGTTACAGAACAAAATAAGAATAGGGATCAACGTACACAAGCGTTAACTTGGCAAAAAAAAATTTTAAGACTTTCATCAGAATGTTTACTCCAAACATGTATGCTTTACATAATATAGAGGGTAGGAAGGAAAGATGAGTCTACCTCTGAAACAACAACCACAGATTAAATCCTAGAAAACCTGTAATTTCACTATTCTCTGAGGACTAGCTACTGCCTGGGACCTGAAAAGAGAGAAGGTAGAAAGACAGAAAAAGTTAACTTGAGATGACACTGAATCTTTGTCTACCCAGGTTGTTTATTAATGGCAATTTGTAGAGATAACTGTATATACACAGCTTTATAATCTATTATTTATTCATTCTGAATAAACATGTATTAACCTAACTAGACAAATCTGTCAGAATATGCAATCTGTTATGGTTATGTAATGTGAATTCACAGTATCAGATTCATTGAACCTGTTGGTAAGAGGCAAGGAAGCCAATGTTTGGATCAAGAGTCACAGCTCACTTACAAACACATGGGCACAAGTGTATAATCCTCCCCCCCCACCCCCGCAACACACACACACACAAATTTACAATACCTTTTTAAGTGCTATCAATAAACAGTAACCAAGATTACAAGGATATTAGAAACATAAGAACGAGCCTTCAAAATTTGGTCACTGAAAAAAAATACAGAATAAATTGAGTTGAAGCATGCAAAAGCTTTCCTGACATGAAAAAGAAACTAAGATATTCTAATATAATTAAAATTCACAATTTTAACGTATTTGAAAATCTACAGTAAAATCTTACTTATATAAAATTTTCAAATTAAAATGTATACCAATAAAATATAACTTGACTTGTGTTAGGCTATTTTTTCTTCATGCTGAAAGAAAACAGTTGTTTGGAGAAACATAGAGTTTTGAGAAAATGTGTTTATGAGCCCAACATTCTACATTAGTTCTCATATAGTTTATTTATGAAGCCAATGGAAATTCATTCAATGTGTAAGGAATAAAATATATATGTATATTTCTGTATGTATATCTATAGTATTTTCCAATTATATATAAATGTAGCTATAGGTATGAATATAGACTACAGCTATAGATATGTAATTTATAAACACATATAGTCAAACAATAAGAAAAATAAAATAAGATAACACTAAAAAGTCCTATTAAAAATAAAGAATATATGGGAGGTGAGTATCAAAAATCCATAAATATAGATCTTTTGGAATAGGTAATATTTGTGACTGTTGAAAATTGAGGAAAACAAAAGTAAAAAATAATTCTTGAAAGAGATAATATTTAAATAATATTATATTTAAATTATTATGAAAAATTACTCTCTGCTACAACAAACCCACATTAAATTAACACAATCTCAGTGAGAGAGATGAGAACATACGAAATTCCTCATCTAAAGTAATAGAAGATGAAATATTTTATCTTTTTTATTTTTATTCACTAAAGGAAGAGCTAAGACAATATAATTGGCATAAAACCACACATATCAGATATGCCATCAAATGATTCAAATTAGCTATTATAGCAGCAGTATAATGCAGTGGCTAAGAATGCAGACTCTGGAGGCAGACAACCTGAAGGTACAAACGTGGTCCAATGCTTGCTAGTGTTTAACATTGTTTTAAAACTCTGGGCTTTTCTGGTGTTAAGCTGTATGAGTTCTTTATATTTGGGGGGTATTAACCCCTTATCAAATGCATCATTGAAAAATATCTTCTCCCATTCAGTAGGTTGTCTTTTTATTTTGTTGGTTACCTTTGCTGTACAAAAACTTTTAGTTTAATGTAGTCCCATTTGTTTATTTTATTTATTTTATTTCCTTTGTCCAAGGAAACATATCCAAAAAATATTATAACAGCAATGTCAAAGACTTTACTGTCTGTGCTTTCTTCTAGGAGTTTTATGATAACAGCAATATTTTTACTGTCTGTAAAAATATTTTTACTTTACAATATTTTTACAATATTTTTACTTTACTGTCTGTGCTTTCTTCTAGGAGTTTTATATTTTCAGGTGATGCATTTAAAAACAATCCGATTAAAAAATGGGCAGAGGACTGAATAGACATTTCTACAAAGAGGACATAAAGATGACTAACAGACATATGAAAAGATGCTCATTGTCACTAATCATCAGAGAAATGCAAATTAAAACCACAGTGGGATGTCACTTCACACCTGTCAGACTGGCTATCATCAATAAATCAACAAAAAAGTGTTGGCAAGGATGTGGAGAAAAGGGAACCTTCTTATATTGTTGGTGGGATTTAAATTGGTGCAGCCACTATAGAAAACAGTATTGGAGGTTCCTCAAAAAATTAAAAATAGAACTACCATATGACCCAGCAATCCCACTTCAAGGTATTTATCCGAAGAAATTCAAAACACTAATTCGAAAAGATATATGCACCCCTATGTTCATTGCAGCATTATTTACAATAGCCAAGATATGGAAGCAATCTAAGTGTTCATCAATAGACAATCGATTAAAGAAGTGGTACATTTATTATACAATGGGATATTATTCAGCCATTAAAAAGAATGAAATCTTGTCATTTACGATAACTAGATGGACCTAGATGGTATTATGCTAAGTGAAATAAGTCAAAGACAAATACCATATGATTCTATTTATATGTGGAATAAAGAAAACAAAATAAATGAACAAACAAAACAGAGAGACTTACACAGAGAACAAATGATTGCCAGATGAAAGTGGGGTTGAGGGCTGCGTGAAAAAGGTGAAGGGATTAAGGAGAACAAAGAACAAATTGGCAGTTACAAAACAGTCATGGGGATGCAAAGTACAGCATAAGGAATATAGTGAATAATTTGTAATAGCTACATATGGCGTCAGATGGGTACTAGACTTATCAGGGGAATCACTTCAAAAGTTATATAAATGTTTAACACTATGCTGTACACCTGAAACTAATATAATATTGAATGTCAACTGTAATTGAAAAATTGAAAATAAATAAATAAAATAAAAATAAATACATCCATACATCCATAGATCCATACATCCATACATAAAACTCTGGGTCATGGTGATGATTCAATTAGCTTAAATAAGAGTTTTTAGAATAGCACCAGCACTTAGGAACCTTACATGAATTTGTTATTATTGCTAGTGGAAGTAAAGGATATTGTGTGCTACTTACAAGAGAAAAATTTAAACAAACAAGATGCTGAGTCAAAATATATATGAGTCAAAATAGAGAAAAAGAAAAACATATAATCATTAATACCTAAGGAAATGACATAAGCATGAGAAATAAATGGAAACTAGGTGAAAGTCACACAGTCATCATATTCATAAGAATTTATGAATCAAGACTATATATTTAAATATATGGTAACATCCATTTTTTGAATTTGAGAATTCATAGAGAAATGGACAAATACATAAATGTATAGAGATTTAAACACAGAACTACTAGTTTTTGAGCATAATATGTTATTAGGTAAAGAGATAATATTTGAATAATTTAGGAGGTTAAACTTTATGTATCTTTGATATTTGCCCTCTATCACAAATATACCTCCTTTCTATCTAATCAAATAACTGAAAAGATATGTCAAAAGGAATTATAAGATGATTATCTCAACAGAAATAAACGTGCTCTAATTATAATTCAAAAAAGAGTTAATTTAAAAAATAACTATTTATAAAGGTCCAAGTGGGGTCTATGAAACCACAAGATACAAGAGGACAATAGGAAACAGATGTTATAAATTCATAAGGATAACTGGATAGAGGCAGCTGCACAGAGAGGAGCACTGGAGGCCCCAGTCAAGCACAGTCACCCCTCAGGAAGAGATGAAGAGGAACAAACACTCTACCTTTGTTGCTGTTTTCTCCTCCATTCCCCTGCTGTTGCTTCCCAACCAACTAGGAGCTATAAAACTGAGAAAATCATTGATGTAAGTCTGTATGGGTCAGACATCTGGGGCAGAAAGCAGAAGGGAGAGGGTTAAAATGAATCTGGGAAGACAAAAGATTTCTGGCGGAGCAATTTTAATTAATGAATGAAGTAAAAAAAATAGGAAAGACTCAAGACATTCACTCAGACCTCAATAAAAGTTTTAATAACAAAATTTTAAATTAAAAATGTACCCACCTTAAACAATTTCTTTGCTTATCATTCCTTCCTGCAACTCCTTATTTCCTCATATATTTTTTCCCCAAATAGTATTAGTTCCTTCAATACTTTTTTTAGAAAAGGCTTTAATGTTAAAATCTGTCTTTATATGTGAGAGGTAATGGTGAACAAAGAAATTAATCCAGAAAGCAATTATTAACATGTTTGCATATCTAAATAAATGTTGACTATAAAAATACTAATTTGAGAGAATTAAAAATATGAAAAATTTTAAACAATAATATAGAAGATGGAATTACAAAGCTCTGAGTTAAAGTATTCTAAGATATTCACAGCATTTGAGATAATAAAGATATGGATTACCTCATTATCAAGTATAAACTCTTAAAAAATTAATGGTAACTACATAATATTAAAACATCTAAACCAATAGGTTGGAAGAAAGAATAAAAGAATACTTGATCAATCAAACAGAAAGTTAAGAGGACAAAGAAAAACAAATACAGAAGTTAGAAGTTAATGTGTTAGAAACAAATCAAAATAAAAGCACTCAAATAACCTATGAAGAAAAGCTTTATCCAATGAAATTAAAAACTCAGTTTCATGCTATTTGCAAGACTTATACTTGAAAGAAAAAGACCTAAAATCATTGGGAATAAAAGAACGGAAAAATATCTTCCAGGGAGTATTGCTATAGCCGATATTAAGGGAAAGATCAAAAGTCTATCAATAGAGTATACATATATGTGTATATGTCTATGTAAAAACATGTGTATATAATGTACACATAAATGAATAGTATATGAATATAAATATATGAACTAAATCTATATGTATTAGTATGAATACATTTTAAAACATCATGGCTTTGAATGATAAAAAGCATTTTGCTTAATTACACATATAACAGAATTTCAACCATTTAAATCCATAAGTCAACAGTATATTTTTTCTATAATGAAAATATGAAAATGAACATTGGAAAGATACATATCAAATTAATGATAGTAGCAATGCTCAGAGAGGGAGAGAAATAGCCTGAAGAGTGACCAAATGATTCTTCAACATAAAGTAACACTGACTGTTAATATTTGTTATTTCTGGATATTTAGTACTTAATGTTTGTTGCATCAGTCCTTGTGTGATTTTTTATTTTACTTATTCAGTTTTGTTAAGGCAGATATAGAGGAAGTTTGCAAGAGAAATAATAAAAGAGGGGTAGTTAATATTACATATGCTTCCAAATACACTGTGAGATATGCCGCAAAAATAAGGTCCTGACAGGTAAAGATCAGACATCATGGTCACACACAGATACGGTCCTCGTGCTCAGAATTTCAGACAGTGTGTTAATCTGTACCCCTGGCAACATAACTTGTAATTTTTTTCAGCTTGCTATTTCTTTAAAACATAGCTCAAACCACTCTTTGTTTCACTTGTCCTTTATTATATGAAAGACAAAAATATTTGGACAAGAAATGGTCCCAGTGGAGAGCAGGGTAAACAATGGCATATCCA
Source organism: Pteropus alecto (assembly GCF_000325575.1). Lineage (NCBI taxonomy): Eukaryota > Metazoa > Chordata > Mammalia > Chiroptera > Pteropodidae > Pteropus > Pteropus alecto. The sequence goes on from NW_006494614.1 coordinate 7,390,131, forward strand.
ACTCCCTCAGGACAAAGCAAATAAACCAACAAGAATTTTCTGGTCTGGAAAGATGAAAGGGACCTTAAAGTAAAACTCTTAAAGCAGCCCTAATAATTGCAGCCAATCACAGTAGACTTATTTAACTTGGTAAGGGGTCAAACTGGTTGCCAGTGGAAGCCAAAAGTAATGTAAATGAGTAAAGTAGGCCAGGCTTTAGTACAGGTGACTGACAGCCTCAGTGTAGTAGAAACCCCAGGGAGTGATAGAGGCTGTGCTGTGTGGGATTATGAATAAGTGTTCCTTCTAAACAGTTGGTTTTTCCCAGCTCCAGTTTATATTTGTTTTAATTAAGAAATGATCTTAGTGTCGCTGTGCTTCTGGTTTCTCCAGAGAAGATAAGAATTCTGATGGTTATGAGAAATCTGATTTTTCAAATGCTGGAAACAAATTTAGATTTACAGCATTGTACTGGCCAACACTATAGAACAAACCAACCCTTGCTTTGGGCTACCAATAGCCTGAAGGCCAGGAATATGAGCCAACTGAGTCAGCACAGATGGTTTAACCCATGACGACGTTTCTGGGTGCCTTGGTCAGAGTCCCAGCACCAAAACCTCTCCTCACAACCAAACAGAATGATTGTCAGTCTGCAAAACTCCCTCCCTATATGTCCACTTCACTGTATAAGCATTTGTTTGTTTAACACAGTGAGTGCTTTGTGCCTACTCTAACCATAATACATTCCTTGGACAAAACATCTCTGTGGCATCTTTCATTCTACTGAAAGGTATATAAACAAAACTGGACTCTGGTTATATTGTTTAGAATCTTTTTCACATGCTTGTTAGTTTTACCTTTATTCATGGCACTAGAGTCTAAATGCACGTTATAAAATATTTCCTTTAGAGTGAAAGCCTAAAGGTTTGAAATTAATTGACTTCTGGATTATATCTCAAGTAAAAATAAAGATAAAAAATCTAACATGAGGAGATTTAAATGAAGACAGTTCCCAGATTACATTCACAAGAATGAATTCCATGGTGAGAAAGAAGCTGAGCCAGGGTTAGCACTTAATGGTGAGCACAAACTGCTAAGAAAGAGCTGAGTTTTTTAATTTGTGCACATGTCCATATACTTTTATAGCTGAAGGTATATCATGGCATCCACAGAGCAGTACTGAAAGCTCTCTGCCATGACTGGGACTTTCCTAAACAAGAAAAGTATCCCGATCTTGGGTCTCTGAAACTAAACTAAATAACTATTAGAGATTTTAAGGCAAAGCCTTTTTCCTCTTGATCATTTAATTCTCTACGATCTCCTTGTCACCAGCCTGCCCTTCCCCATACATATCTTATAATAGGTTTTACATGAGGTTAACAGTAAATAACATGAAACAAGGCAATTTCAATGTTTATTTTTCATATAAAATATAAATATCATTCAAATAAAGGTTTTTTAAGTAAGCACATTAAAAAAATTTATTCAATAAGTTGAATAATGACTAGAAAACAATACAGGGTAGAGGAATAGATATGTTATAAATTATAGAAGAAAGTAAGTAAATAGGCAATCTATCATCAATTATTATTAAGTGTATTGGTATTTTAACCTTCTGGATTTCCCAAACTGATATTACCATAACAGTTAAAATGAAAAAAAACAAAAAAACAAAAAACAAAATCACATAGTTACTTCACATTTATAATCATTAATGGATAGCCTTAGTTAGAAAAGCAAATGAATCATGGGAGTATTCTAAACCTAATTTTATGATTCCATACTCTTGTCTGCAGTATGGTTGAGCTGGCATGTGACTTTCCCCTTAATTGAAGTGGGAAGTGAAATGGTCATTATCACCAAAAACTCAGGCAAGGCTGCATTGCTGAATCAATAACTGGGTTGGTGTTTATGAATCAACGACTTACCTTTGCTCAAATGCCATACAATTAAATGATTGATTTGTCATACATGTGGTGTTTTGATTACCTTTATTATTTCTAGTTTCTATTTGCTCTTAAGGTTTAAAGGCAAGTGAAAGGCAAAATAGTATTGAAAGACAAATTCAGGTGCCACCTTGATAAGCGAGAATCACAAGAGGCTGTGTCAATAACATTTCCAGACTCCTGACAACTTTATGGTATACAAAGACAATAGCGTTAAAAAATAATAATAAAAAAATAAAACTGATATAACTATATGTTTTGTGAATTAGCATAGTTTCAAAGAGCTGGTTTTCTAAAGATACAGTTGAATTGGTTTATTACTGTTAGATCTGGTGGCAAAATCGGTATTTTTCCTTTTCTCTATTTTCTCTTGTCTAATTCTTAATTTTTCAGTTTTTAAAAATTGACATAAATATATGAAAGAGATAGTTTTAGTAATATAAATCCTAAATAACTCATGGTGGATTTTTATTGAACTGTCATTTTTTTCATTTATGTATTCAGGTTAGGGTGTACTATTTAATAAATTATTTCTATGCATAAATCTCAAAAATCTATAATTTGCTTCTAGTTTTCAATTCACAGCAATTCATTACACAGTTACTTGACTACCTAGAAGACATCGAACTATTGATGTTTCATTGATTATTTTTCTTAAGATTCTCTACTACTTCCAAGGGAATTGTATACAGCATAGCTTCTTTTTGGAGTGATGTATGTGTTCTTTGGTAGTTAAACTTTCACTCAATTCTTAATACAACCAAAGAGAGAGCTCATTAACCATATCACAAAGCACAGAACTACAGTTATATCTCTGTAGTTTCAAGGTAGTAAGTAGGATCTGTTATCTTTTACGTCCAAAGAGATTTACTCAACTGGTCATTATATAGCTATATCCATTAACTTACCTTCTGTAATTATCATTCTGTATTTCAAAATCAATAGTTAATTCTATTGCAGTTATACGTGCATTAGAAGAGTATGTAGAAATAAAATTGCTAAAATATCTAATAGCCTAAAAACTTTTATAGAAACGTTAGTTTTTCAAGGTATTTAAAATAATTTCCTTTACCAATTTTTAAAATATTAAACTTGAAGAAAAATGTGATTACCCCGACTAATTATGACTTTTAATCTATTTTAATTATGAATAATAATCTATCCTTTAATATGTAAGTATGTATCTGTGTGTATATACATTTGAGAACATTATAAAGAGCTATTAATTATTTTAGATTTTAATTCTATTACAAAACATATTTGTTGTACTAGGCTCAAATCTGCATTCTCTCTCCAGTCTGAATCCATCCTTTCTCTCATTCCTGTTTACACTATTCCCTTCCAACAGTGCTATCCCTTCTGATGATGATGAGACATCTGCCCACTGTCCCACATTCTTACACCACATATTCCTCTTGCCCTGTCTCCAGAACACTTCCACTAAGTCTTCTGAAAACCTGACTCCTTATTCATCAAAATCCCTGATATTTTTCCTCATTTCTTTAAGAACTGTCTCCTTTCTCTGCCTCTTCAAATTACCATGCAGATGTCTCGCTTCCAACCAAAAGTCAATCCATGCTCATCCACTGAATCAAACACCCTCCAGCCTTTCCTACCTATAAGATAACAGTATCAATCTATATGTATATTTATAATATATATTTTGTTA
>NW_006494614.1:7393758-7411490 GCF_000325575.1 Pteropus alecto
TCATTATATATATTATATATAACTATATGTACAAATAATATATTATGATAAATATACATACACGTTTCTGCCCCAAGTTTCTGGTACAGAGATCCTAACACTCTTGTAATTTCCTAAGTGATAAGAATACTAAAAGCATCTTTTGTTCTACTGAGGTGACTTCTGGATGGCTCCTGGAGGGATCCTGGTCACCAGAAAGATCCAGCCATGATTAGAAGCTTAGAATCTTCAGCCTCACCCTTCATCTTCCAGAGAAGGGGAAGGGCTGGAAATGCAGTTAATAATTGATTATGCCTAAGTGAGGAAGCCTCCATAATATCCTAATGGTACAGGGTTTGGAGAGCTTTCAGGTGGGTGAACACATCCACAAAGGAAGAGTAATGCACTCCAACTCCGTGGGGACAGAAGCTCCTATACTTGGGACCTTCCCAGACCTTGTCCTTTATGTATATTCATCTGGCTATTCATCTGTATCCTTTATCATATCCTTTAATAAACTAATAAATATAAGTAAGAACTGCTCTGAGTTTTGTGAACTGCTCTAGTAAATTAATTAACCAGAGAAGGGGACTGTTGGCACCTCCGATCTAGCTAATTGGTCGGAAGCACAGATAATAATCTGAGATTGTGGCTAGCATATGAAGCAGGTTTGTGTAGTGGGTGGGGGCAGTCTTGTGGGACTGAGCCCTTAGCCTATGGGATTTGACACTATCTCCAGGTAGACAGTGTCAGAACTGAGTTAAATTGTAGGACACCCCCAACTACTGCTGATAATTGCTTGTTGTGGGGGAAAACCTCCACACACTTGATGACTAGAAGTGTCAGAAGCGAAGTGTTCTGTGGAGACAGTAAGAGAGACACACAGGAAAGAAAAAGAAAAGAAAAAACTGAGTTTTTTCTACATACTACTTCAATCTGTTATGCTCTCTGCTCTTTTTCTTCCACTTATTCTTGACTGCATCTTTCCCCTCAGCATTCGTATATGCTCTAGTATGACCTATCTGAAACACAAACTATCTGAGCCCCTTCCCCTTCCACTGTTTCTGCACACAGCCAATATCATCTCCTCACATGTCACTGATTTTTTATTTCCCATTCACCCACAGCTCATTTCAACTAGAGTTGCAAGATTTAGCAACAAAACAAAAAGTATGACTAGTTAAACTCAAATATTCAGATAAATAATTTGCAAGTATTTTATCTGGCAAACCTATTTTCCCCAAACATCCACCTTCCACCATGAGCAAAAACTACTCTTGTTTTGGTCAGAAATAATCCTTACTGCTAATCTAACTTCCCTAGAAACAAACAAGGCCCCTTTACTCACCTGAAATACACTGAAAATGCCAGGTAATTAACACATTCTGGGAGTGGCCATCCTAACTGACAAATGGATTTTGGTGTAAAAATATCCTAGTTCGTATGCCCCTTTCTTAGGTTAATTCTGAAGTATGTAATTTACTTAATTTCCAAGAGCTGCACCATGAGATTAAGCTCTAAAGTGGGAGCTGGTTTAAATAATGCACCCTGTATTGGCTGCTTTCTCTTCCCTGTATCATTCCACTGAATCAAGTCTTCATTATGAAGCCATGTAAAACTTTTTGGAAATTAATTTGTAGGGACAACTAAAACATATGTTTTAAGTTATTTTTTAATCAATAAATGACAAATAGAAATAGAGCCTTAGACTAAAACTCAATATATTCTTTGATTGTATCTCCCAGAGATCCTAATCCTACATTTGGTGATGGGCATTTGTCTTCTCTGAAAGCCCAATGATTTTTATTTCTTAGCAGAAAGGGTTAATCAACTCTTTGGGAGAATCAACACAAAAATATTTAGGAAAGAGTAGAGGAGAAAAAAAGAATAGCTAGGTATTGGGATGCCTGCTATGTTCCAGACAACCTTTTATAATAAATACTTTAACACATATTTTCATTTAGTCTTTTCACAAAAGCTACAGTTATATCGTACACTGTCCCCATTTTTCAAAAGTGGCCCCAAAAGATTGCTTGCTACATGCCTGAGGTATCATAAATAGAAGAGCCTGGATTTGAAGTCTACCCGATTCCACAGTCACAATTCCTAGCTGCTAATAAACACTCACACAAACCAGAGACTTAGCTTATTTGTTACCTGTGCTGGTGCTGTTGTCGGTTGTTGTCGTGATGATGATGTTATTGTTTTGCAAGCATTTTCTTTCCATTAATTCTAAATTAACTTTAATTAAAGTAAACTACATCTCTATAATCTGATTTGGGCCTTTCAACTTTTCTGACGAATATACGAATATTGGTATTCACTATTACACTATTCTTTTAATTTTTAATGTTATCATTATTCTCGCAAGTTATCTCATTTTCATTTAATGTTAAAAAGAGTGCACACCTTACTCTAACTGCAAAAATCTTTTAAATGTTATTCATAAAATTCAAGTTGCTAATCACTCCCACCTTCATTTTATTCTGAATGACTTTAAGGTGAAAAAACAGTTTGTTTGGTTAAGTTTATTTTATTTAAAAATTCAAATAATCCAAATGCTTTGTGTTCAAGTTAAACGATCTAGATCACTGGATTTCTCATGGAATGAACTAAAGTGACCAGATGTTTAATCATTTGTAGTCAAAGTCTTTGTGCCATCCTTTTGGCAATTTATCCCAAGAGCAAGTATGTGTTCACATGGTGTCAAAAACAAACTCTAATTTGACTGCATGGAGAGCTTATTTTGAATCCTTTATTCTTTATTCCCATCCTGAAATCATTCTTATCAGACAAAATATTTTAACTTAAGTAAGTAACTTAAGTGGATAAAATTAAATATGCCTTAGAAAAATTTTATGACTTCTCTTTTCCTCCTGTTGCCTCCAAAATAAATACAAAAGAATTGGTCTGAGCTATACATTCCCTCATTTCACAAAACAGGCATTAAATCAGTTCTAAAAAAACTGGGTTTTACTGTTTGTTTAAGCAAGTAATAGGACTAAATATGCTTATATTCTTCAAATAATATTTGAAAATATGTAACAAATAAGTTAGAGATGAACAAATGATTTAAAAAAAAAAAACTTCAAGATATAAAAACCAAAACAAATAAATAAATAAAACCTGAGGATACAGACCCACATATGCTGAGATTCTGTTACTAACGAAAATTGTAATTGGTCTGGGGGAGATTGGAGTGCTTTCCTAGTGAGCAGTGAGCAAAAATAGTTTCTAAAAGAAAAAAGGGCTATTCATCTCAAGGAAAGCTTAATTAAATCCCCAAAAAGAAAGGTATCAAGAAATAAAATTTTATAACATATGTATTAGTAAAATACTTTTGAAAAAATACTTTTTTTCCATTTCATATGTCAGTGAATAACTCATTTTCCCATTCTGATTTGATAACATTTAGGTTGAGTCAAAAGAAAATATAAAGTGTTCAATGGAAGTGTGAAGAGGTCATAAACTTAAGCCATAAAATATTTGGATATTTCACTCTTTGAGTTCTGGTTGCATAGCTCAGGTATGACATAATTAATCTCCTCTTAAAAAATGAAAATATTTATTTTAAGAAATTCTCATCTGCCCAGTGGAGAGTTCACCATATTGACTTTCCACCTCCTCAATCGTTCTTGTTTGCAGATTCAGAGACATGGAAACAGATGACTTAGACATTCTTGTTCTAAAATAGAAAGAGACATTGCCCTCCTCATGTTGAAGGTTAATTCATCTCCCAGTACTCTGACTCCCCCTCCAGTTTGCATACTCAGGGACGTTGCTCGAGCTAATAATCCTTTTCTCTGCATTATCTAAAACATTTTGTCACCAATGGTTTCTTATCTGCTGCTTATAAATGTGCTCAAATTTTTTTCATATTAAAAAATGCTTCTCTCTTGAGTCTATGTATCCCTCTAGCTAAACATAAAATTTAAATGCCTTGTCATTCTTTTGAGGCCACTTCTAAGAATTACTATTTTCTTGCTTTCTCCCCTTCCTTATTTCCCTTAACTACCCTTGACTAGGTGCAATCTGGTAACATTTTTTACAAGTCGCTGAAGTTGCTTTGCCAAGGTCATTAACAATTCTGTTCTTGATTGCAAAGATCAGGTTTCAGTGAATATCCTGACCTTTTTCAGCTGAAATGCTGAGAATGTTCAAATTGTTTTCAACAAACAAATCAACAACCCTTTTTGGGAGCCAATAATAAGGAAGATGATATCAATAAATCCTCCTCCATTTTCTCCTATAATGCATTCTGTGTCATGACACTCAGTAAATACGAAAAAAGAAGGGTCAAATGTGACTTTCATCGTCTCTTGACCAATAAAAGTAAGTGATTTCTTTACCATGCTGCCTTTTATATATTCATATCATTATTTATATTATTAAACACCTACCAAATACTATATGATGTAAGCATTTGAAACATCAAATAGGTCAGAAGAAAATGAACAAATTAAAGGGTACTGGTCACAGCACTTAAAAAATGAATGACTATTAGTCTTAAATTAATTTTTCTTTTAATTTCTTCTTCACCCAATTCATATTCTTATAAGCTCTTCGTTAGTGATTAATTAAAAAAACTTCAAGGGAAAAATAGGCATTCAGAGATTTACTGAGGTGATCAATTCATAAAGTATATAAATGTCTAAACACTATGTTGTACACCTCAAAATAATATAATATTGTATTTCAAATATAATTGAAAAGAGAAGGCCATAAATTATACAGTTTCATTTATGTGAATTCTTGAAACCCACAGAAACAGCAAGTAGATTGGGAGTTTCCAGGGGCTGGGGTGAGAGTAGTGGGGAAACACAGAGGGGTGATGGCTAAAAGATACAGAGTGTCTTTTTGGAGTGATGAAAATATTCTGGAATTAGATGAGTGGTGATGGCGGTGCAACTCTGAACACACTAAAACCCAATGCACTGTATATTCTAAAAGGTTGAATTTTATGGTATGTGAATTATATCTAAATAAAGCTGTTTGGAAAAAAAAGAGAATCTGAAAAGCTGTTATAGTGTGTAAATTGTTTTGATCCCTTACCTATAAAAGACAATATCATTCTATTCCCACGAATATGAAGAAATATTTCATGTAAGTGAAAGTAAATCCCTATAAATACAGCAATGAGCTATTAATACTATTCAAACACAACTAGAAATTTGGAAAATGTTCACTAAATTATGATGTGTGTGTATATACATATATGTGTATGTGTGTATATATATGTGTGTGTATATATATGTATATATATGTATATATATGTATATATATGTGTGTATTATATGTGTGTGTATATATATATACACACACACACATACACATATATGCATATTTCATGTAAATTCAGATAAATTTCATCAATCAAAGCAGATGATGTTAAGCTCTAAAGCATGCCTCTGGTTCACAACTTAGGTCTGATCTATTTTAAGATAAAACTGCTACATCCTGTTTTTTTTCTTCCAGGTGCAATAAAATCTATTTAATTTGAAGACTGATTAAAGTAGAGAAACTGCATGACAAGCTGCAAACTGATGCTCTACCAATCAAACTAAGGTCTGACACAGACTGCCAAATACAGCAGAGAAGACTCAGTAGGGAAAAAAATGTCAGCAATAATATTAAGCACTTATATATAGACTGTTACTACTCTACATCATGAAATTAAAGTATGTAATTTAACATTATGAACTCCAAGACAGATTAAGCCTATAGCTGATATTTTTATCTAAAGAAATAAACTTATTAAAATGTGTCAGTAAAAATGACCACTTAATAATCTGCTTATATTTTGTTCATGTCTATGTTCCAGAGGACATGAATAATCATGCAAAAAAATTAATTTAAGGATAAATTAGAGAAATCAACATTTATGTTCTTTATGCTCAAATATAATTAATTTCCAACTCAAATATTTTGATATAAGCTATGATAGTACTCAATTATTTTTTAATCTAAACTTTTTGTTTGTTTGCTTTGTTTCTCTTTGGAGATGAATTAAGAGATGATGAAGGTTTGACTTGTTTTATATTTGGACAAATTTAAAACATTTTGCTAAAATTATTTAAATGCTCAATAGACTAAAATGCTAGAAATATTTCTTTGAAAGTAAATCTCTCCTATTTTTAGGATTTTGAACCTAAAAATAAGAAGTTTATATAATTCAAAATTTTCTGACTGATATTTCCAGTATTAGGCATTACTATTTTGGTGTGGTCAAGCTTAAACTTTTTCTAGTTAATTGGTATTATTGATTAGGCCAAAGAATGTATTTTACAACTAAAGATCTAGGTTAAAGTCCAGGACCTACCTCTTCCATGAGAAATTTACTCACTTTCCTGATATAGTTTCCCTTATATTGAGTAAGGAAAAATTAATTATGAATTTATGATTTTATTCATAAATCACAATAAGTGTTATATACAGAATATTATACAGAATATTACACATAGAGGTAGCATAAACTTTCCAAATACTGTCAATACAAAATATTCCAATAGTGATTTGAGCTTTCTGTGGCATATTGAACATGGAGACGTTTTTCTTTAATACACATGAACAGATCACCATCAAAATCAATAGAATCTAAGAACTTTAGATATAAAAATGCCTTAAAAAAAAAAAAAAGACTTTTCAAAACGCTATTCTTTTTTTTTTAATTTGGCATCTTTTAATGCTAGGTACTTAGGATCTCATTTTTTCTCCTTCTCAGTGACCAGCTCCTTAGTTTTAGGTGAGCATCATCTGGTCTGTTACTAGAGCAACTTAGGTCACCACCTAACCCCGAATTTCTCAAATCCACTGTTTCTACAGTTATCAGAAACTTCTAACAAAATGCAAATATGACCATTTCACATCCCCATATATGGCTCCTCAATGCTATAAAGTCCATTTCCAAGTTCCTTCTTATAGCACAAAATTCTCCATTATCTAGCACCTGTCTATCTTTTTCAATCCCATTTGCTGCCATTGCCTATCTCACATTGTAAGCTCCAGCACATGAAAAGGCTAATATTTTCGCTAAATACACCATGTTACTTCTCATCAGAATTACTTTGCTCATGTGGTGAGTTTTATCCAGCACCCTCTTCTCCAACACTACTTGGTGTGAATAAATTCTATTTACGTCTATAAACTCAATTATGTTGAGACTACCTCCAAGAAGAGGACCCATGTCAAGAATAACAGTACTTATGTTTTGTTTGTTTTTTTAAGTATATAAGTATAGTTGGTATACAATCTTATATTGGTTGTATTAGTTTCAGGTGTATCCAGCAATTCTGGATATTTACCCAAAGAAAATGAAAACACTAATTTGAAAAGATATATGCATTCCTATATTCATTACAGCATTATTTACAATAGCCAAGATATGGAAGCAACCTAGATATCCATCGATAGATGAATAAAGATTATATATAAAAAAGAATGAAATCTTGCTGTATTTTTATAAACAAGAATGAAATCTTGCTGTGTATTTTTTATATATATGAAATAGCACATAGAATATGAAAGCTCATCCCCCTCACACACCTTTCATGTAAGATAAAAAGTTTAAGTTTGAAACTAAATACCTGAGGAAAGTATCAGTTTATATAGGTGCTTCTCACCTAGGTTGACAAGACAGGACAGTAAAATCTTGATTACAATTGCCAGTTCAAATTAACTCAGTTGAGATATATATCTCTGAATCAATATAGTTATTTTATTTAAATATTTATATTTATGAAATAAAGGATTGAATAAGATTTTTAGATCAATAGTAAGAAAGAAGACTAATACAGAAGTGATTAAACATTAATCATAATTACATAGCTAACATAGTACGTAGATCAATTTTTAATCCTTCTTCATAAGCACTGGTAAAGCATATATGTAGTAGATGTAAGTATTTCTATTTTCTTCATGTTTTAAATTTCTTTCCATATTCATCATAATATTTTTCTTATTTCTTTCAAGTAAGTCATAGCAGAATTATTGACTCTACTTATTGAGGTTGCCCTAACAACTGCAAAGAACTCTCTCTGTCTCAGCAATTACACAAGGTCGACACTTGAAATGCAATTTACATTTACTGTAATCTAAGGAAGTTTATATTTAACTGCATGTTCCCTGTATAATGGAAATAGATCTGGGGTAACTTTTTCCATGGTCAGAAAATATATATAATTGGACTGCTCTTCTTACTCAGGAACAACTGATCTCCACCTAAACTGTGCTGTGCCATAACTGTCCTTGCCTATATTCATGGTCTCTAGTCTGCCCTGTGATGATAGCAGTTTTAATAGTCTATTCTATTTTGTGGCAGGAAAAGAACTGCTTTCAAATTGAATATAACCTCATAAAAAATATTCCTACAGTGCAAAGTCACTGATTCTACCACTTGACCCGAGTTCTAATTACCAGCATTTCCCCAGCTACAGGAAACCATGGTCTTACTGTTTAACTGCTTCTTGCCTATTCTGTGTAAACTACATTCATTAATACAGGACCAGCTACTTTAAGTAAAATTTAATTCAAATTGACTGAAAAAATATTTTTATGCCACATAAATACATCCTATATGTGACATAGGAGGAGATTTTCAACATATTACTGATATTAAAAAATTATGAAAAGTCCAAGTATAGAATCCTCAAAAATCATTGATTATTCAAGGCTCTGACCATAGTCGATTTTAACACTTAACCATTGGATTATAACGGACTAAAATAATTTCATAGCAGGAGTGCAATGGTTATTAAATAAATAAATAGATAGATGAAAGAAAAAAATAAAGTAAAAGAAATCTTTTGCAGGTATTTCATTAATGTTACCTGTGGGTCTTGACCAACTTCTAACCAATTTACTCTGAGTGGATAGTGAAAATTTTACCTCCATTGTAGCAATGACTAACTCTGAAAATGGCTATTCTCTCCTCAAGAAATACAATTTTGACTTCCAGGCAGACTGAAAAATAAGTCTATAAGTAACATTGCTCTATGATCAGAACAGACACAATTTCAGGCACCCAGGGAAAAATTAAAGTCAACATAATATTTAACAGTCATGAGAATACCCAATAATCCACTTTGATTGTCCTCATAAGAAATAAATTTACCTTATGTCTTTATTGTGATTGCTTGAATCTACCAAATGACCGAATTTGGCATTTCCTATCTCTTTGATTACTCTAATGTATCAAATGATGAAACTATGTGATTCTCATTTCCTCTAAAAGGATGTTCTGTTTTACTCTTTTCTTTTTCATAGACTGATTTACAACCTTTTTTTCTATTGGTCCCTCTGGAACTCTCCATATTTCTACCAGCTTTTGTGTTAAACAGTTTAACTAAATTGCGTTAAGGCTCACCCCCTCATTAACTTTAATCCCTGCCTTCCTACTTTTAAATTAACAATGCTCAGCTATCAAGGGAGTTTTATGACCATCAACTCATTTCCTTTTTTTCATGATTATATAAATACAGTTATTTTATTCCCAATGAGAACACTATTAAACATATTTTCTCTGAGATTAAAACAAAACCATTTGGCTTAAATTTAAATAATTACACATATGTTTCAATTTTTTAAATTGATGACCACATTAGGAGAAACCTGAATGGAACAACACATACTATTCTAAATATGTAATTTCAATTCTTATTATTTTAAAATTATACTTAATTAATACTTATAATATTCTTTAGCTTATAATGCTAAATACATTATTTTGATTTTGGAAAGTCTGCAGCATAAGGCAAGACAGGCTGGTTGTATGGAAAAGCTACTGTAGGTGGCTTGAGTGGGCTTTTAAGTTGGGGGCAGGGTCCCAAGGAATCACCTGGGCAGGTGACTTATGTTAGGTTGATGGAGACTCAGATATGGTAGAAGTCTGCGTGCCTAGAGGAGGAAGGGCTCAACAAAGGAACAATGGAATCTGCCAGCACTTCTGTCTGGGAGAAAGCTACCCCTCCAGCCCTTGCCCTGAAGCCAGAAAATTCAATTCCTCCCAGTATATTCCTGGCGCTTTTTGAATAGTTGTCCCAGTGCTGGAGCTCAGAGCCAGTGCAACCATCAGTTAAGTCCTCAAGTGGGCCCTTTGAGAAGAACATTTGCGACTCCCACAGCCCTCCATCTCACTTAGCCACAATCTCTGCTGGATTTTAAAGCCAGAGTTTGTGGGAACTTCTATTCCTGGCAATGGAAGTGGGCTAGGGAGCCCACTTCCATTGGGCTAGGGAGCCCAGTGTGGGCTCAGGACCCCTCACTTCTCCAAGGGGACCTCTGCAGCTGAGATATTCCTTTCAATTCTCCACTGCCACATGCAGTTGTGGCACTAGCTCGTTTCATGCCTCTGCCCCTTCTACCAGTCTTGAGGTAGCTTCTTCTGAATGTCCCCAGTTGTGGGACTTCTATTCAGCTAGACATCAGGAGACTCCTAATGATGGCTGTTCTGTAGTTTAGTTGTAATTCATATGTGGTCGTGAGAGGAGACAAGCACAGCATCTACCTACTACTCCATCTTGACCAGAAGTCTCATTATGTACTTTTTTTTAAATTTGACATTGATTTTTTTAAAATAAATAATGTTTTATTAATGATTCTAAGATATGCTCAAAGATACTTTCTATGAAATTCTATCATTTAACTATTTTTAATATATTTATTGCAATGCTTTTATATTATCAGTGGTTCAAAGGTCACCATAAGGATTGTGACTGGCCAGATGTGGTGGCCAGTACTCAATAATCAAATAAATGATAAAACACAGGACAGATGGGTGGGACGTACTTATGCAATGTTGTGTGTGTGGTGTTGTACAGTACTACATGTCGCAGATGTCAGGATAAGTAAAGCACAGCCTCTGCCCAGAGACACAATCAGAGGCTAATGGGGAAGAAAGAACAGGCATGACTAACTGAAATTCAAGTACATTACAATAAAAATTGTGAGAGAATCATAAAGTTCTTTGAGAACAGAGAAAGAAAACAAATAACAACGAGGATGAAGGACTATTCATCAACTTTTATATCCATTTAAAATCAGGTATTTGATGCTACTACAAAATAGACACATCACCAGATGTCATATACACAGAAACATAAAAAACAAATTCTACTCTCATGGAGTTCAAACTCTAGTGAGTGATATTTAATCGACACACACCAAAAAAAAAAAAAAAGAGGAAATGGAGGATGCAGAAAAACATATTTCAAACAAAATACAGAGTAGAAAAAAGAAACTTGGGATTATGAAATGACTAAAAGTACTCAGAACCAGGCATGTACATACCTGTGCAGGGGAAGGAGTAGGAGTAGAAAAACAGTGTTGCAATACAGGATGAAAACGGAACATGAAGAAAATAAAAGTGACAGAAAGAAGGGTACAAAATTTCCCAAGTTTAGGTGGTAAGGTTTGCAAATAATACAATTTCCCATGACTGAAATGTAGAATGCAGTAAAGTTTGATAGCTAAGTTTTGAAGTGAAAAATTTGGATTTAAAAACTTGTGATTCATGTCAGTTGGGACACCAAGTAGGTAGCTGCAAAATGAAGTAATGTTGAGAAATAAAGATGCATATTTGAATGATATTAATATGTGCTGACAGTTGAAACAATGGGATTGGATGAGATTGTCCAGAGAAAGAATTTGTTTTTTATGTTTCTGTGTATATGACATCTGGTGATGTGTCTATTTTGTAGTAGCATCAAATACCTGATTTTAAATGGATATAAAAGTTGATGAATAGTCCTTCATCCTTGTTGTTATTTGTTTTCTTTCTCCTTGTTTTCTTTGTCCTTCATCCTTGTTGTTATTTGTTTTCTTTCTCTGTTCTCAAAGAAAGAAGGGAAGTAGAGAAAAGGAAAGACCACTAGTTATCAATGGAAATGAATGGGCAGGAAGAGAAAAAGGAGATCCTAGAGTATCTTGTTAAAGAGTAATCAGGAAAACGACCAATGAGGTTCCAGAAGAAAGAAAAATTAAACATATAACAAATCATTTGTCGACAATTCTCAACAATAACCATATGAAGTAGATATGATTATTTAGTCCCACATTACAGACAACAAAACTGAGCCAGAAAAAAAATTAAGTAGTTTATCCAAGGATACACAGTCAAGAATAATGAAACCAAGATTTGAACTTGGGCAATTAGCTCCAAAATCTTTCCTCCTAACCACAACAAACAATTTACCAGAGCATATACTTCTTTGTATCGTTTCACTGCTCCTCTCATCCAGAGGTAGAATCAATTGTGCCGCGATTGTAAATTTGTGCTGGCCTTGTGATTTCCTTAATCAATAGAATGTGGCAGACATAATACTGCTTGAGTTCTAGAGCCTAGCCCTCAAGAGGCCTTGCAGCTTCCATTTTCACCCTCTTACAAAGTCTGTCCTGAGGCATCATATAAAGATGCTAGTCTAACCTAGCCTATTAGCCACATGGAGCAGAACCCTCCTAAAAAGTATGTCCTGAGGCACCATGTAAGGACATTAGTCCAGCCCATTAACTCCCAGTGAAAAATTAGCACTAATTTCCAGGCATGAGAATAAGTTAACCCAACTAAAGATGCAAGTGAATGAGCCACATAACTAAGCTCAGGAGAAACCAACAGAGAAAACACCCAGACAACCCATGGAATACTAAGAATTAATAGACAATTGTTGTTTTGAGCCACTAAATATTAAGGTCGTTTGCTATGCAAAAACAAATAATTAATGCAGAAATTGCTACCTAAAAGTGCACTGCAGCCACATACAAAAAAAAATGTGCCATTAGTTTTGGGAAAAGGTAACAGAATAAAACTATAAAAGTAGCAAGAAGAGTGTGAGTAGATTTTGAGAGAACAATGAAGAAATTGATATTGAAGGCTTGAGAAAGGGTAATCTGCAGTATGTTGTGGAGAAACAACTGGTAACAAGGTCATCTGAAAAACTTGGAAATTAAGAAACATACAGCTAACGAACTTGTGAATCTGGCCAAGGAAATTTTCAGACAAAATGTCAATACTGTCAATTGGCTTCTTATAATTTCATAGGATAAGGTACAAGAAGGTAGAGATAAACTGAAGTTTAAGGAGTAAGAAAAATCTCTAGGAATTATAGATGACCTAGTTTATATTATGGGTTGAAAAATAAACCTCTTTTTATTCCCCATTTTCTCCCCACATGAGATTTTTGAAAATAAAAATGGACCTCATGGTAAATATGAAATTAAGAATGTTAAGATCTCAGAAAATTAAGTTGCTTCTAATAGACCCTTGCAGCTGGAGAAAAATTAAAAAGGCCTTCTGAAAATCATAAGTACATTATCTTTTAGAATGTTCATGTAGTCCTCAAATGAGTTTGTCTCAAAATTAATTGTGGATTTATCTTTTAGATCATGGAGGAGATGTCAATCAAATGTTAGAAAATGTTTAAGAGAAAGTTATCAATGAAAACACTACTAGCTTGAGTTAAAAGAGACAGTGACATTAAAATAAACAGAGGCCTCTGGGAAAATTACATAGCTGCAAACAGGGGTCGTTTCTTATGAAGAGAGAGAGAGAGGAAGGGAAGGTAAGAAAGAGAGAGGAGGGATGAAAAGGAGGGAGGCGGGGAGGGATGAAGGTAAAGAAAGTAATGTCAGTCTCTGAGGGCATAACATGAGCCCACGGTCTTGAGCTAAAAGCCCAAAAGGCAGGGCCAAGAATGAGAAGAAAAATGGTTAAGGATCCAATCCCAAGAAATGAAAATTGATCAAGTATCATTTCCTGTTCTAGGAGTAGGGGGAAGTGGTGACATGTGCCCTAATGGAAATCAGAATCACCATAATTTCCATAAACCACTGACTGCTTTGTTTCTCTTTTTCCTTGCTTTTTAAAATGGAAATGTCTATTTTAGTTATCCCAGTACTGTTTCAACACTATATGTTGGGGAGGAGGGATGGTAGATAAATTGTCTCTTTATTTCAAAGGTTTTTAGATTAAGAGAATTTACACTTGAAAAGCCTCACTCAGATCTGATACAGATCATTAGATCAAAATCTTCAGTCCTGACTCTATGATTTGATGAGACTTTAGAATGGTCTTTAGAAGAGTGAATCCATTTTGCATATAAGAATTATGTAAATAATTGTGGCCAAAAGACAGGCTATAAAAGATTAAAGAGAACCCCAAATTTCTTGCAGCTTCTCCCATCAAGAGTTGATTCCCCACTTCTTGAATCTAGACCATTCTTGTAGCTGGTTTGATTAATATAATGTGCTAGAAGTTACAAGTTCTTGAGGCCTTTCAGATGCTACCTGTCCCCCTTAGAATGCTACTTTCCACCATTCCCCACCATGAAGGAAGCAGGTTTAGCCTACTATAGGAGGAGAAGCCACATGGAGGATAACCTAGGTCTCCCAGACAACTACCAGGCATTTGAGAAAATCTTGGACTATCCAGCCTAGCCAACCCTCTTGATAAATATGGCCACATGAATGGGCTAGCTGAAATCAACAAAAGGAACCTCCCAATCAACCCACAGAATCTAAAGAAACAATCATTGTTGTTTTAGCCCAGTAAGTTTGGAGTAATTTTTTTTTTTAATGTAGCATTATATAACTGATAACTATATTGTTGCTCACTAGTGTACCCTACCTTTTAATGTCTGTCTGCAAAAGGCAAGAATTAAGGTTTTAGTTTGAATGATAGGTTGTATCAATGGATATATGTGAATATTTTAGAATGAGGAAATCTAGGACATATTTGACAGATGAGACAAAATATAACAAAGTATGAGTGAGCATTATTGGAAATGAAGAGGGCATAACTATGTGGCAGAGATTAAAAAGGGAAGAGGTTATTATAAGCAACTATAAGCCAACAAATTTGAGAAATTTTAACATAAATAAGAAATTCCTAAAATGATCAAGAAGTCATAAAAAACTTGAAAAATATATTAATCATATTGAGAAATTTAAAATACCCCAAATAAAAACAGGCTTATATGGCCTTATAGAAATATTTGGTATTCAAAAATTAGGAATTTTGACTTTAACCTCATTCCAGAGAATAAAAAATGAAGGAACACTCTCCAACAACTTTTATGAGACTAGTGTCACCTTAAAAGTAAAATTTTAATAAAGGCAATAGGAAAAAGGAAAAATTGTTGGCCAGTCTCAGGGATACAGATATAATTTTTTAGAATAGTAAAATCCTAGAAATATTAGCAAAAATGTGACATTTGGTTTATTCTTAAAATTGTATAAAATTTAAACACAACACCTTATCAATTTAAAGGAGAAAAAAAGATTTTCTCAGAAAGATTAAAAAAAAAAAAAAAGCAAAGCACAGCCTGCATAAATTTATTCAGAACCCTGGTGAGTCTTTAGGTGAAACAGTTATATGTGTCACTCCCTATTTCACCTTTTGCTTCCAAAATCCTTTTATTTGGGCTGTGGAAAAGAAAGCATCCTCTGTGGAACCTGCATCCTCTTGTACATCAGCCTAACCTCACAAGGTATTGTGAGCCACAACTATTTTAACATTCCATTTCACCATTCTCTTTGGTCAGTTGCTTCGTGTGATGAGGTACATAATAGAGAAAGATCATTGAATACCATCACATCAGCCCACTGCCTTTCTTTTCTTGCTATATGCTGAGTTCCTTAGTTAGAAGAAATATGTGTACAAAATTGAAACAATAAATAAAGCTTTCTAATTCCTGGTAAGTTGTTTCTTGCAGAAGAAGGGAATTCAAAACATATCCAGTAGATATCTACTCTGCGAAGGACAAATTATGTCTTCTGTCTTCTCTATGACCGAAGAGGTCTAATATGACTGACTTATCACCAAGTAATTATCCTCTGCTCCTGGAAGACAGGGCATTCAGCAGTGGCCATAGCCGTATCAAATATGAAGTAAGGAGGAGGGACAGTGAGAGCTGGGGGTGTAAGAAGGGTGGTTAGTTGTTGAAAAAGTCATGAAAAACATCTCTTTGGCCTCTTCTTTAATAAGTCCAATAAACAAGCACTGAGGCTGATAATAGTAAAAAAGAATGATTGTCAACAAAATAAGTTTTTATTTTTTACACCTGATCACTGTCTTCTTATACACACTGTTTGTATTAGAAACAAATACTTTATCTCCCTAGGCTTCTCTGTATGATCCATCCACATAATCCTGGGCATGCCCAACTTGATGGCTTGGTAGATGAGATAATATCTAGTTCAATAGGAGCAGTTCAGGGTTTTTGTTTGTTTTTTGTTTTTTGTTTTTTTTACTTAGTGGGCATGTTATCCTCCCAAACACCATTGTTCTACAATGAAATTCACCATCAGTACTTGATATAGTCTCCAGAGAGCATTATCATCTGACAACAGGCACCTTGAATACTCTTCATTTAAATGGATCATAAACACAAGGAGCAACACACTTTCCTCTACAACCTGGGCCAGCTGGAGGGCCTGTACATTGCTCTGCTTCCCATTCAAAGCTCTCAACATTATGGGTTACTTAGTAAATAGGTAGGAGTTGCAGTACCAAACATGTATAACAATTGAACAACACACTACATTCTGGCATATGTCATCTACAAATCCAAAGTGGTTTAGCAGGCATTGTGCCTTTTTTGTAGTTAAGGAGTCCAAGATGCAACTTATCTGACACTTTAGCTTTCCAACATCCTCCAAACACGTGAAAAGTCAGAAAATTTATTTCAGTTTTAAGCACCTAAACTCCTTTAGTTTATTTTCCATTGTCTATATGCATATATCTTTCAAGGTATCTTCTAGGATACCTACTACTTACCAATCCATATGTCCTACCAGTATAGACAATCAATAAATAGATCAGCATGATTTCCTATAGAAAACAAGATAATTAAATTCCCACTAAGCTAAATTATGGAACCTAGCCCTGGAATTGATGAAGCTTGTGACAAAACAGTGCAGTTATACTCTGCCAGTTTAAAGTGACTTCTGATGTTCTTTGTTTACTGGTATTGGAAAAAAAAAAATATGTCAATCAGCTTGATAGCTAATTTTCCAGGTGTCAGGGACTACATTTATGATCTCCATTAAGGAACAAATACGAGTGAAGAAACCTCTTGATTAAGCTTATGATACTCCACTATCATTCTCTATGATCCATCAGCCTTCTACATAGGCCAAAGTAAATGGGACTGTGATAAGTATAACCACCTCAGTGGCTAAAAATTGCATCCTTCCAGTAACTCAGGGCAAAAAAAAAAATGGAATCATTCTTGATTTCTCTTTTCCTTTTGCATGTACATCCAATTTGATAAGAAATTTTATCAGGTTTATATTATTGTGATAGCTTCCAAACAGCTCTCTTACCTTCATCTTTGTCCCCTACCTTTAATTTTTATTGCAGCAACAGAGAAATATGTTTAAATATAAGCCAGGTCATGTCAATTCCCTGCTGAAAATGCTGTAGTAGTTCTCCATTTCACTCATTAGAAAAGTTGAAGTCCTTACAGTTGCTTACAAAACTCTATGGGTTCTGGATTTCAATTCAACCCCTGACTTCATCTCCACATCTCCTCCTCGTTCACTCTACTTCAGCCATATTGACCTCCTTGATGTTCCTCAAACACACCAGTCATGTTCCTGCCTTAAGTTCTTTGCTCTAGAGTTTATGCTATATGGAATTGTCTTCCCTATAAATCCATACTTCTCACCTTCCTTCTTTTTTTAAACCTTTACTTAAACTCATCTGCTCAATGAGCCTTCCCCTGGCCACCCTATTTAATACAGCAAACTCCCCTCCTACTCAT
>NW_006494614.1:7411507-7425986 GCF_000325575.1 Pteropus alecto
TCCACATACTCTAATCTATATTTTTTTTCCTTTTTTTTCTACATAGCTCACAAATATGCTACATATTTAAATTATGTATTTTACTTATTCATGTTTATTACTATTTGTCTTCCTTTGCTAGAATGAGATCACCATGATGATAGAATCTTTTACTCTTTTATTCACTGATATAGTCTAGAGCATAGAATGGTGTGTGGCATATGGAAGATGCTCACAAAATATTTGAGAAATCCATGAATGGATAGACAAACCTTAAAAGTATACTAAGTAAAATAAGACAACCTGTGGAAAATTCATATGATTCCATTTATATAAAGCATAAAAAATGATTCCATTTATATCATATGATTCCATTTATATAAAGCATAAAAAATGAAAGCTATAATATGTTGTTTAGCAACTCATCCATATATGCTAAACTATGAAGGAAAACAAAGGAATGATAATCTCATAAGTCAGAATAGTTGTTATTTTAGGGTTCAGGGTGAAAAATAAAATTCAGGAAAGAAATACAAATTACTATAAAAATAGAGATGACGTTCTAATATCTATTTAAGTAGAAGGTAAATGGTATTTGATTTATTATTCTCTATCTTTTTTTCTTTCACATACATGAAGCAATGAATATGTTCATTTTAATTTAAATATGTATTAATATAAAACAGAACTGAAAGATGAAAAAGGGGAGTGCTTTCATTCTTGTACTAAATAAATGATAGATTCATTCATCCATTTATTCATCGAATAAACACCTATTCAGCATGTTATATACTAGGTATTGTCCTTGGTGCTGGGAATATCAGTGAACAAAAGAGAAAAACAAAACAAAAACAAACAAACAAACAAAAAACACTTGCCCTCCAAGAGTTTAATTCTAGTGTGGGAGACACATAATCAAGAAATAAATATGTGGCTACATAGTCTTAGCCTGTTAGATATTCAAAAGTATAACAGAAGTGATATTTTACACATGAAAATAAGGAAAGCCCCCACTGAACTGAATCCTGAGGAATGGAGAATCCAAATCATAGAGATATCTTGGGAAAATTATTTCAGACAGGTGGAAAAGCTTGTGTGAATATCTTGATTTGAGATTATTTGGGGAATAGTAAGATGGCCTATGTGACCAAGGAGCCAAGAGGCCAAAGGGCAGAGCTGTAGAATATGAGACCGAACTATTATAAGGGGTTTAAATTATACTCTGAATTAGATGGGAACACTCTAGAGGTTTTGATCAAAGAAGTATTATAATTGGAACATTTAAAAATGGAGCCATCCTCACTTCTATGTTGAGCATTAACTACGGGCAGATGAGGACAGAATTAGAGAGACATGTTAGAAGGCTGCTCTAATAATCTAAGCATGAGACAAAAAAGGAATGGACCACTGTATCACAGCAGAGGTGGCGAGATGTGGTCAGATTCTGAGAAATTTTCACATTTACCTGATAAATTGAATGTGAGTTGTGAGAGAAAGAGGAGTCAAGGATGACATCAAAGTTCATATCCCGAGCAATGGAAGGAAGCTATTTACTGAGATATGGAAAACTGTGAGTAGAGTAGTATCTTAGTATGTTTGGGCTGCTATGACAGAATATCATAAACTGGTTGCTTATAAACAATGGGAATTTATATCTCACAGTGCTGTTGGCAGTCTGAGATCTAGGTGTCAGCAGATTCAGTGTCTGATAAGAGACTGTTTCTGGTTCATAAATGGACTTCTTTTTGCTGTGTCTTCACATGGCACAAGGGGCAAGAGAGTTCTATGAGACCTCTTATAGAAGGACAATAATCCCATTCATGAACTAATCACCTTCCAGAAGCACCATCTCAAAATATCAATACATTGAGGATTAAGATTCAATACAGGAATTTTCAGGGGGCACAAACATTCAGTCCATAGAGAGCAGGATTTGGGTTCAGATTTAAGTGTATTAAATTCAAAATATAATGTGAATTAAGCAATTAGATATACAAACCTGGATATCAAGGAAGAGATCTAGAGATAACATTTTAAGAATGATCAGAAAATATGTTTTTTAAATCCATGAGACTGGATAACATAATCCCAGGCATGTGTGTAGACAGGATATTTTCAAGAACTAAGCCATGAGGCACTCCAATGTTTAAGAAAAGAGACACAGAACTGAGAGGAAGACAGCAAAGGAGTTTGAGGATGACTGGCTCAAGAGGATAACCAAGAGAGGGTGTTCAGTCCCTAGGCCATACTAAGAAGGAGCTAAGAAATGACATCAATTGTGTCAAATGTTGCCATTATTAAAATGCAAGTTAAGCACTTAAAATTGCCCCTAGAATAACATGGAGTAAACTTGGATAAGAACTCTTTGGGGTATTGAAAGTAAAATGAATATGACTAGAAGCCTGGAAATGGTGAGAACAGACACCAAAAAGCTAAATAATTTTGTTTCAGTAAAAAGAAAGTGATAAGTTGAAATTCCCTTGAAGTTAGAAAGTTTACTTCTTAATACTTCTCAACTGTGCTTCTGAGAATAGCCATATCTTTACTTGGCCCCTGGCTCATTGGGTGACTTGGATCAACAGTTTATGAGAGTATTTTGTGAGTCATTTGACATTGTTCACCAAGCGTATAATATTTTACAATCCATTTTTCATTTCCTCCCCTCTATAGAATCAAAATGTTCTTGGCATGCATAATTCAAGGAATCCACCAAGGCATCGGGCATCAGTTTCTTTATAGGAAACTTCAGCAATCAGCAGCTTGAATCAGCCGCCAGCTGTAACAGGAACACTGTTTTAGTTACAGAGCTGAAGCCAGTTGGAGAAGAGATCTTGAATTTATTATTCTTTCTAGGATGTTGATGGTAGTGAACCAGCCATTGCTCTCATACTATTTCTTCCAAGATTTAGAGTAATCATAGCTAAGACATTTTTACTACCATACAATTTATATTCAATTGTCTTTTGAAAAAGAGATTGGATGTGCTGCACACAAAATACGCCACATTATTTTCAAGACCTTCACATTCATGAATTTAGTAAATGTGGAAGCTGAATTCTTTCTTAGCTTTTATACAGCATTATCAACTTTATCTGTCACTAACTTTCTACTTAGATTCCTTAACAATCCCACTGATTCTTTCCCTGGTTGTTTGCTTCTTTTATTGATCTCTCTTTTCCAAAGCCATAGGCAGTATCAAGCACAACAAACAATTTAAGGTCTTTATTTGTCTCTTGAGTCAAACAGTTTAAAATCCATCTGATGATATTATTTCTTCAGCCCATAAACTTCATAGCGGGCCTCAATAACACAACTTTATGTTCTCAAAGCATAATCTCATTCTAATTTCTTTGTCTCTATTGTCATACAAGATCCCGCCTTAGTCGTCCACTATGTTTGTTCTATCAATTTCAGATTTGCTAAACAGTGGCATATAAACATTCATTAGCTGTATTTATCCATATCACACATTCCTGTGCATTTGTTCCATAAATATAATCATAGATTCTTTTTCTGTGATGTGCCACTGTAAAGGTGGTTTATTCACATTTAGTTACATTCTGAGGGTTAACCATTTGTTATCCTGCAGATTTCAGTAATGTTCTAATTTTCTGGCTGTTTTCTAACTACATGAAGATTTTTCTAGACTCTCTTTATGTTTATGACTTTGAAATAAAATATTTTACTGAATAATGAAGCTAATACTTTATCGAATATCACATTTTATGTCTCTCCTCACATATAGCTGCTGCTAAACATTTTAATAAAGTTTTTTTCTGAAAGTTATTATCTTCATTACAAATGGCACGAAAATTCTCAAAATTTCTTGAACAAGGGCTAAAGAACTTATTGAACTTGCCAGTCCTTTGTAAACAAGACTATAGGTCATATAGCATGCAAGCAACTAGTGATTAAGTAGTGAACAAGACAGACACAGATCCTGCTCTCACAGACTATCAATCAGGGATGCAACCAATAGAATCAGCAGAGTGAATGATAACAGAGGTATAAGATGCCAGCCAATCATTTAGGCTAGAATATTTCTCTACCTTTCATTTTGGTGCCTCTCATGACTCCATGGTAGAATGCTATTCAACTGGGATGTGTATTCTCTGCATTTAAGAGCCTTATATTAAAGGTATGAGAAACAGAATAGATGTTTCATGAGCAGTAGGTATCTGGAGGGTGAGAGCTTGTGAAACAGCAGTAGGAAGAAGTCATATGTAACTGTGCCAACTTCAGGATTTTACCCAATATTAAAACTATTGGAATTATTTTATGAAAATTCAAGGAAGATATTTAGTATAATGGTTTTCCATGCCATAAGATCCCCATCTTTCACCTGTCATCCTGAGATTATTTCAAAGCTTTGTGCCTCTGAAACATATGCCTGTATTAAAAGGAGCTTGTTCAGAATATTCTCTAGTAAATCTACTTATTTTAATTTGCTATGCAGGGTAAATGCCAGCATACCCCAAC
This sequence comes from Pteropus alecto, assembly GCF_000325575.1. Taxonomy (NCBI): domain Eukaryota; kingdom Metazoa; phylum Chordata; class Mammalia; order Chiroptera; family Pteropodidae; genus Pteropus; species Pteropus alecto. The sequence goes on from NW_006494614.1 coordinate 7,415,966, forward strand.
CACTATCACTAGCCTGAACCCAAAATTTGTATGTAGAATTTGTGGGAGGAAATAGAGAAAATGGTATATACTACTAACTTATGATGCATTCCATGCTTGGTTGGGGTTGTATTATGCCAGACTAAGAATAAGTAACAAATGAAGGCCAGATAAACCTGCAGAGGCAAAATAAAAGTTGGCTCAAAAATGAATAACATAAAAGGTGCAATTAGATGGGAAATTTGCACAGAAAGTTCCTACATTAAATATTTAGTCTATTTCAGAGAAAACATCCAGAGTACAACATTTAGGAGTTCCGAGAGAAGAAAGTACACCAATAGGTTCTTCTTACAAGGGTAAGAGTCATAATCTGGTATCAAAATATTCAGCCTTATAGGATATAGCTGAGACTCATTAACTGAAATATTAGTTTGGTCTAATAAGACATAACAAATCATCTAAAAGGAAGCAGCAATTAAACAGGACCAATGAGCTAAAGCCCAAGAATGTATATTCTAACTTCCTGTGACAGGGTGGGAAGTGGGGGAACAATAGGGAAATGCTGAAGTGATCTATATTTCAAAAAATTAGGGAATCGGAGGGGAGATTCAAGGTAAAGAATACTCAAAGATGACCTTTAATTAATGCCACTAAAAAGGCTTTGAACATTTTTTGTTACACAGTTGCCTGAATGACACAGTCCATTGTACCAACAGAAATTTTTTCCTAATTTCAAGTGACTGAAGCTATGTTATAGCACCAATAACTTTAATTATGTAAGAAAGACTTTATTGGAAGAACAATCTCAAGTCTATTTTTAAAACTTGAGAAATCTATATATGATTTCAGGAAATATTAATCTGATTAAATCATATCATTTCCTCTATGAATTATAAAAGATTTGAATAAACCAACAATTAGTTGAAATAAGTCATCTCTTCCTCGCTTCTTAGATTCCTTGAGTAGTTCCTTTTTCAGTCCTTCCTGACTTGACATTCTTATTATTCATTTTGGACACTCGTTTATCTACTTTTCCTCAACTTACTTCCTGTTTATAGATATTATAAAGTTTTAGAGTCTAGAGGGCTTTGACTATAATGACTGATTATACTTCCATTCTCTGAAACAATAATGGGTATGCCAGTCACATTCTGTTTACCCTTAGGGAGAAATATTTGATCTTATCATTTCCTGAAATTTATCTTTTTTTAATTTACAAACGATTACAAATAGTTAAGCTTCTACTTCAGGGATTTGATGAAGTCTCTACTTAGGAGCAGAGATCTACTCTTTGATACTTTATCTGTTTTCTCATCAATGGAATACTTTACTTTTACTAAAGTAAATATGACACATGTGCACGAAATTGATATAACTCATTTAGCAAATTCAATAAAACCGCAATTTGCCTTTTACTGTTAGTTATTTCCATCCATGTTTTTAAAACTTATTTCATAAAAACTAAAAGAAGAGTGAAAATAACAATTTAAACCAAAAAAATATTCATACCATCTAGTTTATTATCTTTATATATTTAAGTATTAAACTCATTATTATCCTGATTGTGAGTTTTATGTATTTATAGAAAGTATCTCAAATTCTATATATTTTAAACTTGTTTTTGCCCTAAGTTTCTCCCTTTTGAGATGTCATATTATTGTAATTTTTAAAATGATAATTTTATATTTACATTTAATATGAGTAAGAATGTTTAATGCTTTAATATTTCTACTAATCATATTGATAATAAAGGGAATTTGCCGTGACCTCCAAAGGGCTTGCACTTTCTTTTACGTGTGTTTAACTATCACAGGAGCTGAGTTCTCAGAAGAATCCTATGATCAGACTGTTAATTACGATGCATTTAAAATGCCTCAAGAGTTAATCTAAATCATCAATTATGTAAAAATATTTTGTCTTCCAAATGTAATACAGACATGGGCTGACTAAGGACAAAGATACATTCTGAGAAATGTGTGATTAGGTGATTTCATCCTTTTGTGAACATCACAAACCTACACACCTAGGCTATATGGTATAGCCTATTGCTCCTAGGCTACAAGCATGTTACTGTACAAAACAACATGAGATAGAGCACAAGAGAAAATGATGAAACCAAGAGAAATGGTAAATAGATGTATGAGGCTGCTGCCTTCAAAACAAGGCTTATGGTTTTACAATAAACTTTTTTTATAAACAGAAAAAGTACATTCTAAAATAACAATTAAAAGTATAGTAAATATATAAAACAGTAACATATTTATTTGTTATCATTACCAAGTAATATATACTATATATAATCATATGTGCTATATTTTTATAAAACTGCCAGTGAAGTAGGTTTGTTTACACCAGCATCACCACAAACACATAAGTAATACATTGCACTACAATGTTACAACAGCCAAGAAGTCACTGGGAAATAGGAATTTATCAGCTTCATTATGCTCTTATGAAATCATCATCATATATGAGGTCCATCTTTGACCAAAAAAAACATCATTATGTGACTCATGACTGTTTATATAAAACCTAGTGCTGCTCATTTGAAATATTTCTAAATTTTACTTCAGTGATTCACAGTTCTACATAGTGTCTTACCATACCCAAATGCTATCAAGGGAAATATCCATTCCTCTGAACATGAAAAGAGCTCACTTTTATAATAAAAATAACAATAGGTGTTCTGGACCTAGCTGCACCAGTTTGCCAGAGTCAATGGTGTGTATTTTCTGCTAACGCTTCATTCTTCTTCATATTGGTAGCTTGGAATTGGCTATGGTGACAGTATTTGCACCAGAGATCAACAAATGCTACAAATTAGGGCTTTTGTTTTTGAAGAGCAAGTTGTTAAATATTTACCAGCATTGTTGATAAAAGTTCAAAATTGAAGTATATAAAATACAAATGTATAATGAAGGTGATAAAACTTCCTCTCAAATCTTTTCGCCTAGGAATTAGCTCTGTTAATATTTTTGTGTAGATAATCTTCTATAATGTAATATAGTAAAATTTTTATATTAAATAAAAAAAAATGTTTATAAGCTCTAGTGAAATAATTGATTCAGACAGAGGACAGACTCTAGTAGCCAGAATTCTAATATGGCTTCCAATATTTATCCTTCTTGATGTACTTACCCTGAATGACACTCCCCTCAATTTTAGTAGGTATCAGTGAACATGCTGGGATATTATCCCATGATTAGGTTATATAATAATCAGTTGAGTTGGAGTTAATCAAAAGGGAGATTATCCTGGAGGAGCTAACCTAATTAGATGAGCATTTTAAAAGAAGGTGAAGTGTCAGAAGCTCTCCTGCTAGCCTGGAAGAAAGCAAACAGTAATGTTGTAAACTATCTATGGATGAAGCTACCTAGCACAGACTTGCTGGCAGCCTGGACAGCTGAGAGTGATCCCCAGGAACAACCAGCATGCATGCATATATAAATGAATAAACAAACAAACAAACAAACAAACCAGACCACAGTTCTCACTCAGTTCTACAATCAGAAAGAACTGGTTCTGCCAACAACAGGAATGATTTTGGAAAAGGACAGACACTAAGCTCCACCCAAAACCTCAATCCTGGTCGACATTTTACTTTCAGTTGGTAGAATTAAGCAAAATACTCAACTACACTGTGTCAACGGAAACTGAGATAATAATTGGATGCTGAGTTTAGCTGCTAAATTTGTGGTAATTTGTTACTCAGCAATAGAAAACCAGTATACCTTAGAAGAAATATTTCAAATATTTTTAGACTATGGTTACTGATTGGAACAGAATTAATGAAAGACTAAACACAGGGCTTTATTTAAGGATGAATGTTCAAATTCTTCTTGAGGAAGAGTAAAGGGTTCCAAGGCCTAGGTCTGGATACATAGACAGGTTATCTAATATGGCCCTCTAAGAAGCTTTGATGGTTAAATGGAAAGGAGCACAATCTCTTGGATTCCCAGGACTAGAACTGAATAGGATAGAGACAGAGAGCAGGCCTTAGCCTACTAGATTCAGCTGTCTGTTGGTGAGGTCAGAGCCTTGGGCTTGGTTTCAGTAGTGCTGATAAAAACTCACCAAGGAACTCCACCTACAGTCCTTTATGAAGAGCCATAAGTTTGAGCTTGGAACAGAGGTATGTGAGTGACCACAATATCTAAAAAGAACCTGCCGTACTGGGCCAGGAGCTGATCAAACTGGACTCTAAAATAAGTATTTACCCCTTATGAACTTGAGCTTACAAGGAATGAAGATAACTGTAATGAAGGCAGATGGCACATCATCTTTTTTCCCAGGATCAAAAATTCCCTAGGTTTACTACATGATCTAATGCAAGGCAAGGAGAGTAAATACCCCCAAAATGCTGACATCGGGATTTTCCTCTAGTTAGCTGGATGAGTTTAATTTTAAATGCACAAATAATTATATGACCTCTATTTCGTGGAGCAACTAACATCTATTTATAAATTCCTAATTCTATATATTGCTTTAATTAAAAATGCCTTCTACAGTCAAGTTGATTTATATAAATACTTCCTTTGGAATACATTTCTAGATTTTTTTTTTATAAAATGTAAAAACATTTGCAAACTTTAGATATGTTTGTCTAAATTGTTTTTAGGAAACATGGTATTAAAATTATAGAACACACCAATATTGCACATTTTAAAATATCACCAGTACTGAATACTATATACTTTATCATTAGATAGGCAAAATTAGTCACTTTATGTTTGAATTGGCTTTTCTTCGATAATTTAATATAAGAAATGCATTTAAGGTTAATTCCTTTTTCTATGAAACCTGAGGCATTTATGTTTTCCTTTTATTAGTTTTTAAGATTTGTGAACATGTATGAAACATGGAAAGAGACGTAATATGAGAAGATATTGTTTATTACCTATAAGGCAGCAACAGTCATATTAAAAAAAAATCATAAAATGACTTTGAAGGGATGACCAATCAATAGCTAACATAATTTGATAGCTCTGAAGTTTTTGGTAATCCGTGAGAGTCAGGCAAGTCTACTAGACATCATTAAAGTTTATGCATGTAGAACTCGGTACATACTTCTGTCCCATCACTGTACCCTGATATGTGAGAGCTAGCCCTGCAAACTCTGTAAAAAGAATAGAAGGAGAATCCCTTCCATCAATAAGTGAGTCACCAATATCAAGGCTTTTACACAGACCAAGATAGAGGATAAACATTATTGGTTGAGGTTTGTAAGCTAGAAAAGGGAATTAAAATATTATTTTTATTAAACTTATCTTCATCATATACTATATATATTTCTCTCAATTCATCTGTAAGTTTGTTAGTTTAACAAAGAAAGCAAGAAACATGGTATGATCTTGATAATATGAATGTAATAAATAAAATAAGAAGCAGAGGTGTTAAGTCATCAAGCAAGACGAAAGCAGGGCATATTACATGGAGTTGGATACTACTAGATTGATTTGGGCCCATATTAGAGATGGAAGCTCTTATGGAACCCTGGTTTCTTATTTCCAGGTGAAAAATAACAGTACCAGTCTCTAAGGAGTAAGGGATGGTTTATTGTATTACAAAAACATCAATTAACCTTACAAAAAAATGGCCCTAGACAAAGTGCTGTGATTTACAGTTTCTCCTAGATGCCAACACACAGACCAATTGATTAGTGCAATCATTACTATTCCTAGGAAGGAAACTGCCTGGGAAAGCACAAGGTAAACTAGTCAAACTGGTATAACTGGATAAGGTAGAAAGCTGTAACTAGCCTGGAGGAGGCAAGGTATCACAGAGCAGCAAGAAGGAGACTCAGTTAGAATTAGGAGTGATCTAATATCTCTCAGCCTTTCCCTAATGTTGTGACAACAAGTAAATCTTCATTATTAAAAATCAGCTTTGATTTTTCTCTGGTTAGGATTCTAAATCTGGGTTGTCTCTTATATATAGAATTAAAATAATCGATGAAAGTATAATCTGAATCAGCAACAAAATATTTGCAATGGAGAATCAGATGGAATATATAGCTTAAATGAAATCCCAGACAGAAATAAGACTTAAATTTTTTCTTAAGTAAACATGTTTTCTTAAGTAAACAAACAAATAGTATGATGGTATGAAGCTAAATGGAGGCCTCTTTGAATAATAAAGATCTGCTTTACTTGTAAACCACCTATACTGAACCTATATTGAACCTTTATTTTTGAGAGCAATGGCCATGTGAAAAAGTCTACAGTAGTGTGGGAGATTTATTAGTGTTTGTAAATATTCATTTGCACGCATTTGTCCCCCTCACGCTTGGAGTTCACTTTTCATCCCACTGATATTGGGCTTAATTAGTGACAAATTCTGACCAATGGAATGTAAGTGGATTTGACATACACTTCAACTGAGCAGAAGCTTTAAATGTGATTGTAGAGGTTGTCTTAATCTTTTGCTAATTTCTACTGCCAAAAGAATGGGCATGGCCTAAATAGCATCCTCTCTTTTAGACTTGGTCTTACAATGGAGGATTTGCTCAGTAGGGCCAAGGTGAATGAAGCAGAATCACAGCAGTCATAGATAATCTGCTGTCACAGAAGTAAGGACAAAATGTCTGTTACTGTAAAACAGTGAGAGTGTAGTTTTTTTGTTCAGCCACAAAGTCTAGAAATAAAAGTGGGAACTTAAAACACTGGTTAAATAAATTAATAGATATCTCTTTTAAAAGTATAATTTAGTAACAGGAAAAAAACAAAAAATACATATTATTAACCATTGTTTGTTTTGTAATATTTTATTCAATTTACTCCTAATAACACTTTCTTTACATCATAACTCCTGAATAATGGTTCTTCCAAGTATAATTATGTGCAAAATTTTAATTATAAGAAAATAGGGATGCTATTCAAATAATGGCCAATTTTTCATAAATATTATGGTTCAGTCATGAATAGTAATGAAAAATATACTATTTACAGAATGAAAGCATTCAGATATTTCTCCATTAAAAAATTAATGAAATAGTAATAAATGCTATGATAATATTAGCCTTATTTCCAATATTTATCAACCTGCATGACTTCCAATTAGTTTTGAAATTCAAAGTTGAATAAATGTCCTTCAGGAGAGCGATGAGCATATGCAAATTAATATTAACACTGACTTTGTTCATTAGTTAACAACACTATTCAAGTCACCTCCAGGCTGATTATAGAAACTTCAAGCAAATTTTCTGACTTTAGAACTATAAACACAAATGCAGAATGCCTAAATTCAAATTATATCATAATTTTTAGAATAAGAAAGTTTAAATAAGGAGATATTAAGGAAATCCAATCAAAATTCAGTATAAATTATAAGAACACGTGCAATTCAAGCAACTGGCATTAATCTGAACAAGGTCTCAGATTTTGTTTCCAGTTTCATTATTTGCATTAATTATGTATTGGCAGTTTATTTTTTATGCATGAGAACTGAGAGAGAGATACCAATCCAACTGTGTATCATAATTGTCCTTTAAGAAGCAAAAAACATTTCAGAGAAAATACTGTGAAAGATTAGGGAAGCATTTTAGCTTTATGCTTGTATGATTGTGTTTATCTCATTTCTCCACATTTGCTGCTGAACTGATATGCAATACTATTATTTTACAAATTCTAATTTTCAATTTGTTCAATGAAGATGACACTATGCATACTGGAATTGGCTTCTTATTTTCAAAAGTTTTTGAGGTCTGTGATTCATTTATTTTCAAAAAATGCACGTTTTTAGGTGTCACTGTCTTCAACGGGAAGATGACAATATTTTAAATATGTCATTAAAATGCATCCTACCTGTTTGTGGAGGGAATAAATATTCAAAGACATTATCCATGTAATCCTATTAAAGCAGAGTTTGCAAGAGAACGTTTAGCATACTCCTGAATCTTTGAAGCTCATGATGGTTGTAAGCCATCCTATAGCTCTGTTGTTAAATTTTCCCAAAGCAGTTAAAGCTAATGGCAGTAACAAATGAAATGCTGTAAATCCAGGAAAGCATCGAGCCTGCTTAATTCCTGAGGCATAAATTTTAATCAGTGAAACAGAATTTTTTTCTGTTTCCTTAGCTAATCTCACTTTCTTTTGTTTTTCCCCAAGAGGATTTGATGTTTTGTTAAGAACGAAATCAATTACAGTACAATTGCAATTTATAAGGGGTTTAGCCCTAGACAGAAGTCACTGGATGAGACAAAGGTGTATCACTCTGATTTTCCAAGCAAGAGAGTCAGCCTGTCCACCTTCCCCCCACCCCTGCCACACACACACACACACACCCCTCATTTTTATTTTCTCCTTGAATTTTCATTGAAGGATTTTTAGGAAATCAAACATGGAGAACTGACATTCAGTTTAGGAGTTATTTCTTAAATGTCCTTTACCTGCCTCTTGGAAGCTAAAAAACTGCTTCATATAATTTACATAATTTAACTGGAGTTCATACATGGAATACATAGATTTGTTTTGCCTGATGTAACATTTGAATCATGTCTATCAGAATCCTCTGGGATGTCTGTCAAAAATGCAGACTCCTAGGCTCTAATTAAAACTCATTCAATTAGGATGTTCACAGCCCGTGTAGCTGAATGTTTAACAAGGTCCTCAAGTGACTCTGAAGTTTGAGTATCATTGCTATTAATGAAGAAATAGCTGAATACATAGACTTACCGACTTTTTTTTTTCATCCTCTGTCTTTTTATTTGGATTTTTTCACTTTTCTTTTTCTCGATTTGCAATAACTATATCTTCAAAGTTGAGCTTCACCTTTCATCAACAGAATTACAGCACTGCTGGGTAAATCTAAAGTAAATTAAATTTGTGCCCTAAGGTATAAAGCCTTATTTTTCTTATTTTATTGAATTTGTTAGGTTTGTTATGTTTGCAAATAGAAAATTCATTTGTTTTGTTTTTTGTAGATTAGCATACTTGTACTTATAGAATATCATTTTTTAGTGAATGGAGAAAGTGTCTATAGTAGGTTTTTATGAATTTAAGGCCCTTCCTTCTAAGAGACTGAAGACAATTTAGTAAGAGTTTAATTGGGATATCTGAAATAATAGTGGGGGGGAAAAGTATATTTGTCAAAAGAAAAGTACATTCAAGTCAGAGTAGCATAAAAGAAAAAGTATAACGCAGTAGAATAGTAATAAAATAATGTGCACTGGAGCATAATTCTCTACTGCAAAATCTTTAACCTATGACTCATGTGCAAATGCATGACACAATTCAAGTTAAACTGGTATTGATTTAATGCAGTAGACATCATACTAGTAGAATGAAATAATATCTCCTGAATTTCTACCTATATTGTAATACATGAAAAGCTTATATATTGACAAATCTGGTTCAACATAGAGGATAAACTCAAGAAAACTGCTAAATTAGGTAGTCGTGCATTACAGCACATATTATATTAATCATAATACACACACATGTCCATGTGTGTACATAAAATCAGTGATTTTTTTTAAGAATTCTTAGAACTGAAGTTTCAATAACTAAGATAAATAACATCGAAGTAATTTTGTGTAGACCCTGGCAGAAAAATTTGACTACTAAAAAATTATTGTATTTTAATTTCCCAATTATGGCAAGCAATAATAGATCTTACTACTATCACTCTCCATCTCCACAGTGAGTATTACTCTTTTAAACTTTCTGGATACTACCCTAACTCCCCACTTTACTATGTCTCTTTTGATATGACTTATATAATATTTAGAATTACACAGGCCGCCGGCAGCCTTTTTATCCTTTATATCTGTATTATCACTGAAAAAAAATGGTTATTGGATGTTTTATAAATACTTAAGCGACAGTGAGCTCATTTCTTAATCTACCGCTAATTAGGTATATGGAAATAACAAAAATCTGGACCTCGGTTTCTTTCCTCCTAAAATAAATGTGTTTAACTCTTTCATCTCTAAGTTTCCTTCCAACTCAAAAATTACATAATTCTATGGGGCAGTTCGTGCCATGACTGAAACATCACTGATAGTCAGCATAAAACTGGTCTACTTTGATTCTTATTCTTTATG
>NW_006494614.1:7426011-7434368 GCF_000325575.1 Pteropus alecto
TAAATGAGAGGAGTTCGTGTCAAACATTTTTTTTTAGCAAATATGGAATTTATCTCCTCACAAAACTGACATGGCTTGAGCCAGGTGCTCAAATGACAAAATTAGAGTTTTCTTTCCAACTCTATTTTTCTCTGCATTGCTTTGCTTTGACCTAGATGTCTCCAAATAATAACAATGAAGCCAAGAGGCAGTTCTAGCCAAATAGCCTAGTGGTTTATCAACTCTAACAAAAAGAGACTGCCTCTTCTCCAGAGCTTCCTGTAGAAGTCTGAGAATTGAGTCTCACTGGCTTACACTCATCTTTGATTCATCACTCTGGCTGTGAAATGATGAGCTGTAGTTTTTAAAAAATTTACTTTTTGGCTATGCTTACATAGACTATCTACTCCTGCAGCTAGAAGTTTATCTTAACTCCTAGCTGCAGGAGTAGATAGTCTATGTAAGCATAGCGAACTAAAAAAGAAGAGCAGTATGACTACTCAAAGGAAAAATGGTTTGCTTTTATCAGAATAACAGGAATTGGATTCTGAACAGGTAGAAACAAAAGATGTCAAAGGTACTTTCTCAAACATTTAATAACAGCTACCATGTCTCATGATTCTTTTGCTAGGTTTACCTAAGCTAGCTAGCACTTCCCAAGCATTTGAGTTTTAGGACTCCTTTAAACTCCTTAAATTGTTGAAAATCTCCAACAATTTTTGTGGATGTGAGTTACATGTATTGATATTTAGCATATTAAAAATTAAAAGAGAACACTTAAAATTCTTTAATTATTAATTCCTATAAAATAACAGTAATAAACCTATTTATTACCTATTAATATAATTAGTATAGTTTTTATGAGAAATAACTGTATATTCCACAAAAAATTTCATGAGAAGAACTGCATTGTTTTACATTTTTCAAATTTCTTTGGTGTCTCCAGATGGCTGGATTCTCACATCATTTCTGTCTTCAATCTGTGTTTTGATAAAAATCTACCCTCACACAAACATGTAGTTGAAAATGAAGAGTATTTTAACAATTTTTTCAGGTAATTGTGAGTATTAATCTTTAATATTATACCCAAACTTGATAAATAGTTTCTTAAAGGTCACGACATGGAATCCAAAATTGTACCAATGAATATTTTTATTTTGTTCCATTAAAATATACAAATCTAACTTGCATTTTAAATAGATTTTGTAGCCATGAATAATTATGAAATTTTAAAAAAATCATTCATTGTTCATTTGGAAAATATCGGTTCAGTTGGTATGCAGCAGAAATGCTTTATGTGTACTTCCCATTTCAGCACACAGATTATTAAGGAGACGTGTACTCAAAGGTTGATATTTAATACAAAAAATATTTTGATTCAACAAGGACAAAAATTTTTAAGTGAAACTGGCTTTACTTTTCCCTGTGAGTGACTGGCAGTGAAGAATATTACATCAATTTAGTTTTGTACCACTCCTTTGATTCAGACAAAAGCATCAGAAATTTCACCCTCAATTGCTTTTGCACAATCAGTAAAAAAAAGACAAATAATTTCTTAGTATTATTATTATGAAAATTCCTTTACCTTTCAATCCCTTGAATGAATTCTGGAAGCCCTAAATGATCCAAGGACCATTCTTTAAAAACCAAATTGCTGCCCTGAAACTGCTGCTTATCTTTTTGGTTTGTTTTCATATCATTTATTTTATCAAGCCCTCCTAGATATACAAAATTTGATTAGCATCTATGTTAAAATAAGATAATTATGTGAAAGTGAATTTTACACTGTTAAGCACCTTTCAAATATAATAACATTATTTCCATTATCATTATTACTCTTAATGATATAACATCTCAAATAAACAGTTTCTCTGGGGTAGTTTGACTAGTATACACTTGAAGAGGAGAAACACTGTTCTATTAATGTCGAAATTCTAGCACATTCACTTGCGCTAAATTTACTTGCACTGAACTCTAGCTGCTATTTCACAATACCGGCATACGAAATTTGTAGTTAACATAAAGGATGAGGGTTTGTTTGTTTTTTTTTTTTGTATGATGAAATTATAGGTATCCTCTAGTCTACATTCCTACAATTAATCTTTTTCTTATTCAAATTTTTTATTTTGGTTTAGTAATTGGAAAACAGAGTTGTTTCCTTGTGACTGATGCCCTTGACTTGGTAAGCCGTGCTACTTCTAGTCTTTGGAGACCAGAGATCTGCGCTTGCACTTGTCAATTCTAGGTTCTCCACAGAAATCATGCACTGCTCTTGAACCTCTAGTCTAATAAAATGGCTTTTGTAAAAGGTACAATCAACACTCATACACATACACTCACATATCCACAAAGTAAAAACTAGGAGAATTTAAAGACAGTCTATTGTCTGTGTTAAGTACCTTAAGGCCAATGAGACATTTAGAATATTCCTGCCATATTTTCTCATGGTCCTTCAGTCTCAACACATTGTCCTTTGCCTTTGAGCAGGTTATTTTTAGTTTACTAAGTCATCAATCTTAAAGACGCTTTCAAAACTTTCTTATATTCTACTCATCTACGTCTCAAAAATTAGATGGAGTTATTTTTGTACTTTCTTTGTTGCTGTTGTCCTATTTAAGGCCTTAACCACCAAAAAATGGTCAATAAAACCTGCCCCACCCATTGATTCTCTGGCACACCCGTAAACTTCAACAGAATACACTTTTCTGGGTCACCTAATATCAGAGTATTTTGAAGCACGTAGATGATTTCCATTTATGCACTATCCTGAAATACTACATATACAATCTGTCATTATTATTCTATAATAGGTATTCAGGGATATAAGTAATTCTGGAAAACACAAATCTAAATGAAATTAAAATAGAAAATATCATAGTTCTGCTACTCAAAATAAACTGATTTCCAAATAGATGAATCTACATTTAAAAAATTCATTATGAAAAACATGTTTAATGGACTATGCATAATGTAATCTATAGAAATGGGGAATAAGAGTTAACCATTCTTTGCAGAATCCTGACAAATGCTTCCTTAGCCAGGTGCTCAAGGTCTACATCATCCATGATAAGTTATATTGATACTACATATCTCTGATAGAATTTGATGAGAATGTCACTTTACCTCTGTGGTCTTCCTCCCCAAAAACCCACAACCAGTCAAATCATGAGAAAAACATCAGATAAATCGCAGTTGAGGGATATTCTTTAAAATACCTAAGCAGCACTCCACAAAACTGTCAAAGCCATCAAAAACAAAGTTGAGAAACTATCACAGTAGAAAGGCGTCTAGGAGACATAATGAATAAATGTAATATGGAATCCTGGATAAGACCTTGGAACAACAACAACAAAAAAGATGTTAGGTAAAAATTGAGAAAACATGAATTCAGTATGACTTTCAGTTAGTAAAATGTATTAGTTCATTAATTTGTATGGTGACAAATGACTACATTGAGGTAACATAGGAGAAACTAAGTGTGCCATATATAGGAACTCTACTATCTTCGTAAATTTTGTAAATCTAAAAATACTCTAAAATAAAAATATTAATTTTTTTTAAAGCATAGCATGGTTAACACTTGAGAAGAGAAACCGTATGTTTCAAGTTCAGAATACTAGAGAAAACTCACCAAAGTGTATAAGTGCATTGTTGCAAAATCTTACACACCGTTTCTTGTAGAATATGATGTGAAGTCAAGATTATGACATAAAATTTAGCTACAACATAATGAAATTCTGAAGGATCTTTGCTAAATTATGGTATCTATATCCAAAGAAAGTAAGAAAATCCAAATATACTTGGAATGTATTTACTGAATTCACTTTTAATCAACTCTATAGGTCATCTATTAGAAATGGCCTATGGATATCATGCTTTCTAGGGAAGAGAACACATAAGATAACTGTAAAAGTGCTCCACAGATGGATTGATTGATTGACCTTTTCACAAAAAAAAATAGATATCTGGGTTTTTCTGTTGTTGTTTGCTTGTTTTTTGTCTAATAAACAGTGCACTACAGATAAGATTTATAAAAGATACATATTTTTGAATGGAAGATTTCATACTTCATCTTAGAGGAGTTAACTCTGTTAGATGTTAACAGGGACACAGAAAATTAAATAAGCTCTGTGAATTACTTTATAATCTATAAAGTCACCAAGGTATTATCATTGTCATAATTATTTTTATTGATTATTATTAAGGTCTTTTATACCTTAGTCATGATTGAGAGAGTTCTTAATATCAGGGATCACTCATCTTGTCTCTAGGTTCTCTCAAGGGCCAGTAAACTAAACAGTATAAATAATTTTAAATGGTTATGTTTATACTTTTTTAGGTAAATGAGTACTTTAATTTTGACATTTAATAAAACTGTAATACTTAATTAGTATTTCATCAATTGCTTCCATTAGTCTGTTGAGTATTTTTTTTCCCCCTATGAGAAACAGGAACATGTGCAATAGGCATTGCTCTGGGGCTTTTCCTTCTCCAATAAGATCACAGGAAAGAAAAAAGATGAGAACCACTAATTTCGAGCACATTAACCTTTGATTTATGACCAGTAAATAACTGGAAAACACAGAAGAAAAGAAGGTAATTATTTTTAAGCAAAATAAATCAATATTACAAATAAATATCAACTCTCCCATCAGCTCTAGCATACAAAAGTAAATGTCTTCATTAGTAAAGTGTATTGCTAATTGTCCTTGACACTAATCTTTGTATGGTTTGCAAATGCAACTACTCTTCCAATACTAATTCCTTAAGTAAATAGTCCAATTATAACAGCAGAGCCATTTAAAACTGAGGCCAATATAGAATGAATCCTGGTTACTAATATTTAGGTATAACAAAATTACATAAATTAGGATAAGTAATGTTAGATGCTATAATAGATCAATTACCAGGTCTCAGAGGATTAACTCCTACAAGCTTATTTCTCATTCACGTAAAGTGCAATCATGCTGCCTGGTTGGCAGACGGACTTTTTTTGCAGTTATTTAGGGTCCCTGGCTTTACATTCTTTTAAGCTAGGGTTCTGAGGCATTCCATTCAGCTGTAGATGGAAAACAAAAACATATAATAACATGTGGAAATTTATATGGCCCAGGCCTAAACATCGCACAAGTCATTTTCTCTCAGATTATACTGGCTAGAACTCAGTCATATGATCCTACTAACCAAGGAAAGTTGAAATATTTAGTCTAGTGTATCCAGGAAGGAAGGGATTCTGGTATTCTACTTGCAGTACAAATAAAGAAAGAATTAACATATTTTAAAGACCTTAACTATGTCATTATATAGTGGGGTTGTTTGATTGCAGTTGGCCTCAATTATTCTCCTCTATCTATGCCCCTGCAATGCAATTTTCTAGAGTTTCCCATTAAGATGTAAATATATGCCCCAACCTGGTGAATCTTTCTTGGCCAACAGATGCCATGAAAGTGACAATGTGTCCATTTTGAGCCTATCCCTCAAAACGTCTGGCATGTTTCTGCTTATTATTTTGGAAATCTGCCTAGTCACCATGAAAGGAAGCTCAGCTGGGGCTGTTGGATGATGAGAGAATTTGCAGAGGAGAACCAAGGTGTCTTAGCTAACAGCCAGCTAACTTCCAGAAGCAGAGCTTCCTAACCAACCTAAGCAGATGAATGAAGAAGTCTAGATAAGGCCAGAAAAACCTCCTAGATGAGGCCAATCTAAACTGTTGACTAATTCACAAAATTACTAGCTAAACAGATAATTTGGAGATTGTTTGCTAGACAGGAATAAATCACTACTGTATAAAAATACTGAAACATGAATATTAACTCGTATATAAAGTTGTTTTGTTGAAAAATAAAGTGTCTAATATTCATTTATAATAAAACAAATAGAAATATTTAATATTATTTTTAAAGTGGATGAAGTTGATTTTTATCTTCAACCTAATACATTTTCTCCTCACAATCTTACTAAGTATGTCCAACCAATCAAAGGGAGGAAAAAAAACTTTTCACTAATACAGCCCTGTTCTTCAAAGATAATAATTTATTATTTCATATTCTTAATTATTCTATACATGTTCGTTAAAGATCTGACAAATATATTGCCTTCTATTAATCTTTTAAAACAAAAAGACTTTGAAAAGAGAGCTCCCCCCCCCCAAAAAAAACATTAATTAAAAAAAGAACAAGCTGGCAAAAGAAACTGAGCTTCTTAGCTCCTAGTTAAGTATGTATGCCTTTATTCTTATCTTGGAAATTTGACTTTCTCCATTTTCCCCTTAAATCCCCATTTGGAAGTATCCATTACTAGCTACTTTAGAATACTATTAACATAGTATTATGATAACCTGTGCCTTCATGTTGAAAGAACTGTAAAAGAGAATGCCAGATTTTCACAGGTTTAAAAGTTACATGACTTTGGCAGTGTTCTGCTTTGTTCTCACATCTTTCACTCTGGCCCAGATTCCAGGACACATGGGCCAACTTAGAAGTTCAACATCTGACCACCAATAGGAAATGCATATGATCCCTTTGGTGTTCCACAATTCTCTCTGGGTCATTCATTGCTCAGAGAATTTTTATGTCCTTTGACTAGAGGAATATAGCATTTCATCCTTCACTATGATTTTTGTTTTTTTTTTGAGGGGGCAAGTGAGGAGGAAATTGACTGTTTTCAAAATAAAATTTGAATTAAAAATTTAATCAATGAATTAAAATTTTGAATAAATCATAATAAAAGGCTAATATTTTTAAAGTAGTGTTTATATTTCGAATGATACAATATGGCAAATTCCTATCTTTTTACTTTTTTTCAACCAAATTGTCTTTTCATTATTTTTTAATTCACTCTGAAATTCACATGACTGTATATCAAAAGCCTGTATTTCCTCTTTAATCAGTTGTACAAATATAAAGTTTTGTGTGGGAAATCTTCAAAAAATTGTATTATATTATATTATATTATATATTACATTGTTATGTTTGTTATGTTATGTTATGTTAAATGTTGAGACAGAAGAGGTGGTGGCCACAGCAGAAATCACAAATCAATATTAGCTTCACTATATCATAAGTTCTGAAACTAATCAAAGGAGAGTTTTAAAAATTTGAAGACAGAGACACTACCATCAATAAATTTATAACCTGATTGAAAGACTGGAACGAAATCAAATAAATACACCATAAACACTAATTATAGCAATATTTATATCTGGCAGGTAGAGTCACTGGCTTAAAGACTGCTTTTCTTTGTCTCTGTTAAGACTGCCTGAATAAAAAAAAAGTTATATTGAACAAACCAGGACTGCATCTAACATGTCCTAACAGTAGTGTGGTATTCCTGCAAATCCAAAATTAAAACACAAAGACCTGCTAAATAATATTGCCTTGGGGATTAGACTGGCAGCAACTCTGCATTATTAAAGTAACTTTAAAAGTCAATTTAAAAGTCCCAACATGCACTTTTATTCAATATCCAATATAGTAGAAATAAAACCTGATTCTACTCAGTATTAGCTACTATGTGCGTTTGTGCGACTAAATGTTGGCTCATCATATTCTGATAAAATAATGAAAATATTTTCTTTTCACATTGAATATTTAAGTTATAGAAAGTTACATTCCCCTAACTTTCTATAGTATAAATAGAAATAATAATTTTCTCCTTATAATAGCATGTAAATGATGCCTAATAGCATTGCTCGGTCACAACATGTAAACATCAACATAAAATAACACAAATGAAAGGGTCACAAAGGAAAATTTTAGGAGTTCCCTAATAAGTGATAGACACAAAAACTTTTATTTGTGTAAAATGTATGCCCTACTTGCCAAATCAAACCATATTAGATGAAACAGAATAATCAGTCAGCAAGTGTATGCTAAACTCTTATATCATGTACTATTTAGCACTCTGAAAAATGTTCTGTGAGACGGAACCAAGAGATGGTACTGCTATCAAGATCTGTATAATCTTACAAATAACATAAATATTAATAGAACTATTTGACTGCCAAATCATAAAGAATTAACAGTGTGTATTTTGGGAATCTGGAATTTCAGCTGAAGTGATTAGAATCTTTTTTTTTTTTTTTTTGATTCAACCAAAAAGGAGATATTGTATCAGTTAGTATGCAGATTGGAAGAAAATTAATTGCCATATTCAAAGATAGTGTCTGAGTAGAGTTCAGTGGAGGATCTATTCATAACAGTAAGAGCAGGATTAAGGAAAACAAGGAGTAATACAATACTCTGGAGTTAGAAAGAGAGGGTAGCATTACTATTCCCAACGGCAAGGGAACAGAAGTTAACAAGAGAAAAAGTGGGCATATAGTTATAGGAAAGAATTACTTATTAAGAGCTTGGGATAATAAAAAGACAGGGAGACAA
>NW_006494614.1:7434394-7489772 GCF_000325575.1 Pteropus alecto
TCTCATTGGTCAAATCCACAGGAAGCTAGAGGATAAGAAAGATTGTTCCTGATCCAAAAAGTTCAGCATCCCAGAATGGACAAAGGTAAGGAACAGACATAGATAAAACAGAATATACAATGTAGATATGAATGTGGATTATAGAAGCACTTTAATATTGGAGACTTCCTCATCTAAAATCATGTAAAACATCACCTTGAGTACTTTTTATAAGCAAAACAAGATAAATGTGAGCTCAATTATTTACTATTGAAAAAGTAAAATTATATTGCCAACATCCTAGAAACCCTTGTGTATTCCTTCTGATCATGGCCATAACCCTAATCCTGTTTTTGAGATTATTTCTTTGTTATTCTTTCAATTTTTTACTATATATGTACATATCCCCAAATATGACAGTTTAGCTTTCTTGTTCTGGAAATGTTTACAAATTAAATTGTACCATTTGTATTCTTGTGTGTCTGGCCTCTTGCACTCAACATTTTATTAGTAAGATTCATCCATGTTATTGCATGTAGTTATAATTTAGTCACTTTCACTTTGTAAATTATTCAGTGTTCTATAATTTATATATTTATTTATAGCCATATAAGTTGTTTTTGGCTTTATGCTATGAGGAAAAATGCCACTCTGAACATTTCACACATATACCTTGATGAATATTTGCATAGTTTTCCCAGAGTAAATACTCAGAGTATAAAATCCAGGTTTATACTTTGTCTTTGTCAAGTGAGGCAAACTATTTTCCAAAGAAGTTGAAATATATACTTCTACCAAGAATGCACGAGACTTCATATCCATACAAATGCATTATTGTCCAACATAAATTTTTTGTCAATTTGGTGGATGTGTATTTATCTTTTAATAAACATAAGGTTATAATATTTATGTGATAGAATTTCTCAATGCATTGTTATGGTTAATAATTCTTGTATCTTATTTTGAGAAATTTTTCTTAACACCCAAAGTCATGAAAATGTTATTCTATATTATCTCTGAAAAGTGTTTGGTTTTGCCTTTCACGTGGAAGCCTTTAATCTATCTGTAATTGTGTTTTGTGTACAGTGTAAGATCAGCGTCCAATTTCCTTTTTTTCTCTTTTTAGATACACAAGTGTTTCGCTGCTGATCCATAGTGCTATCTCTGTCACATATCAACAATTCACAGAGGCATGGCTCTTGTAATGAAGGAATCCTTACAAAATCCTTACAAAAAAAAATATATGAGCTATTATTATTCTATGGTAGAAATGAAGAAACATTCATGGAGTAAGCATCTTTCCAGCACACAAACAACTAATAAATATTCAAAACCAGTTCTCTCTGAATCCAAAAGCAAATCTCTTACCACCACGACACTCTGATGGGAGAAAAGAAAGCCTCTCCATTTTAGGGCAAGATTTCACCCACTTAACCTCCTTCTAGAAACTTGCTCCTTCCTGTATTTAGTCCTAGTCTATTCACCTGTTTTGTTTTTTTCATCTGACCTTCTTTGTCTTGTATCTATGGAATTTGAAAAACCTTTTTTTAATACAGAAACTCCCATAGTAACCTAACTTTTTCATGCCCCTTTTTTCTATAACTACTGTAGCTTGTTCTGCTTTTGAGCTAATTCCTTCAAGTCAGTAGGATACTTGAAATTATTATGTAAGTAGTGAATTTATATTCAATTGCTTCCCACCATTCTCTTCCATTATTTCTTTCTCTATAATTCCATAGATAACCCCAGCAGGCCTATTTACCAATTCCCAAATGTCTAAAACAATGTATTATTACGTAGGAAAGTTTGTCCTCTTTGTGCAGTTCATCGTTCATTCAGTTGTACTAAAATAGCTGTCTCAGCTCACAAAAAAAGCTCTCTTGAGGTCAAGCCTGTACTACCTCTATCACCCATACTAGTTAGCTGGAAAAATATAACCAAGTTACTTTGTTTTCAAATCGTATGCTCTAAAGGTAAGTACTTGTGTTAGGTAGCTAGTTAGACATGAGTGACAGGAGAACAAAGGAATAAAGACCCAGCTCTGTAACCATAGAAACTTCCTTTGAAGACCTTCCTTAAGGACCTCCCCGAAATAGCTTCCTTTTAGGGTTATAAATTACCCCAAATCCTAGAGCACAAAGGCCATAAAAGTTGTTGGTCTAAACCAGTTACAAGCACATGAGCAGAAAGTATTGCTCATAACTTCAGCCTCAGTATACCATCCTTACAATCTCATGACTATGCCTGGAAGTTCATGAATCTAGTAACAGACTGAATTCTGGGTAAGCACATGTGCAATAGGCAAAGTTATATAGCAGCCAGGTGTCAATCAAGGTGACTTCAGTTGTCAATCACCTAGGAATGTCTTTGGGACAACCCCATCACGACTCCCAAATATAACATGACCTCTCCCTCCCCTGGGGTTACCGCTCTCTATCTTCCCAGGCTGTAACCAGTATCCCCCCACCCTTTAGGGGTACATAACTTCATTTCCATGTGGCTAGCTGGTTTTAGGCTTGACCCATCTTCTACCTCATAATATGCTTCTAATAAACATATTTCTCATATTCTCTGAGTTGAAATTCATTTTTTCAGCAGTGACTTAGAGATGTGTGTGTTACTCGAACTCCGATAGCTCCAAAGTAACACTCAAGTTAAATGTTTTACACTTATCATTAAATGTTATGATTAGACCAAATAGTGAGTATAAGACCTAATCAAGTCTGTGGCTTTGCCTAGAGGGTTTTAACTAGAACTGACAGATTATTTTTTTCTTCTAGCAAGAAAACCGAGAATGCAAATTATAGCTACAGGTGGCCACATGCCCTGAAGTATAAAGAATTTTATCTGCAGAAGACAAAATGGAGCTAATCTGAAAAAGAGAAGCAGAAATCAAGCAAAGATAGAGAATCCTGTGTGTTGATTCCCCAGTTTCAGTCATTGTTTTCAGAACCATCCTGGTTCCTGCCCTTTCAGATACTTGCTTTTTTACCTTTCCTGTACATTCTAGGAGCTTCCCCATAATCTTAAACTACTTTATGTTAACTTTCGGTTACTTGCAACCAAAAATTCTTATGAATATACCAGTGCTCTGGCTCTCTTCATCCTCTCCATTCTAATGCTTTATCATCATTATGTGTTCTTCCTTTTTTTCCTTCCTTCCTTCTTTCTTTCATTCCTTTCTTTCCTTCCTTATTTGAAAAAAATATTTTTAGGTAATTTATTCTGCTAATGGATTTAACAGGTTTATTATTTTCAGATTGATTTGCATTTTAACACAGAGAAATGACTTTAAAGCCAAAACTCCATGATTTTTAATATAATACAAGGACCTGAAATCAGATGGTATTTGAGTCCAGCTTTTCCCTTACTAGCTATGTAACCTTGAAAATTGACTTGCCTCTCTGATAAAAATGATTGCAATAACACATGTCCTGCTTACTTCATCAGTTTTAACAAAGTTTATGAACTTGATTTTAAGACTCTAAATCTCATTAGAAATATTATTTTAAATTTTTATATTGTGTGAATTCCATGCTGGATTTCAGATATTGAAAAAATGATGAACATATTTTAGAGAAAATACTTTTGTTTTTCTCTAAATGTCACAATGTAAGTGACTGAAGCATCTTTTATCTTTCAAAGTTAGCACTGAGAACAGTACCTGATTTTGGTCCCATTAATGAAGAACCCAAAATCTGAGAACCTCGACAGACTGTTACTAGTATTGCATAAAGGTCTATGCTCTGAGTTCACAGGACAATAACAGAGATACAGAGAATTTACACAATATCTTACAAATTCAATTTTAATTTTCTATTTCAGCCAAGAAGTATATATTTTATTGTATTTAAAAGAAAATGCATCAATTGTGTATATTAAGAAAATAAAAATAACACTAATTATTGACTGTACTATATAACAATCCTAAAATTAAAAAAAAAAAAAAACAAATACATATTCAGATAGAAAAGTTATGATAAGGTTTTCCAAATTCATTTGGGTTGACAATTTTTCAAATGTCTAATTTTACCTTGAGGTCACAAGTACATTCCAACTTGTGAGTGAAACAGTAAGAATGACCTGTCCTGACACTGTCATAATACTAAAGGTTTCATAAGTTGAACTCCCAAAGCCTCTTGTGACTTCATTAGCACTTTTTGTTCTCTTCTGTCAAAAACTCAAAGAGATAATTCATGCCAGTGTGTCACTCCAGGTTATACCCACCACACAGAATTATGCTTTCTTTGTGTTTGCAATAGTGCTTTAGGGTAACATTAGTCTTTCTTCTCCTTTTCTGCTGCATTGGTGGTGACTTGGTGTTTTTTACTTTTTAAATGTCAGGTGGATATAAGGCAAGTAAGGACAGAGGAAATGAGATTAGAAAATAAAAACAGTACCACTTCTTCATAGGAGGTCTCCTGTCATGCTGCAAAGTGAACAGCAAATCTACTAGCTGCAAGAGAACAAAGAGCTATTACATAGACCCTCAGTAAAGAGCTGTTCTTTCCCTTTACATTCACCAAGCAAGCTCTTAAGGTCCCATTGTAGGGATATCACCACTAAAATGAAAGCTTTAGTAAGTTTAGCCTGAGGGGACATCAATTGTGCATAAAAACAGAGACCCAGTGTGGTGTTTACATGTTTAAATAAGTTTTGTAGCTTCAATTTCCTTTTGTTAAATTCCCACAGATCTCAGAGCCAGAGACATATTAGAGATGCCAATTTCTTTTATACATGCTGATCAATCACTTCAACCATTATACAACTGATACTGACAACCAACATAGCAATCCACATCACTGAAAAAGAACTGCCTAAAAAAACAAATGTATTATGCCACGGTCCAAATATTCACTATACTTGTATGATAGATACAAGTCCAAATATTCACTATACTTCTGCGTGTAGATAGACAGGTAGAAAAAAATATATAAAGTGCATATTTTCAAAAGCATTAAAAACTTTACTTAAAACAATTAAATGAGGAACCACAATTTAAAAATAAACAGATATTTAAAGATTTTTATATCATAGTAATTATGTTGTCCACAGAATATTTTACTTATTGAATTAAATCATGGACTACAGATTTAAATATGTAATATATCTAAGCAAATCGAAGTAATGAGAACAATATATACCTAGAAGTAAGAATCAACATGACCCATTTAAAAATTTGAAGGAATCTGTGAATAGAGGTCAAGGGGGAGAGAGTCACAAGAAATGAGGTTAGAAATGTTGTGGGAAACCAAATTTTTGAGGACATGATGAACACGTAAAGAATTTTTACTTTTAATTTTATCTGGAAAGCAATGGTATAGGGGATACTAAACCGAAGAGGGTGAAATTTTTAGTAAATAGACAAATCTGGCTGTGATATGAAAAATGGGGAAAGAGATATAATTGAAAACAAAGAAAGTTATAAAGAAACACTATCAGAGGTTCAGCCTTACTTTCAGGGGCTGTTAATAAACTTCTAGACTCACAGGAGGGATCTGAAACTAACAAAACTAAAATGGTCTCTGGTCTATATCACCCCCTTGAATGATTTCCATAGATTAAAATCAAATATAATCTGAGATCAAACACAAATAATGCAGCCTTATAAATAAGAATCAGAAAATAAAAGAAAACAAAAACATATTTAGACTCATAAGAACAGAAAATATTAGAATTACCAAATACGACACATAAAATATTTATGGATATAACGTAGGTAGGAGGCAAGAGAATGAAAAACGTTAATCAAGCTACATTCAGAGACTACACTATGCTGATCAGCCCTGCAGCCAGGCTAGGAAACCTTCAGAAGATTTCTACTGGGATTACTAACAACCCATTCCCAACATCTGTGAAGGGGAAACAGGAACCCAGAAAGTCATTCCTTATGGCTAAAACCATGGGGAATTTATAGAGTAGAGGCTCAGAACTGCCAGCAGATCTTCCACTCTACGTATTCTTACCTTTTCACGCTAGTATGACTCCCCTTCCTCGCTGTATGCCCATATCAAAGGAAATGGGAACTAAAGAATGACATGTAAACTGAATTCCCTGAATACTCAGGGTCCCTCTCAGTGCCTTTAGTCTGTCTCTCTCACTGTCCCTCTTTCTGCCTCTGAAGAGGAGACCACGCTCTGTCTGTGGAGTGTTACCTCTTTTCTAATAAACCTTCCTTTTGACTCTAACTTTGGCGTGTGTGTTGAATTCTTTCCACACTCTCAGCCAAAGGACCCTCTTCTTCTCTTGGCTTGGTCTCCCCACCACTGGGAGAAATTTGCCCTGTCCTGCATCAGATGAAGTATTGAAAATATAAAGAATAAAATCACAAAAATGAGCCAGCAAGAGATTTTTTTAAATGATCAAATACTAAGAAAAATGCAACTTGAAAGATGAAAAACAATGAGTAAAACAGCAAGTAACACACAGCTGTAAGAAAAAAGCAAATAAGATAAATTTAAAGAATCTAATCAGAATACAGTAGAGAGACAAGAAAATGGGAACTCAGAAAGAGATATGGAGGACAGAAAGGGAAGAGGCAGGATATGTCTAACTGCAGTCTCAGGAGAAAATAAAGAGAATACAGCTGAGATTGTATTTATATTTCAAGAATGTGTGAAAAATTTCCAGAAATGATAAAAATATGAATCCTCATATATGGAAATAAAAGCAGATAGGAAGAAATGCATGCGACAGACAGAGAATAGGGAGGAGAAAGGAAAAAGAGACAGAGCTAACAGAGAGAGAGAGAGGAAGAGATCCACAGTTAGATGCATTTCATTTAAAGCAGACAGACCTAAAGACTGCCTACTGAGAAGAATAATTAGTGTAGCAGCAGATACCTTAATATCAATGGAAAGCCAGAGGACAGTAGAAAAAATATTTCCTAAGTACAAAGAAGAGAAAATAATAAAGATTATCAAGTTAGACTTATAACTTCCAGAAATAGGGCAAAAGTAAGTTTATTTTTAGATAAACAAGCACAAATAATTTTATCATCAACAAATCCTCACCATGGCAAACTTATAAGGCATATATTACAAAGAAATACTATTCGAAAAAGGTTAGCTGAATGCAGAAAAGAATGTGCCAAATAATAGATCAACATGCAGATAAATGCATTTGTTTCTTCAATTCAAAAAAAATTGAATATTTACCATGTACCAGGCACAATTACAAGAAAAAAATATTTTTAAAAAACAGCATATTTAGAGTTTGCATTCTAGTAACAGGAGACAAAGATAAATAATAAACATAGCAAATATATAACATATACAGTCTGTTGTCCATATAAGATAATAATAATGCCAAATTTATGAGGTTAAAATGAATTTAAAATATTGCACCAATATATTACATAGGTCACAAAGGGGTTCAACAAGATTTAAATTTTCTAAGGGCTTTACATATTTCAGAGGGTGAGGTTAATGTGTAATAAATTTTAGAGTTTGTTAAATATACATAATAAGATAAATTTAACTGTGAAAACACTATTAACTGTAAAACTGCCAAACTATCAAAGGGAGAAACAGAATAAGAAACTACAAGCAAGCGACAACAAAAAATTATAGCTGAGAGCAGGTGAAAAATGCAACTATCTTAATCTTAGGTAGTGATAGCCAGGATGGAGAAAACTGAATAAATTCTAGAAATGTTTAGGTAGAAGGATGATGGAATAGAGTGATGGATTGTAATGTGAAAGGGGAGAGAAGAGTAAAGGGAAAAAGCCAGGTTTCTGTGCTGATGTTTGAAATGGATGGTGATGACATTTGTTAAAATAAAATAAACAACTGGAAGAGTAAGACAGAGATTTTCATTTTGTTTTGGATATTCTGCTTTCACTATCAATGAGATATTCACATAAATTGCAAACATTAAATGTGCAGATAGTATGTCCGAAACTCATGAAAAGTACGGAGGTTTGGTTATGGATTTGGCATCTAAATTCATGACACAATATGCATTTCTTAATTTAATACTCCCAACTGCCTCAAATTTTTTCTGTCCTGTTCTTGTTTACTTCCTTATGTCCCTATCTTTTCCTGTTTATTCCTACCTTCTCCATTCAAATTCTTTCCATAATATAACCTCAGCAAAGTAGCAGTTGCAGGACTACTACTGGTTAAAATGGGATGAAATGTTCATCATTGAGTTTGGTAAAAATACAAAATGCAAATGTATTTAGATCCAGTATTTACACTTCTAAGAAACCATCCTAAAAAAAATGTATACCTGTAAGCAAATATGTATGTATAAAAATGTCCATGTTACATTTTTTGTTTATAATAGTTAAAAATGAGAAAAAGCTAACATGGATAACTGGTTAAATGCTTTAGGCACATGTGCAGCTATTTTAAATAATTGAGAAGCAAGTTCAGGATTTCAGATTTTACTAGTCACATATCTGCTCCTAATTGTGTTAAGTCAGCAAAAAATAAAAATAAAATCTTGAATTTATTCATTGAAAATGTGTCTTTTATCTCTATACTTACACACGTTTTTGGCTTTGTTATTCTAGATAGGCTTCTGTTGAATCTGTCCTTTGCTTTTTATAAAACAAATCTCTGATTAAGCAGTGTGCTTTTAAAATACAAACTTGCCAAATTTTAGTTAAAACCAAAATAAATTGATTTGAAATTTATCAATTTGAAACACTAGAATATTTTCTATCTAGTTTTCCCATGCTTTGCTTTTATTTGCCCTTTATGGCCTAATCAAAATGCAAAAAACTACATGTTCAAGCATACACTTCAAAGGAACTACTAATAGAACTTTTTATAAACTGTTTACAGTTTTATAAATGTGTTCTTGGCTCTGTCATTTTATCATATTTAATTCAGTCACCATCCTGGCTTTCTCCAATTTTATCATTAAAATGGAAAAGAAGCATTGTTGATATAGTTTCTATGTCTTTTAACTTAGCATAGTTTACTATCAAAAAATAACAAAAGGCATTATTTTGTAAATCAGGAAATACATTGTGATCCAAGTTTTTTTTTTTTTTAATTTGCTGGTTATTCTTACATTCTATATAGTTTGTGTTCTACAAATACAAATAAATAGGAATATTACAAATAAAGTCTATATTTTAGCTCCTTGTTTTCATCCAAATATCATAGTATTAGTAATACTATAATCAAGAGGAAAGGTATCCAGTATTAACCACTCTTTACCACTTGAAAAGTACCCTTTTTTCTCTTTTCACTTCTCCTTCCAGAGCGTAGAGCTAGAGAACAGAGTTTACTGACATCTAAGGGTCTTCCTAAATGACAGAGAAAAAGCATAGCTAGAGTTAAGAGCAGGGGTTACAGTGGGTGGCTTGGGCATATGGTATAAATTCATGGAGCACTGGAAGATTTCCTACATCCAAATCACCTGGCCTTTCCTGTTCTCTGTGCATAATACGCAGTCAGCTGGGAATAGAATCTTCCATTCCATTATCAAAGAAAATGCTTATACTAATAGAAAGAAGCTATGGAGAGGAAGCACGTGCCTTAAACCTAAAGGGCAAAGATCATCTTAGAAGTCTAGGTGTTGTCATATTGAGAAAAGAAAAGGTATGGGAATATGAACTTTGTCTTCAGCATTTTGTCCTGATCTAGTAAGAGTCAACTAAAAACCATGCGAATATAGACTGAGTTTAGGAGAATAGAAATCTTAAGATAAGAAACTTATCTAGCAGAAAAACAAACGAATTAAACTCTGGGTTTTAGTTGAACCTGGAGAGACAAAAAGTGAAAAGTGCTCAAGTCAAAAAGCCAAAGCCACTGGGGCAGTTACGTCTTAACCACAGATGAATTTGCACAGAGAATACTGTATGAGTTATACTTCTTCACCATTATGTCTCCAATTCTCTGTTATCTTCCTTAACCTCTACTTCCAGGTAATAAAATTTAATGGCATTCTAATAGGCGCTCTATTGTAATTTTTGGAAACTATCTAAATATCACTTTATGCCAGGCTATAAATGAGTAATAATTTTAGTGTCTAGTAAGAAAGAAAAAAAAAGTCAAAATAGAGGATGGAAATTTAAGAACTAAATAGTGGTTTCAATTCTACCATAAATATTTTTAACACTATTATTTCCTTTGCCTGGAAGGTTTTCCCTCTGTTCTGCCATCAGTAAATCTTTCAAGCCCTCCCTGACCCCCTTATTGGAATTCAGTATCTCTCATCAACTTCACACTCCTTTAATAGCTCTTACCATAATGAGCTTTTGCAAGTCTGTCTCCCCACTTGACTGCAAGGTCCATTAAGGCGATGACTATGTCTTATGTTTTCTTTTCCTCCTAGCACCCAGAACATTTCCATAACATAATAGTAAGAATTGGTTGATTCTTGTTATCATGTTGTTTTAGCTATTTTTTTCTTACTGTATTTTATTAAGATTTGAGTTCTCTAAAAAACGCTTGATTAGGCTGCACAAATGCTAATTTTCTTCCTAATTTGGTAATTTTCTCATTTCCATTGGCTAATTTGAAACATGGCTACTTTAATTTTGCATGGTAAAGTGTGAGATTTGAAGACAATAGAACACTGTAGTGATTACTAAAGAGAGGTTTTCAAGCGTGCAGTCAGCAGTCACATGACACTGGAATATTCAATGTCATAAATATTAGGATGTGTGGAATTCCTTTCTCTTTATTAATTTAATTACTATTTATTGAAGGTTATTTTTTAGAAAAAGGGATCAGTAAAACCCTCAGAGAGGTTAGACATGGCTGCTTTTATAAAGATCCAAATCCTATGCTGTAGTATCTATATAAAATATATTTGATAATGTACAAAAAGTATAGGGAAAAAAACGTGTGAACAACTTGGCAGAAAATCCCAATTACATAAATGATGGGAATTAGGTGTCTTCTGCTCCCAAAACTTATTCCCTTCTCCCTTTGCTTCTCAGGCCCAAATTGAGAGTTCAACATGGGCATCACAGCTCCACCCATGGGAATCTTAATGGAATATGCTGAAGGCAGGACTTACTAGCTCTGAGTCTGTTCCTGAACATGGATTCCCCTCTTCCTCACTCCAAACTTCTGTCCCTGAATTTTTCCAGTGGTTCTCAATGACAGCTGAAAGTAAACTGGAGGAGTATGAGAAAATGTACAGCTGATCCTTGAAAAAGCAGTCAGCATAACAGCAGGAGTGGTAGTTGGAAGGTCCGCTATTCCAGAGGGTAACTTCCATTTATAGGAATACTACAACATAGGATTTGGATCTTTATAAAAGCAGCCATGTCTATAACCATCTTCTGTTGCATTTATTTCTCCAACCCTTTTTATTCTCTCCCTTTTCCCTTCCATCTAGGATTTCTATATATCTATTATCAGTAGTTAAATCTAGCACCTCTACCACTACTACATTTGTATTTATGTAAACAATTCATATGGCTACTCCCATGCATGAGCTGAGAGTGGATTATGGTAACACTAAGACTAGTGAAGATGACCTAACTTAGAGGAAAGCTATCCATTTGATAAATATTTACATAAGTTTATTTGCCTCATCCATTAATAATTGATTTTTCAAAACAATTGTGCCACTTTTGTTTCTATCTTCGTTTAACTTGCTGTTTCTTAGATCTAAAGATGATCAAGGTTGGTGATTTTTCACCTTCTGTCTCACTTGATTGAAGTGGTTCTTATGCATAATTTGTGCTGCTGCTATTTGATTGCTGTATTTACAAGTATACTGTTTTGGTGCTTATATTTAGCTTCAGTCTTGAGGCTGCTATGACTATAGCTTCAGTTTGTGAAAAATAACCATTATTTGTGAAGAATTTATAATACACATGATTTTACATGGGGAATTTTCTTTAATTGTCCCTTTTTCTCCCAGCGACAAGAGGAGGTCCATTATTTCTTGCATGTTGATGAACTACTTTTTTGGTATGTTTGATTCTGTGGTTGTTTTCTTTAACTCTGTGAATGCTAGCCAACCTCAGAATAATACAGTATAATTCAGAAAACTACAATAATATAGAGACATAATTCCTTTTAAAATTCAGCTTTCCTCCAAAGGTGTCATAGTTGTTTTCAGAAAACTAATAATAATAAAACGAGGGGGACTGCAAACTTTTGACAATATTTAGAGCATTTGCTCCCACAATTTGAAGCCACCTCCTCTCTCCAAAAATGCCCTTAGGCTTATTTTTCTATTCATTAAAAAAAGTTATTGTTTGGAATAAAATGCAGGTGGTTCTTTATTGAACCTAGTAATCCTAATATCCATACTTTGATATTTCCAAATCATCAGATGTTACTCCAAATTTTAACAATACTAGTATTACTTTCTAAATTATAAAAGTAGTACATCTGACAGTGTAGTACATACAGAAAATACCTAAAAGCATAAAAGAAATAAATTTACAACACTCAGTGACAACCGCAGTTAACCTTTTACATGTTTTCCCAATCACTTTTCTATATGTATGTGTGCATGTTTGCAAATTGTCATATTTCTTTAACATCTCTTGTTTCTTCATTAGAAATATAATTCTGAGTAAAAGACATAAGCTATTTAGATTCTTTTGATACATATTACCAAACGACTTGCCAAGAAGTGGAGGTCAGTACTATGTCTTATAATTTAATTTGTATTTTGCCTCGTTATTGAAGGTAAAATAGTGTTGAGGAGGAAGAAATTTTCCTCTTCCTTTCTAGGTTCTTCTGCCTGGTCTAAGAATTAAAATGACAAGAGACAAATTAACAGGAGAAAATAACTGCACTTAATTATATATGTATATATAGGAGTTCTATAAGAATATGGGGCCCAAGGACAAGGTGGGCAGTTGAGGCTTATATGCCATCTTAAGCTAAGGAGAACTAGGTAGTGGTTTAGGACTTCAAAGGGGAGGAAGGCGATTCAAATACAGATGGAATGTTTGATAAACATTTGCTGGCCCAAGCAGAAACAATTAGACACTGAGTAGACTCTAATCTCTATGCCCTGCCAAGTTTCCCCATCATACCTAGCCCATATTTTCTGTAGATATTTCTGGTAATATCTCTATTTCCTGGAGTAGGCCCTCCATCTAAAACCTTTTAGATATTAAGGGAGAAGGTCAAAGGTTCTTCCTGAACCTTTTATTTCTTAAATATAACCAACTTAAAATTATCAATATCCCAAAGAGACACATTTCGGGATAACAAACTCTGCTCCCTTTCACTAATTATTAGCCAGTTTTAGTTCTTTACAATGGAGTTGCCACTTCATGACTTTATCTATTTCTTCTGCAGCATTGTTACTTATTAGATTATAAAAACTCTTTACATATTAAGAATTCAATATTTCAACACTTTTTTTTTAAATTGAGCACCTGGTTTATGTGCTAGGTGCTGAGTAAACAAAATAGATAAGGTACCTACTTTCACCAAGCTGATATTTTAGTGGTCAAAGGCAGAAAATATACAAATACACAAATAAGTTAAATTCATATAGTCATAAGAATATGCAGTAGGTCTAATGATATTTGAATTAAAGTGCCCAGGAGTATGGTGAGATTTGCCACTTTTTCGAGTCATCTTTACTCAAGACTTGCACATTTCTTATCATATTCATTCTTTCGTACTTTATTAATTTGTATTTTTCCTTTAAAATTTTGTGAGATTTTATTAAAATAAAAACGGATATTTTCTTATATAAAACTTCCTATGTGTCTCGCCTTGATCATGGAAAGGTAGTGACTACTAGTCATCAAAGTTCTAAAGAAGTGCAAGTTGTTTTCTAATGGTAGTTCACTGCAATTTATATTTGTTAAAGTTTGTCAACGACTTTAAGTACTAGACTAATTTCAGAAGCTTAGAGTTAAGACAAATTATGAAACTACAGCTTAATATGCATCAAGTAGTCTTGCTGAAGGAAAATCAGAATGAGGAGACATTTGGACTTAGAGAATCAATCTGAAGAAAATCCTCAGGCATGCTCACTAATGCAGGTGCAATTTTGTAGAGAGCTCATCTGAGAAGAGCCTTTCATCTTTTATGAGCAAAAGTTTTGACAAGTAACAGTATACCTTAAGGAACAGGATAAGATTGAGGGATACAAGGATGGTATTTGAGAGTAACAGAGAGAAGGGAAATGAGTCATGGGCTCTAAGGGACAGAAAAAAAGGAAGGTGACTAATGGAAGTAAATGGGCACTCTATGACTCTCCTTTCCTCTAACCCAACAAGGACATTCCCACACATAGGTTCTAGTTATACATGTAAAGAAAATGAATACATGAAAGATTCTCCAGCTCACTATGCAGGAAAGAAATTAGGTGTTTGAATGGACCTAGCTAGAAGGGATGGTACTTGAGAATTCTCAGGTAGGGAGACAAAAATTTTATTTCCAATACCATGTGAGACTTTGATTAGGATCTGTAACTCATTAGAAGGCACAAGTTTAATCAATCTTGGCATTTAATTAGTTTTTTACAATAGTGTGATGTTAATAATTTTGTCATAAGTCAATAAAGTTTAAATTCATCTGAAGTTCCACTCTTCCAGACTATGTATCATAGAGAGACAAAAGCAAGAAATGTATGAACTAAAATGATAACTATTAATAGAATATAAGAGCCCCAGAAGTTCTTACTAGAGAATTTGAGAAAAGAGTTTGGGGAAAAGAATGTATTCCTCCATTCCTAGGGGAGAAGTAATTGTGAATGATAAAACACAACAAAAAACCCAACTCTGAAATGAGCCTTATCAATCACAGGATTAGTTGTTCTGGGCTCAGGGAAAAGAATTCTAGTCACAAAGCCAGATAGCCCTTCTCAACAGATTTATCACCTTCATGGGCATTCTAGTCCCCACACATCATTCAGGAGGAATGAATGACAGGGAATATTCCTCCCTTTCCAGAGCTCTAAAATCTATCATTACGGACTTTAAATAATCTTTTTAGGGAGATGATACTCAGAAACAAAATCTTCAAAACTAATTTTAGCTAAAAATTTACATTGACATATGACATCCCTTAACGAAATCTTCAAACAAGTTATTTTTAATAAGAATAGCTTTCTACAACCTTGTTTCACTATTTGAAAAAAAAAACTATTAGTTTTGCTGAACTATATGTGTATTTTATATATTTTTAGTTATTAAACTTCATGTTATACGATTGGGATTCTAACTAGAAGAACTTAATCCAGTGTCTAGCACAGTGATAGATATATTAAGTATTAAATAGTATTGAATTAATATATTTAGCATTTTATGATGACTATGATAATGATGATGATAATGATGATAATGATGATGACAATGACAATGAGAATTTCTATTCACAAGGCTATCATTTACTGAAATAGTAGTGACTGGTACTAAGCACAACATGAACCAATTTACCTCACATAATTCCTCTAACAATCAGATTTTGAAGCCACCATATAATAAGACTTAGAGATCCAAAGCATTACAAAATCACCAGTAGAGCCTGGATATTAATTGGGATGTTTAGAAAGCTCATATTCTAAAACGCTATACTGTATTTCCACCACAGTTTTGTTTTGCAATCACAAAGTGTTATGCACACTTTGGCACTATTCATTGTTTTTGAATAGTTCCACAGTTCATGTTTTGTTTCCTGAGAAGCCAAAGACATCAAGAACATTTATTGTAGGCCTAAGACCAGGCAGGCTCAGTTTTCCTCAGGCTCTGGGTAGACAATTTTCAATCTAATTCCTCCAAGGAACCAAACACCTGGCATTCTACATTAGGAAACCTAGGAATACTAAAACATTGATTTATGATGTTTTATACTTTATTCTTAGTGTTTTGTTTTGTTTTTTTAATTTTTTAAGGATTAGAATTTTTTTAAGTACAGGTATCACCTTTAAAAAAAAATCCCTCGAAATTTTCTGAATCTACGCAACTGAAAATTGAGGGTAAGGCTTCCATATAACTTTACTTTGGTTCCAAAGTGTTTAATATTAATGATAACATTATAATTTTTAAAAATTGAGTTATGACTTGTAAAGTTCACAAAGATCTAGGATTATGTTTCAGTATTAAAAAATGCTATCTCGTTTTTCACAAAAATAGCCTGAAGTTTACACCAGGGTAAGAATGGGATACACCTTTTTGAGTTGAGAGTTAAGATGTTAACCAGGTATATTTCTGTCTCTAAGTCTAGGGAGGAAGAAAATCTCCAATGCTTACAAAAAAATTAAAATAACCAGACGGATAATTCTATCCGTGATTAATTGAAAGGCTTATATCCTTAGAAGCATAAAAAACTGCATTAAACTCCTATAGATATTGCCCTGAACCTGTAATTACAGCAGCACATTTTTGCTTTCTTTTGAGATCATCACAGCATGAAAGAAAGGAGTGGAGTAGGGAATATAGTATTCATTACATTATTCAGAATGGCTACCCATCCAGTAAACAAACGATGATCATAAAGCTGTTCAGATAAGAACTTTTCCCATTTATAATTATGTAGTCTTAGAATCTTACAAAAGGCAATTGAAAGTCTTAGACATCAAGAGTATTTGGACAAGCACAAATCTTCTTAATAAAAAATATCTGAAAACAAAAAGTAGAAAAAACTTACAACCAGGACTTTAGCCCTTGACTTTACATTTCTGTTTCATTATGAAAACAACCTTGAAGCTAATCATACCAAAACCTAAGACTCCCTACCATCAAAGGTATTTACATAAAATAATAACAATATAAAACGCCAAAGCTCTATTCTAGGCCAGAATAATATGCAATACTAATCTTCCTGCCTTTAAAAATAAATCTTAATAAAGGTCAGAAACAAGATTTTCAGTATACTTTCCACCACACTATTTTAGAAAAAATAAATATCAGATAATACCACACTATCAGATAATAAGAACTTATATTTAGATATCAATTGGTAGTTATATACCTGAAGATTTATCTGAAATTCTTCCTAAGAAATTTATCATTATTAACCTTAGTAACCTTCCCAGTACAGATTAGTTTTTATTTGCATACAAGCGACATACAGAGAAGTTCAACAATTTTCCCAGTTCTACCCAATAAGCCATAATTACAGTTATTGATTAATGAAGAATGGTCATTATATATGTGTATATCTATATATTAATGTGCATATATATACTGAACTCTATATAGAATAACTATATTATATGCATATATCTACATTTTATATGTGAATATATATAACCATATGTAAACATTTATACATAACTATATATTAGAGTCTTGACCTAGAAGAATCGCAATATAATTAATCACAATTATTAAAACTGGGACAGTTTCGCCTGGACTGAAATAGCATAACATTGATATTCTCTCACTCTTCTCAACTAAATTCTTAATCAGAACAAGAGAAAAATGTATCATGAGTTATATCAATATAAATGTTAAATCCTCTAGTGTTATTTAAAAAAAAAAATCCAAGAGGTATAGAATACTGGACATGTGCTTGGACTATACTATGGAGTATTTCAATAAGTAACTACAAAGTCAATAAACCAAAGACAATTATATCTCCATATACTATAAACAAATAAATGGAAAGAAGATTTCAGGAAAAAAGAGAAACTTTTGTATTTATAATAGTAGCACTCAAAATCATAAAATATTTAAGAATTTTAACCAAAGCTGCCTAATATCCCCAAACAGAAAACAATAAAACTTTGCTAACATAAATTAATAAAAATAAGATAAATTCAATGATATCCAAGTTCACAGATCAGAAGACTCAATATTCTTAAATCTATCTCCAAATAAAGCTACATATTCAATGCAATGCCAATCATAATCTGAGTATATTTTTAAACATAAATTTACAAGCCATTTCTAAAATGTAAATGGAATTGCAAAGATCCTCTAATAGCCAAAAACAATCTTGAGAAAACAAACAAATAATTAGTTAGAAGATAAATAGTATCTGACTTTAAGGCTAACTGTAAAGCTTACTATAAAGACAGTATGAGACTGACATAAGGATAAGCAAATATGTCAAAAAAATAGAGTGTCAGTGCCCCCACTCAAAAACTGATGCTGGATATCAATTTAAAAAAATTAATTAAAAAAAAAAAGAACTTTGACATTTACCTCACACTATACAGAAATATTAACTAAAGATGGATCAGGTCCTAAAATAAAAGCTAAAACTGTTAAACTTCTAGACAAAAACATAGTAGAAATATCTTTGTGACATGGTAAAACACAAGTATTTCTTAGTTCACAGAAAGCAACAAATTAAAAGAAAAAAGAGAAAGTAGATTTCACAAAGAACAAACCTCTTTTTCTCATCAAAAGACACTGCTAAGAAGTATAAATGGGTAAGCTATATACTGTGAGAAAATATCTGCAAACACACATGTAACAAAGGACTTATACCCAAAATATATAAATATTTACTAAAACTAAACCTTCACAAGATAGACTTACAAATGGCCCATAAGCACAATTATTTCTAATTACATACCTACTATGACTCAGAAGTTTCAAAGTATCTGCCTAGGAGAAGTAAAAATACATTTCCAAAAATGGCTTATATAAGACTATTCAAAGCAGTCAAAAACTGGAAACAACTTCTATCAGCAGAAGAGTGAACTGAAAAATCTGGGTATATTCATACCATGGTATACAACTCAGCATTAAAAAAGGATACATGCAATGAGATGCAACAATTGCTGCGACATTATACTGAGCTCAAGAAACTAAACTCAAATTAGTATTTATTGAATGATTACATTTATAGGAATTACTAGAACAGGCAAAACTAAATTTCAGTGCAAATAATCAGAACAGCAGCTGCCTCAGACAGGTGAAAATTGTTGGGATTGAGGGTTGAGGGAAATGCTCCTTACCTTGATAAGGGTGTAGATTACCCAGATGTGTTCAACAAAAGTCATATAAATCATCACTTAAGATTTTTGTACTTTAATGTATATAAATTTATCTCAAGAATTGTAAACGAAAGAAAGCAATAATAAAAATAGAAATTCTAAAAATTTAAAAATGTAAATAATCAAATTAATACAGATTTGTATAAATGAATGAGTGAAACTTCTCCCAAACCTTTCCTCCACCATCCTTCTTAAATAATTGCTAAAGAAATTACCAGTAAGTTTTATACGTATCTTTCCAAGACCTTTATTCACCCAATGTTCCATGCATATGTAAAATAATAATTTACTAAAATAGCATCATACTCTACATACCTTTCTTTGGCTGGTATCCATTGTCTGGGGCAGGGAGAGCTGGGCTGAGATCGGCCAGTGTCACGGGCGGCTCGGAGGACGGGAGGACAGGAGGACCGAAGGATCGGAGGACCACAGCATCGGAGGATCGCAGAGCGGGTCTGAGGCGCCGGCTGCCGCCAACACGCTTCTCAGAGGAAGTTTGATCTCGCGGGATCTTGAGATCAGCGAGTTCTTCAGGGCCGTCAGGGGAGTCCTGAGATTATGCTTTTTTTTCAATAGATCACACTTTTATTTCCCACTTTTCATACCTAGTAACAGAATTCGAGTGTATCCCTTCCCATGTAGTCATTGCATTTGTTATTATGAGTGGAATTTGTGTACTTAGTAATATAGATAGATGATAGATAGGTAGATAGATAGATATAGATTTCATGTATGTATAAGTGTGTGTGTGTGTGTGTGTGTGTGTGTGTGTGTGTGTGTGGATATATAACATTTTTTATCTCTATTGATTATATATGAAAACTTTTAGATACCTGGAACGGGTTAAAAGGAACACTTGTTTTAAACTGCTTCTTAATTGCTTATTATGTAAGCTTTGGTGAGAGAGAGAAAATAAAAATCGAACAACTTGGCCCTAACAAAATAATTACCAGAGTTTTAACGCTTAGGACTGTCCCTTTTTAAAAAGGGTGTGAAGATACATTCTTGGGAAAATTGCGTCTCCAGTTCTCTCAACAATATATTCTAATTATTCAGTACATAATACATTTCATAACTCTTTGTTTCAATAAAATTTATACAAACTGCCTCTGATATCAGTAATTATACAGAAAAAATGATTGAAGTCAATTGCTACTGGTTTGAAATAATTTGTATTTATAATATATTTTCTTATATTCTCCCATAACCAGCTATTTATTTATTAGGTATGTGTGACTGGTAACTTCTTCAGTTGAGTTGTTCATTTTAATTATGTATAAATAATTTAGCTTTCAGGCTCCCAAAACAGACACAGCCAATACATTTTTTCTGTGTATTCAATTTTCGCGTAAGCAAAAGCTGTAAACTTTACACTGATACTCTGAAAATTCATTTTGTGTTTAAAAGATAGTCTTTTTAGTTCATCAGCTGATGAAAGAACATTTCAAACTATTGATATCAGGAAATATTCTACAGTGCCAACCACAGTGTTTCTTCTTCCCGATTATTTCATATCATGAGACTGGACTCCAACCCCACCATCTTTACGGACTTACCTAAGACTCTTGGGTAGTATGATATGTGGATTTCAAATCCTACCTCTCTGAACCCTTCACCATTTTTATTTCTCCTTTCATCATGCATG
The DNA here is from genome assembly GCF_000325575.1 of Pteropus alecto. NCBI lineage: Eukaryota > Metazoa > Chordata > Mammalia > Chiroptera > Pteropodidae > Pteropus > Pteropus alecto. The sequence continues at coordinate 7,454,865 of NW_006494614.1, forward strand.
GCCATTACTAAAGTTTCAAGAGGCTTGTGCTTTTTTTATATATATATACAATTTTTCCCTTAAGGGGGATGTATTTACAGCTTCAAAATATCACTTCCCTGGGGAGTATTTCAAATATATACTTATCATGATTTCCCATTTTAAAATGCAGTAGGAGACATCCAGCTTCCCACACATAATTCCTTTTTAATATCCTGCTTCTGTCATCTTCAAAAAACATCCAAATTTGAATAAAACAATCTCTTAAAACAATTTTGTTTTTCCGTCAATAGCACTGCATCTCATAGTCTTTACAATATCTTTTATAACTTTCTTGCATTTCACTCTTTCTGGCATAATCTGTACTCAAACTTGCCATCTTATCTCTAAGTATACACCTTTACCTATTTTATCCACACTGCATAAAATGCTCTATCCATGCCAAGTCTCATCTTGAATGGCCTTGGTTTACCTACACATTCCCCATGAAAGCCTTCCTTGACAATGCTAGTTCACACTGCTCCCTTTCTCATCTCAACTCTAATAGTCTTTCCTACAATAGATAGGTCCTTCACGGCCTACCACAAAGACAAAGCATTATCTAGCTCCGACAGCCATTAGGTGGAGTTTCTCACAATCCAAGTTTACTTCATTTATTTTCAGAGCTGTTTTGACTATCTGCCCCTTTGGAGGAAGCCAAGGAAAATATAAACACCTTGTTCATTTTCAATATGTTGGTATCATTAGCCTCTTAAACTTTAAAAAGTTTACCCACCATTTTGCCATAAGTAGAGTTAATAATGCTTCTTTCACTACAGTAACTAGTCTGCTTGAATTTGATTTAAAAATAACTATTCTAAAAAACACTCTTGAGAGACTAAATATACAAATGAATAATTGTCAGATATCATATATGACAATAGAACTCTGACCCACAACCTCTACTGGAACCAGTCCAGAAAGGCAAACTACAGCCTCAAAATGCTCAGGAATTATTCAATGACTGCCAACTTCCCTAATTTTTGCCCCTGCTTCCACTCAGGACAAACCAGAAAAGGCCAAATATTATCCTAGTTTATCACATAGGATGCCTGCTTCCAGTTAGCCCACAGCCAACTTCCACATGCCAATGTCCTCCAACCAGAGCACATATGAAGTCTTTTCTTTTTCCTCCTCACTATAAAGCTTTTCTGTTCCCCTGCCTGCCTTGGAGTCTCTGCCAAACACAAATCATGGTGACTGACTCCCTTGCTATATAGCAAGCTCTGAATAAATAGCTTGTTTTTTATCATTTGAGTAGTCTTTATTTCCACATTTTTAAATAATCTGTTTTTGATCTTCATTCAATCATAATTGAAATCCTTTGCAAGTGATGGCAATTTCATCTGTATTTACTTCATTTAGAGAAAGTGAATTATTGAAGTTATCAATGTTTGTTGCCAATGATATGTGCTGGCTCTTAGGCCACTGCTTTCCGTATCTTGATCACACTGTGTGTAGAGCAGCCATTATTATGGATGCAGCTGTATTTGCCATAAGTATTATACATAGAAGAATTATTAAGCCTGAATGCAGTACTTTTGATTAGGAAGAATGACACAACTGTACAAATCACCACTAGGAAGTTTAACGACATCTCATTATCAATCTTTGTCTTTAAAGGTTTCTGAAATTTTTCAGGTGCCAAGGCTGGAAACACTTTTTCCTTCTCAATGTTCAATTCTGAAATCACAGAACCACTCCAGGCCTGGGGAAAGCAATCAATACCCTTTTCAATCTGCACTTTCAGTGAACACAATTTAGCAAGAGTGCACAAGTAAAGCATTTTCTGATCCGAAAACAATAGGAACACAGAGCTATAATGCTGTATCTATGTCTCCACTGATATCCTGATAGAGCAATTTAATTTTGCAGCCAGCCATGTGTAGTTCGCATGTGACACATTAACAAATGGATGGCTGGTCCATCTTCCCAGCTTCCTGTCAGGATCTGGCTCTTGTGATGCCTTTGGGCATGTCAGAGGGAGATTCAGCCCATTCAGTGCCACATCTGAAAGAATTAAGAGATGTAAATGGGAACTGATGAAGACAGTGGCTGCGAGGCAGGAAAATTAATAGTCTTATAGAAAACAGTATGCAATGTAATAGCATTATAGGGGGAAGTCGACATTTTACTTACTTCTTCAGAACTATTTTAAATAAAATATAGTGAATTTAAAATATCCTCAAGATTATTGAACTTATTTAACATCTGCCAGAATTTAAAAATAAGTAAATCAAATGGAATGTTAAACTTTAATTGGATTTCTATTATATGTATTCTGTATCACATTGGATTGTCCTGGGAATGTTAAACCTGATGTAATTAACCTGAGCTTGTCCTAAATGCTTGCCAGAGAGAAGTTGGAAAGAGAGTAGACAGAATGTATCAGTAGGATTGATTAGGATGTACACTGGAATATAAACTCTCCTCAAAGCAGAAATCCATTTTAATTAGGATCCCAAGCAGGATATGATTCTTTAAAAAAAAAATGTTTTCCAATATTTAATTGTTTGAGCAAATGACTTTAATGTGATTATTAAGTTTACAAAACAAAAAAAAAGTATAAAATATAACGAAAACTTCTTTGTAAATAAAAAACTATATTTAGAAGTACATTTAAAAATATGCTGAAATATTAGCAATATTTATAAATTTTCTCATTTAACTTATCTAGATATTTAAGATTTTTTAAATACATATATATTTTTTCAATTACAGTTGACATACCGTATTTTATTATAATCAGATAGTGATTAGACATTCTTGTAACTTACAAAGTGATCACCCCAATAAATTTAGAGCCATCTGACAATATATATATTTATTATAATATTATTGACTATATTCCCTATACTATCATCTACATCCCTGTGGTTATTTTGTAACTACCAATTTGTACTTCTTAATCACTTTTTTTTCCCACCTATCTCTCTATCTACCTTCCCTCCTGGCAAACATCAAATGTTCTCTGCGTCTATGAGTTTGTTTGAGTTTGTTTCTCTTTTGTTTGCTCATTTTGATTTTTAGATTTTACATATAAGGCAAATCATATGGCATTTGTCTTTCTCTGACTTACTCCACTCTGCATAATACCCTTTAGATCATCCATATTATTGCAGATGACAAAATTTCATTCTTTTTTATGGCCAAGTAATATTCCATCATATGTATACCTTTTTTTTCTTATCTGTTGATCAACACCCAGGTTGCCTCCATGCCTTGGCTATTGTAAATAATTCAATGAACGTATGGACACATATGTCCCTTTGAAGTAGTGTTTTGGCTTTCTTTGGGTAAATACCCAGAAGTGGGATTATGGGGTTCCTTTTTTGTGTCTTGTTATAGCTTTTGTTTTAAAGTTTATTTTATTTGATATTAGTGTTACTACCCCAACTTGTCTATTTGTTTCCATTTTGATGAAATATCTTTTTTCCATCCCTTTACTTTCACTCTGTGTGTCTCTTTCAATCTGAAGTGAGTCTCTTGTAGGCAGAATATGTAAAGATCTTGTTTTCTGATTCATTCAGCCACCCTATCTTTTGAATGGAGAATTTAATCTATTTACATTTAAAGTAATTGCCAATAGATATGCAGTTCTTGCCATTTTATTATTCACATTTTTTAATTAGAGTTGACATTTAATATACGTTTATATTAGTTTTAGGTGTATAGCACAGTGGTTAGACGTTTATATAATTTACAAAGTGATCCCCACTAATAAGTGTAGTACCCACCTGGCACTATATAAGTTATTACAATATTATTGACTATATTCTCTGTGCTGTGCTTTATATCCTTATGTCTATTTTGTAACTACCAATTTGTATTTCTTAATCCCTTCATCTTTTTCATCCAGTTCCCCAAACCCTTCTCCCATCTGGCAATCACCAGTCAGTTCTCTGCATTGATGAGTCTGTTGTTTTGTTTGTTCATTTATTTTGTTCCTTAGATTCCACATATAAGTGAAATCTCATAGTATTTGTCTTTCTCTTTCTGACTTATTTCACTTAGCATAATACCCTCTAAGTCCATCCATGTCATAAATGATAATATTTCATTTTTTATGGCTGTGTAATATTCCATTGTAAATATGTACCACAACTTCTTTATCCAATTGTCTATTGGTGGGCATTTAGGTTTCTTTATATCTTGGTTATTGTAAATAATACTGCCATAAACACAGGGGTGCATATGTCTTTTCAAATCAATGTTTTGATTTTCTTTGGATAAATACCCAGAAGTGAGATTGATAAGTCATAAGATAGTTCTATTTTTCATTTTCTGAGCAACCTCCAAACTGTTTTCCATAATGCATGCACCAATTTAAATCCCACCAACAGAGCACAGGGGTTTTCTTATCTCCACATCCTTGCCAACACTTGTTTTTTAATTTATCGATGACATCATTATGGTTTAAATTTGCATTTCTCTGATGATTAGTGTCCTCGAACATCTTTTTATATGCTTATTGGCCACCCGAATGTCCTCTTTAGAGAAATGCCTGTTCATTTTTTAATTCTCAATAATGGCTGTTCTTTTGTAATTTTGATGTGGTCATGAGAGGATGCAAGCACACGTTTACCTACATCTTCATCTTGGCCAGACTTTCCTCAGGATGTGATTCTTTCACAAATCAGTCTTCACAGCTCTCTCCCAGCTTCACCCTATCCACTTGCAAAAAGCAATAATTCAGCAGGGATTTTTTTGGGTTGGCAAAGAAGAAACAGAGATGAGGACACAGACTGCAGCAGAATGCACTATTGGTTATCAAGGGTTATCACTAGTTTTTCAGTGTTAACGAGTCATCTGTTGGTATTAAAATCACTTGATTCTAATTTGTGTATTGTTTATAATGTGCACAATTAATTGAATGTATTTCTTTTATAAGTTGCTGGCCTGTCATTTCTAACAAATATTTAAAATAGTTCATAGACATTTTAGGAAGAGCCTTTCCAATATTGTTCAATATAGATATTGAAACAAGCTACAACTTAACCTTATTTATTTTTGCAATATTTGCTGACTAAAATTAGGTGAAACCAAAGTACTCACAGAGTTGTGTTTTAGAGAAATTTCTTTCCATTTGAATATGCTACAAATAGCAACCGGACCATGCATTAAATTCTTATTACCAACACTCTGTTTTAATCATCAGTAAATTTTTGATTCATACAGTGGTTTCTGATATCTGACAAGAACTTCACAAAAGATTTGGTTAATGAAATTCACAAAAAGGAATACAAAGTAACTGAACATAGAAAATTTAATAAAAATCTTATAAAATTACATCTGAAAGGATCTACCATACAATATTTACTTAAAAAGGTAAGCGAATATATAGATAGATTACATTTAACCATATATGTATAATACATGAACATTTGCAAAAAGGGGGAAGTAGATTCAGATATGAAATTTTCTGATGATGTAAAATAATTATATACTTATTATTACCATTTGAGGCCCTCAGAATGAAAAATCTTCTAAGAACCTCAAGTAAATTAGTCCTCTGAGAGTTAAACTATTAGTTTTAGTTTGAAAAATTAGCCTACACAAAACACACCAGCCTCAAACAACATCTTTTAAATTAATGGGTATTGTTTTTTTTCTAACTATGCAGAGTAGAGACCCCAGCCAATAATTTGGATAAATAAATATCATTCGAGGAGTTTCTAAATACAGATTCCTAGGTGCTTTTTCAGGTGGTTCTGATTTAGTGAGTCCGGATGGGGCCAGAAAGCGGAATTATTTAACATCGCTGAGGATTTTGATTAAGGTATCTATGACTTCACTTAGAGAAATACTTATCTAAGTAAATTTAAGTTATATTTATTGAGCTAAACCTGTGGCCTAGAAAACTACGTTTGCATATCTACAAAGGAAGTAAAATAAGGCATCAACAAAAGATAGCACAGCCCAGTGATAAATGGAAGAAAAATGTAAAAATGGATGTGACCATACGATTGTGGAGATACAGAGATCCAAAGGAGATATAAGAGTTAGGCAACACTGATCTTAAGTGTCCTTATCTCCATTGTCAAAAACTTTCCGAATGAAAAGACTTTCCTTCAACTACCTAATTGCCAGGTTGTCTCTTTTTGTTTTGGGGGATATCTGGTATTTACAAACCTTTTTCAAAATTATAAATTGGTATCATATTCAACTGGACTGGCCTTGCCTACATGAAGATAATGGCTTTATTTATCATTGTAAAAGAAAGAATAAATTGGCACTGTGGAATCTAGAGCTTATGTGTGTTTTGATTACTCAAAGCCTGAATACTCCTGGACCCACAAGGTTTTCTTTAATAAAAACTAAATATGTTTTGTTTCAATATTAGACAGAATCTCCATGTGAAGATAAGCAGGCAATCCTCAGAGTTGCATTTTTTTTCTCAGAAACCCGTTGTGAACTTGAACGGCCACATTGTTCACTGCTACTTCACTGCTGTGACTTTAAGGAGCTGCTTTGTCTGCACAGGGACATTTTCTTTCATTGTTTGTAAAAGATTTGAGATGATGCCATGAAATTTAAATTAGATTTTTTTTAAAAAAAATTCTCAAGAATTAAAAGTAAAATAGAAGTGGATCCATAGAGTAAAGCACAACTAGTTAACTTCATAATAAAATATAACCAAATTTGTCTTCCTCTTGCGATGCTTCTCAAATTTTAGTATGCATATGAATCATTTGTGGATCTTGTTATATGCAAATTATGAATTATTCGCACTTAGCGCCTGAAATTCTCCATTGATAAGTGGATGGCATTATTACATTGGGAAACACAATTCTATGTAGCAAGGATCCAAAAACTTCTCTCTCTTTTCTTCTCTGTCATCTCTATCTCTGTCTCTCTGTCTGTCTCTGTCTTCCTACCTTCTCACACTAAAAAGCGATGCCCAGAGAGAGTCAAAAGTTCTCTTGCTTATGTAAGTACTGGCTTCTAAGTTTTCTGGCCTCAGTACGTTCTTTTCCCTTGATAATTTGCAGCATATGGAGATGTGGCCTTAAACATGCAACAGTGCAATGATATTAGAATGAAATATAATAAGTTTAACATTGATAAAAGGATAGATACACAATAGCAGTGGCAATGTTTTCTTTACAGGCACTGAAAAGCATGGTCATTTGGGACATCCAGTTTTGTGCTGCTCTCTGAGCTTATTTTTTCTTTTTTAGTTTTCAATTTTAGTAAATTGTTATTTAAGTTCTTACCAAAACATGATTTGATGAGGTTCAACTCCAGCTGTCATTCACTATACTTTCAAATATGTAGAATTTTTCTTTGCAGTACATAACTATAAGAAAGCAATGTGGTCCACAGTTACCTAGATAAATAAACAATGAACATTTCCAGACTTAATAATTTTGTTTCATGTTTTTGTGTTTTTAAAAAATTTTATGTTGTTTCAGACCATTTATAGACAATCTGGAAAAAGATTCTGTGGTTAAAACATCAAAACTTCCTAATTTACATTAACTGTTTAAAGAAGTCTATTTCTATTTGGGAGTGGGTCAAAAAGCCAACAATACTCCTTCTCCTTCATCATTTCCTAACCTCAAACGTTAGGTCAAAGATCAGCCCCCAGGAAATGGAGACAGAGATGGGATAATTTAAGACAGGTTCTTTAGGAAATGAAAAAAAATAGAAGTCTGACTAGTCAATGTTTCAACAAATTCATTGATTTGTTTCCCCTTCAAGAGGTTCCAATGCTTGAACAATGAAACCTACTCTTGAATTTGGGTATACATGCCTTGATAAAAATCTGGATTAGGGTGTATTGAAGAATTTTCTCCCTTATGTAATCCAAAGCCTTGAAAGAGCTTTTAAAAGAGAGAATTCAGAGAAAATTTCCATAATATTCCTCTGGAAAAATACCAGCAGAACTGTCTGCTCCTGAAGCTCCTTGGAAGGTACTTCTAATGGAAGAGACACCAGGTTTTAGGGCACTCGGTAAGGCAGCCCATCCAAGGGGCTCTCCCACATGAGTATACATTTTAGTTCTTGTGTAATTGTCCTTGACAGGTAAGGTGGGGAGCAGAAAATCCACATTGACTCATTCTGCTATTGAAAACTCTATCTGGGACTCTGAACCAGGACCTCAGGCAGGGGTTACCAGAGGTTACTTGGAAGATGAGAACTCAAAATGCTACACATGCTGGGCCAGCTCCGCTATTTTGTCATTTTAAAGCAAGGACTTTGAACTTTTGTCAAAAAACTATGAGGTTATATGTTTACCTAATTTGGAGGAGGGGGCTGAAAATATAAAAACAGGTTCTTTTTTAAATTTTTAATGCGTGAAATACACCAGCACATGATTTCAGTAATTACTGTTGTCCTCTGGGAGTATTGTGAAAGAATAAGTGAGGGATATGGGGATCTTGCACTTCCTCTGAAATAAGCAAGGTCAGATCAACGGGCCAGTTGAAAGGATCAACTTTTTCCATTTGCATTTTTATGGAAAAATTTAAAAGGTACTTCTCATCAGTTAATTTTTTTTTTTTCCACAAACTTATAACTTATGAAGTGCTGGGCTTTTTAATAGATTCTTGAAAAATAAAAGAACAAAATAGTATATTGACTTTGATCAGAATCAATGAAAAGGGAAAAACAAATAAGTATAAAAACAGACTTTATTTTTAGGAGATTTTGCTGAGAGTAGGAAGGGTTTAGGGAATCAGAAAAAAATAATGGATTTTTTTTTTAAGTTTTAAAAACTAACCCACTATTTCAAAGTAGATAGTCATTACATGTTGAATAACTCAGGAAAAGTTGGGGACAACTGAATTGAGTAAACTAAGTTTCTGTAGTGCTGCTCAGCATATATTTTTCTTAAGTGAGGGAGTAGATTCAGAAATTCTGAGCAGTGATGATGATGATGATGATGATGATGTTGATAAATTTATTATGAAGTGCTCGGTATCTGTAAGATGCTCAACATATTTTGGGGAAGTATGTAATTTAATTATTAATGAGAACAATAACAAAAACTGATTATCTTCATTTTACAAATAAGGAAAAGGAGACCACAGACATTAAAAAATGTTAAGGAGCCTGCTCCATTGACTCCAAAATTAGTAGTTGATATAATTTAATAATTATTTCACTGTTTTTCTTGCTTTCTTTTCTCTCTTTTTCCCTTGACTAATACTACTAGTCATCTTCCGTGTTCTTTTTTTTTTCTAAGTACATCTCCATCTTCCCTTTTTCCATTTCTACCTGGGCTCCCTGCGTAGTTATACACAATGAACATTTTATCATTAACAACAGGGATTCTACTTGCTAAAACTATAATAAGCTAGTATAATACTTTAGTGTATAAATTAATATATTGGTGTAGGCTAGGAAAATAACAAAATCAATGAACAACTATATACAGATTCTAATCTCTCAATTTTATATTACTTCTCATGTTAAACCTTATTAATGTTTTCTGATTTTCTATATTTGTTGGGATATAGGGATAGATATAGTCTATAAAATTTGGGCTACCTGTAGTTTTACTGTATTACATGTAGGGCCCAGATTGTAGATCATCACTAGAGATTCAATCATACTAGATAATTAACTCAGTGAGAATTTTCAAGAGAGAACTTCAAACATCTGGCAATTAGATAATCTTTAACATACCTTTCAACTCTGAGTTACTCTGATTAAAAAAATTCACTGTTTAGAAATCATATTTTTCCATTATTTTATTTTTCATTTTTATTTACTAAGAACTTGATCTCTTCAGTTACCTTTATAAAGCACATGCCGCTTATTATTTTAAAGTTTAAGAAAATATTTAATATGTTGCATCAAAAAATTGAGTCATTGTTTTTTGGTTTTTCTCTTTTCTTCAAGGATTCAGTTCATAGCATTTATTTGTCATTTAAATGCATTCAACTGAAAAATAAAAACATTTTTCTGCTGAATATATGAATCATCAAAGATAAAGATGGGCTGATGTTTTAGTGCCTGCTAACATTTGATCTAGATTTACTTACCTTGAAAGACACACTCTTTGTCAAAGTCTTATTTAGCATGAAAAATTCTCTATGGACAGCATTATTCAAGTTCAGTCATTCTTGTTCCATGTATTGGACATAAGGTAGAGGAAAGAAGAGAACTTTCGATAATCCAATCACACTCCTCTTATTTGAATGACAGCTTTATAACTTCTCACAAAAAAAATGATATTTATAGACATATATACATTAATTTGGATTAAATTTTTTTTCTACGCTTAAGACATCGTGTGTGTATGTGCACATGTGCACACATATGTGTTTTAGTGGAGGAACGATCTTCAAATCTCTCACATTGTTTAAATAGGTTGTGAAATTCCATCCTTTCCATTCAGCTACGCCAATCGATGAAACCACTTCCTACTACCTGCTAAGTCAGTTTGCGTTGCCCTGGCTTTTGCCCTGAAATCCACTGATTACTTTGCTTCCTACACAAAAAAATGTGATTACTGTTTATTGTTTTCTGACTTCTTTATCTATTTGCTTCATTTAATCATATATTTATTTATAGCATGACAATACAGCATGCCTTTGGTAAAATTCACTTAAACTGGTAACAAAGAATGCGACAGAATCTCCCTCCTGCCCCCATAGTCTCCTTGATGGCACAGAGAAAAATACTTTAGAATATATTGATACACAAATGTGTATGTTTACATATGCATATTTTCAAGATAAATTCTAATAACTTGAAATGTTAGATCAAAAATTTGATTGTTATAGATATGTCAAATTACTCTCCAGAGGCTTTGGATTGTTTTTTTATTAGCACCTAGGGAGTACCCATATTTGTAATTAACAGTCTCATTGGGCATTATAATATTTTGTGAATCAGACAAATAAAATTTACTAGCCATTGTAATTGTCATTTGCATTTTAAAATTACGAATAAGATTAGGCTAATTTTTATGTTTATCAGCCATTTTTTTTTGCTCATGAATTGCTTGCCCATATTATTTTCTCAATTTTTAATTTGAGTGTTGATTTTTCTTTCTACTTAAAAATATCTTTATATAATAAACCATCCATCAGTGTGATACATTATTTCCCCTCAGTTTGTCATTTCCATTTTGACTTTATATGTGTATGAATTTATTTTAATATTTCCATGTAAGACCTTTTGGTTTCCATGTAGTCAAATATTTTTTCTTAATTTTCTGGATTTTGGTTTTTATTTTGAAAGGGTTTCCCTAAAACAAACAAACAAAAAATTGAATTATAACATGTTTAATATAGTTTTTGTAGATATCAAAAGTCTGGTTTGTTATTCTTTTAATCCAAGCATAGCTTAAATGATAGAGATTATTTTCATCCTAAACTGTATGTTTTTTTGTTTGTTTGCTCGCTTTCTATTTGTGTTATTCATTTTGTTTCATTGCATTTTTATCAGAAAATAGGTCTCTGTATTGGACTTTGACTTGGTAGTTTTTCTCTGACCTAATATATAGTCATATTATAATATTCCAAATACACTTGAAAAGAAAGCTTCTTATTTAATTTTAGCATAAATATGTTTATTAGTTTTGAGATTTTGTCTACTTTTTCTTCAATTTCATTTGCTTGTTTAAATTATTAACTTTGAGTCTAATTTACCTTTTTCCCAAATTTCTATCTTCTTTTGGGCAATAACAGAGATTTGGGGGCTCATAATCAAGCTCTGTAGGTCACAGTTATGTGTAAGTACATGTATATACATGTCAATGAGTGTGTATGTATGTGTGTGTATTGATTTAGCACCCACTTCTCTTTAGCCTACTATAGTCACCAGCTGCAAATCTGATTGCCACCAACTATTTCTCCATTCTTTTGCCACACAGATATTATTTCCTGAAAAGCTGTTATGTCAAGCAGTTCAACTTTCAACCCCATAGTGTTAGCAACTCTTTGTCATCCAAAGGAGTCAGTGTACTCCTGAAAGCCACCCATATTTGTGCTCACACTCATTTTCTGCTTCAAGTAGTGGGGAGTAGGGTGGTATTTATTGTCTTCAGGATCGCCAGCTTTGGAAAAGTCTTCACCCAGTAAAATGATACATCTCTCCCTCTAAAAAACTCTCTTGATCTGTTCCAAATTTTACTAAGACAGTTGTGCTTCACAGTTTGTGGTTTAGTTAGCAGTTTTCCAGCTGCTCTAGAGATATGGTTTTTTGTATTTGTTTCATTCTTTTATTGTTTCTTGATATCAGAGAAGAGGAAGAGAAATAGTTTTCTTTTAGTTGTCATCTCTAACTGGAAGAATCAAATGCCCTCATTCTTCTCCTGAACTTGAGGTTTTTTATACTTATTTATTTCTAGCTTATTTTCATTCAGTTATATGTCCATGTTTTAGTTTTGTTTTTTGGGGTTTTTTTGTTTGTTTTTTGTTTTTTGTTTTTTTTTTTTTGGTTCAGAACTTCTAGAACAGAGATAGTGTTCACATTCTGTATTTATAACAAAATTAAGCAATATGTTCACAACTCCAATTTTTATAATATGGTGAATGGTGTCCCTTTATAAAGAAAAATGTTAGTCGAAATATAAGACTTTTAGTTTTTTTTTTTACAACTCAAATAGGAGATGAATACATGGAAGATGAGAAGAGAGGGTTATTTGTCTTGACTCGAAGGATAGGGGCCTCAAGGTTTAGTCTGTAGCAGCAAAGAAAAGAGTGGTTACTATGTTTTCCATGAAAATATGTTCTAGGAAATGGAGTAGAGTCAATGTTCTGAGATTGTTTAGTGAGAAACACCAAGTAATTGTAAGTTGGGGGTATCTTTATGGATATTTGTTATTTGGGGGTACTCCAGTCATTTAATGAGATGAATATGATTTAAGGAGGCATATTCAGTCTAGAGACCTCTATAACAAGTGAGATTTGGGTAAAATAAGTTGTTTTTTTGAGTTTCCATGAAATAAATTAAAAATCATTAATAAAGACCCTCCTTAAGTTTTCCAAATCCTTATGGTAACTTTCTTGAATGCCTTAGTTATTGTTAGTATGTTCCAAGTGGGAAAATAATACCTTTGCTACCAGGGAATAAAGATGAAGGATTCTAAAGAGCAATTCGAAGGTCCTATTACTTCCATAACCTTTTTAAAAATGGAAGCTAAGACTTATCTCGTTGTATATATTTTTTTATAGATCTTTTGTATTACCGTAGACTCTAAAGGAAATAGAATTTAAAAAGCAATTTCCAGCCTCTCTAAAGATACAAATCTGAAAATCGCTGGGGGTATTGATCAACCTTAGGGTATGTCAGTGTACTTAAACATACCTACCTGCTTCACTTCAAGGAAGGGAAAGTGTTCCTCAACTACAAGAAGCCTCTGCATATTTTGAGTTGATAAGTCACTTGTCATGGACATGGTCTGGGGTAAAGAAAGAAGAATGGTCAACTCTACTTTTGTAAGATTATTTTTGCTAATTAATTTTCAAAGTATTTGTAGATTGGAACCTTCCAAAGAAGATTTGAAAAGGAAGCTTGAAGGGTGATAAGCTAAGTGATATGTGAGATGTTTTATGTGGATACGAAGGCATAGTGGGATCTTAGAGACACAGCTTCTGGGTTCTTCCTTTTCTCTCCAGCCCAAGTTAATCTAAATAAAGTCCTAGAACTCTGTCAGTGTTATTGTAAGCCTACTGTCTATTCAGCAGAAGCACATCTTTACTATCCTTGATATTAGGGTAGTGTAATGTGTTGAGTTATAGCTCCTAAAAAATCCACATTCTAATTCATGGAACCTGTGAATATGAACGTATGTGGAGGAAGGGTCTTTGCAGAAGAAATTAAATTAAGGATCTCAAAATGAGATCATCCTGGATAATCCAAAAACCTTAAGTCCAATGATAAGTGTCTTTATAAGAGACACACAGAGGAGACACATACAGAGAGAAGAAAAGACCATGTGGAAATGAAGGCAGGAATTAGAGTTAAGCAACCACAAGCCAAAGAACACCTACATCCACCAGAAGCTAGAAGAAGCAAGAAAGGATCCTCCCTAAAACCTTTAAAAGGAGGATTACAGCCCTATTGACACCTTGATTTTAGACCTCTAACCTCTAAAACTGTGAGAGAATACATTTCTATTATAAGACACTATTTGTTACACCATCCAAAAGAAACTAATACAGATGGTTAAATTTCTTCTTGTAAGAGAATTTAGCAGAGGTTACCAGAATAGTGTCTTTACTCACTGCTATAGTGACCAGGGAATAAAAGAGCAGAACAAAATTAATCTTTCATGATCATTACTAGAAAGAGTATTTTACATATTATGGAGGCTTATATTTATGTCTATTTATTCAATATTTTTTTTTTCAGAATGTACTAAGGCACTTTTCAAAGGACATAGTGGGAAACAAACATATAAGGTATCTGATTTTATAGAATTTACATTCCAGAGGGTATCATTAAGAAGTTTTTTGTAATATAACATTTGCATTATAAAAACATATTCTTTAAAAAATTTTGACTGGTATCATTATTATGTAGAAAATAAAATCCTTTGTAAGCTAATGTAACAATACCATGGGACCCCTTTCTCAGCTATAAAGGACTTTTGAAGGTCTACCAACCTATGGCGTGCTTCTGCTTCTCAAAATGTTCCATGTGTGAAAGGTTGCTTTATTTATTCCATTGTTTTCTAATAAATTGCCATGTCTTCAGAAAACCAAATGGGAAAAAAAGAATGAAAAGAAGCAGCTGACAATTAAATGCTAGAATAGATGAAAATAAATATTTAATGGTATGACTAAGTATAAGAGTATGGGGTTATTAGAAAAATGTTGAATTGAGAGTTTTTAGAGGGTATTTTAAGCTTTTCTTTCCTTTTTGTTCATGCCAAGCCACCTCAGGCAATCGAGACTCAAGAGGTTTCATGGTATGAACTGTTAGGCCATAACTTAGTGAACTAAAACACAGCATATGGCAATTAGTGGCATGCGGTTTCCTTTAAGCTATTCATTTGGCCAGTGTAACAGGAGCACCTAAATTCCTTCAACTTATCATAATTTGGTACAATGGAAGCAGTCCAAGGAAAAGAGGGGCATTGCAGGAGAAAAGTGTTCCAAAATGCAGCAGTACTCAGATAATGAAGGATGGGGAGAAAGAGCTATATACACAGAACCTTTACCACACAATGCAAATTAGACACAGAAGAGCAAGAGCTGGGAAAGATACATAATCCAATGAAATAAAAGTCCTCTGGCATCAGGAACTCTTCAAAAGTTTCTTTGACCCATTATTTTTACCATTTCACTTTTTCACTTTATGAAGCATAAAAGGTGTTACTTGGTTTGTATTCTTTTGGAGGAGTTGAGTAGCTGTTAATTGTTCTATATTTAAATTCTAGAGAATTCCTCCGTCTGTCTTTTAATTGGATAATATAAAAAAATACTGTACACCAGAAACCAGAAATCCTCAGGGCATTGGGACAGACTTTTCAGTGGAATGATTGCCTAAGAAAGATCATCTCCTATCATTTTTAGCTGAATAGTCACCTTCTTTTTATAAAATATATCACTGCATCACATTTTCCTCCAATGCTTGTGCAAGAGTTGGGGTATACGTACCCTTTGTTCAGTTGCCAAGCTAATCCTGACAATTAGGTTTTTACATTAACATTACTGATTAATCATAATAAAACACAAATCAGCACCAAATCACATTTGCATTCTGTAAACATGTTTACTTCTATAACCAAAACTATAATAGTTATAAAGAAATGTAAGGCTTGACTGCCAAATGTTTTTACTTTTTTTTGTTATTAATGCATGGCAATAGTGATGATGATGATAATAATAGCAATAATAATGGAGAAGGAGGAGAAGGAGGAGGAAGAGAATGAAGAAGAAAAAAGAAGAAGAAAGGAGGAGGAGGAGGAGGAGGAGGAAGAAGAAGAAGAAGAAGAAGAAGAAGAAGAAGAAGAAGACAACTATTAGTTGAACTCATAAGTGCTAGGTACTGTGCTAAGTGATATACATTTCTTCTTACACAGTGACCTTGAAAGAATGGTATTATTGCCTTCATTTTATAGGAAAAGTCTCTCTTCCATCATCTAAAGCTGAGAGCTGGAGTGATGGACAGTGTGCTCAGCATTTCCAGATCTAGTTATTCAAAGGAATTATAAAACCTGCATTTCTTTAATGTAAAATGTTCTGATTTTAAAATGTTTTCATGGAATTCATTTTTTTTAAAATCATGTATACCAAAAATAAAACCTCTCTAGATCTGCCTTAAGCTCTCGAGTTTTTGAAATCATAATCATTCTTCATGAAAAAACTTCTATCATTAAAAATGTCTATTACATACTATCTACTTCTAAATAAGGCATTCTGTATAGAAAAGAATCCTAAGATCATTCTAATGAATTCATCTAATGAATGAAGGAATTAAATCCCAAAGAGGGAAAGTGCCTATACTAAGGTCACCCGGTAAAGAGCAAAAATAAAATAGGAGATAATCCTCCTCGGAATCCACTTGCATTTTTTTTTATACTCTACCAGGCTGCCTCAAAACCAAACCAGGTGTGGAAGATGTAACATGTCATTAACGGGTTATTTGTTTACTACTTTTCCTCGGTTATAGCTAATCATCACTGCATAAAATTACTTTTTTAAACTGAAATCCATACACATCTATACATGTAAAAAATTTCATTTTGCTGCTGTTTTATTTTATAATGGGGAATACGATACCAACGCAATATGTAAAATCTAATAACACCAATAGCTTGATAAAATACTATATACATATATATTGCTTGTGAGTTGCTGATGTCTTATTTCATAACTTTAGTCAGAGATATAAAATTACTTAACATATCTCAAATGAAATAAACGCAGAAAAAGTATTTATATTTGTAGCACTCACTAAGACTTTGCCAGGTTCTTATTTTATTTCATTTCTTAGTTTAGGAAGCTTACTTGAATACTAATGATACTGTGGATGCAATCCTCTGGTGCCTTTTAGTTCTCATCTTTCATTATTGATGCAATATTTTTGCTATTTTTCCTTTAGTCTCAGTGTTTACGGTCCACAAAGAGTTGTGCTTTAAAGGCCCATCAATGTAATTGTATGATTACATTTATCAATTCTGAAATGCCTTGTACAGTCATTAGTCTTTCAAAGGTTTAGAGTTTTCTAATATCTACTTAGATTCTTACTCATTGTTTATTGTATATTTATAATCTATTCTTTTAATGCGGTTATCAATCAAAATATTGTAATGTAAAAATGAGCATAATTTATAATCTCTAGGAAAGACAAACCTTATTTTTAACTATATTTTAGTAAAAGTGTGTATTGAATTTTTGGTAAGATGTATTCATTTTTTTAAAAAGTAAAAATGGCAATAAAAAAGAGGATTGAAAAAGGAAAAGTCTTAAATGGAATTATATAATTAAATATTGATATATATATAATATAGTCTATAATATGTATATATGTATACATATGTATGTTTTTATATGGGAAATTGGAAGTCACATTCCTTTGGTCTTTAAATTTCTAACTCTAGAGGATCGAAAAATTAATCACATTTAAATTAAGCTAATAAGATCCCTTAATAAAGGTTAAGAAATTGAAAACAAAAAAACTTCTATTATGCACTCAATAAGGTACTATCGTGGTAAGATATAACACATGACCTCAGGCAACGTATCAGTGGGTAAACAAGCCTATCTCACTTGAAGTCTTTTTAGCTCTAACTCTAGGGAAAAAAAAGCCAGCCTTAATTAAATGCTTCCTATGTGACAAGCTCATTGCTAAACTGGTTGCTTCTATTATCTCATAGATCTCATAACATGAAAATGTCACAAGAACGTAAGGGACAAAGAGGAGACTAATTGCTAAGGAGTAGTGGGAGGACTTGGGTTGGAGTGGAAAACGGGGCCAGCAGATGAAGAACAGGTAGGGGATTTGGACTTGCTGCATGGGACAGATTCTACCTAGCTTCGTGTGCAGGGAAATGAGCGTGGTACTATATATATAAAAAAAAAGGTGAGTCCATCTTTTTGAGATCCATTGGAATGCCTAGGGACTGAAGACCATAAAAATTATTTTTATAGCAAAAAAGAACTCATAGGTCTATGGCCATGCCACCCTGAACGTGCCTGATCTTGTCTGATCCCGGAAGCTAAGCAGGGTCGGACCTGGTTAGTACTCAGATGGGAGACCACTTAGGAATACCAAATGCTGTAGACGTTAAAAAAAAATAAAAAGAAAAGAATTCCTGGTAGGTTAATGCAAATGGTGATGGAAAGAGAAAGAAGAACATACACACAAACACACACAAATCAAGTTAAATTATTGCTTATTTTTAAAACATTTAAACAGACACATTTCTAATGGCATACATGTGGTAGGTAGTTAATTATGGGTGAGGGTGGTTAGATAAGAAAAAAAAAAAGTAAACTTAGTGTGGCAATGTGGAGATCATTTTGATGGTAGATTCGAATAGAGATTTCTAATGGGCTGTGTAGATCAGAGAGAACTTTGTGTGTGTGTGTGTATGCATACATGTACGTGTACATGCAGGCGTGGGATTGTAATAGTGGAAGCCATAAAGATATGTACAAAATATAATCTATAAAGAACAGAGGAGGAACAATCACAGAAGCATAAAGAATGTCTAGATGAGTTTGGGATAGGAAAAAAAACCAGAAAAGTCAACAATGTAATCAAATTCACAGCCGAAGAAGATGGAACAGAATGTGTATTCTTTTACTTATTGTCTTTTCCTGTTACTTGTTTTCCTCATAGATTTAAACACATGATTTCTTTAACACTTCTTAAATAGAGTATTTTCTTTGAGTAAATCTTTATGTATTTAGTATTTGTAAACATTTTATAAAGTAAGCAATTTTATTAGGTGGTACCGATTTTAATAGAATGGGAACAAGTTTTGTCTGATGTACAGTTCAAAATAAGCAACTCCACGTTTTGTGAGTACACTCCTTTACTTTCTTGATATGCAACCTTTACAAACTTATTCATAAAGTAGTTTGCCATATTCCGCTCTAGTTACAAATAGAAAGCACCTTCTTATCTCTCTTGGGAACTTTCTGTAAATGTAGAAAGTTAGAATTTGGCCTGAACTGTATGCCCCATAAATAAGAAGATAATCTAACTAGAATGTCGGCTCAAAAAATCTTCTCCAACAGACTTGAAGAATGTATTTCTTCTGCCCAGATTTATGAGATGTCATGCACTGTCTTTCCCCAAAATTCTTTGGATTTCTCTGATATGTCCCTTGTTTAAGGGACATATCAGAGAAATCATTTTGGTGTGTATGGTAGTTCTTCAAAGAGTGGCTCTACAGAACTTGAACATTTTATTTTAAGCCCATTTTTACAATTTTACTTTTCTTCCTAGGTAAGTAATTTGTTCCTTTTCTTTCTGGTTGAGTTCTTGTGAGATCTTTTATTTCCTGAAACTTTAAAACTGTTAACATATGTGCATGTATGCCATATACATATATGTAAATAAAGAATATCTGATGTATTGCTTCATGTATGATGATATTATTTGCTCTGTTAACGTCACTATAATAAAAATCGTTACAATATCAAATCTCAATTATATCCTCCCAAAGCTATCATCTTTTCTCTAAACATTATCATCTATTTTCTCTTTTCCTTTATATTCTAAAAGAGACTTTCAAAAACCTCAGCCCTGCTCTGTATGTTTTTTAATACTTTAAATTCTATGTTATTTTTTTTCATACACATATTTTTTTAAATCTCTGTAAGCCTAAATTTTAGCTATCAATAAGATCTTTGTGTTTTCATCTTTGGACTTTGTAATATTTAATTTTATATGTTAACTTGATTGGCTAAAGGATAGCCATATATCTAGTAGAATATTACTTCTGGGTTTGTTAGGATATTTGGAGAAGAGGTCAGTGTTTGAATCAGTATACTGAATAAAGAGATTTGCCCTTTCCAATTTGCGTGGTCACCAGCCAATCTTCTGTGGACCTTAATAGAATAAAAAGGTGAGTGAAAGGCAAATTCTCTTTCTTTTTGAGCTGGGACATCCATTTTCTTCCCTTGCTCAGATTTCAGGACATCAGTGTTACTTGGTCTCAGGCCTTCAGACTCAGCAATTTATACCAGCAGTCCTTTGCTGACATTACCTTCAGCATCGGACTGAATTATTCCACTAGCTTTCCTGGTTCTCTTACTTGCAGAAGGCAGATCTCAGCCTCTATAACCATATTAGTCAATTCCTATAATTTATCTCTTGATTCTGTTTCTCTGGAGAATCTTGACAAATAACCGATTCTTATTTCATTGAGTTCATGTTTTCATTCATTCCTCTCCCATTTCACTATCAGATACTGTTGAAAATCTACTATAATCTATCCTCCAACCCTGACACATGCAGAGACTATGTTCCTTTACTTTTGCTTAGATACCCTTTGAATCTTCCTCAGAGAGGCATTTCCTGATTCTGGTGGAGAATGTGGGCTCAGGCCAGCCACTGGATTCGACATCTTAATCCACCATTTACTATCTATGTGCCTATAAAACAACTTTATTGTTCTCTGTCTCAGTTTCTCCATCTATCAAATAAGAATAATTCTAACTCTCTCATAGCATTATCATGAGAAAGAATTCAGATAAGGCACTTCAAATGGTGCCTGGTACAAAGTATGCTATTCATGTGAATTATTACTATTCTCATTTATTAATCTGAATGGTCTATTAATGTAGATTTGCATATAACAATTCTGTGATTTTCTAATCTAAAGGATCTGGAGAGGTAGCTACTATTTGGATAATACCAACAAAAGAATTTAATTTTTGCACAATTCTTCCCTGTGTTTGTTGAAACTGTCATGAAAAAAGCCTACTTTCCTGGGAAGATTATCTGTTTAATGTTATCACAACTCTATTCTATGGCTGGTCGCTTGTGTGCAATACCTGCATGTAGAGCCCTGATGACTTGGGGGAAGGAAAAGAGGTGAGAAGAAAGGATGCTTCCTACTTTTGAGAAAGTCCTAAAGTTCAGGAAAGATGCCTAGCACCTTGCAGAGAGATGGGTGCCATCCATGCCAGAAAGAAGTAGCACAAAGTTCTTATTCCTTTAGACATTCTTCTTGGGATAAAGTGGCCCAAATCTTTGTGACTAATATTATATATTCAAAGGAGCTGTAAATGCATTGTCCTCTTTTGCTCCAGCATCAGTTATTGCCTCCAGAAAAAAATTAGTAGAGAAAGGAACATAAGAGCGAAGAGCGCTCATGAATGAACATTTGGAGTAAGCCACAAGTGATTTAAAAACAAAAAATCCTTTCATATTCATCTAAGTAAGTACTTCAAAATTTGTGATAAGTATATCTCGCCTTTTACTATTTTGTTGAATTAAAATTTCCTTTTTTTTTTTGCATCTATTCTGGAAAGAAAATTGACTTTTTCTCATGAGACCAGTTTTGTCAAAAAATGTACAGTATAGATTTCAAATCACTTTTATTCAATCCTTTTTGACTACCCCTCTCCATTCATTAAAAATAGAATTATCTCTAATTATACTATTGCAGGAGGCACCTAGCTAGTCTCCCCACTTATTCTTGTGCCCTCATTATCAATAAAAATGTCAAGAGATCTTCAAACATGGAATCTGACTGTGCCACTCAACCTTCTTATAACCCTTTCCAAATTTATCTTAAAAAATTCTCCCAATGTTCCAAACACAAGCTCCTTATAAACACAGGACCTATGTATATGATTTGCCTTTACTGGAAAGATTTTTTGATCATTCTGCCTTTTCTCATTTCTCTCTCCCCTTTGCCTCTATAATTCTTGTCTCCCCAGTCAAGATTAGCCTCTGTGTCCTGCGTTTTTCTAACACTAGATTTTTTCTTTATTATCTTGCCATAATTTTTAATATTTATCTACATGATTATTTATTTCATTGTATCAATCCAAAGAGATTTTAAGTTCCATGAGGTAGGCTTCATATTTAATTTTAGAAGAGTGGTATTAACATTTAATTGTTTATGGTACCAAACATTTGAATGGATAAATTTAAATCTTCTAAGATTCTTATTTAACATCATGGTATTAATAAACTCAGAGTATTCAGCAGTTAGTGATTGTTTTTATGTTTCAAAATTTGTTCCCACCTAAACCTTTTTGAATTTTCTTACTTATAAAGTTCACTTAAACTTTTGGAAGAGGGCATGAGGAACAGGAAGGAGCATTCTGACATCATAAAATTAACAAAGAGTTTTATTCTTCCTTTATCACATGCTATATGTATTCTTTGTTTTTTTGTTTGTTTGTTTGTTTGGTTGTTTTTTTTTTTTCCATATTTCATTTATGCTTCTGGCTTTTTGGAGGTAAACAAAAATTTTAACATTTCCCATTTTTAAATATTATGTAACTACTGAATTCTTTTCCTCATGTTTATTGAACTTTGTTTACTCTACTTCATTATGTGAAACCAGCCATGAGCAAGTCATCTCCTTGTATGCTCCTCACCTAGAGCTGGAGCTATTCCTTCCTAGCATCTTGATACGCAGAAAAAGTTGGCATCTATTATCGCTTACATGCAACAAAATCGTTAAAAGATTTGTCTTCAAAATAAAGCATATAGGTAATATGTTGTATAAAAATAAAAATAGAGGTGGGTGCTTTTTGTGTTCTGTCTTTACAGTGAAATACAGATAAAATACTAAAAGGCGAATTTTCTATTTTAAATGTTTGATTTTCTGGTAGTTGAAAACAAACTCCATGTTGGGGAAATTAAATATTGAAAAAGTATCATATTGCTTCTATAATATATATTCAAAGTACAACTATACAGTTTTGACCAAGATTTTCAAATATTATTTTTGCATTGTTAGTCATCTTTTTGTGCTGTTTCTGTACCTTTTATCCCCACAGTTTCTTGTTATTTCTTCAGAAGCCATTTATTTGCAAATGACAGATAATACTTAGAGAGGCACCTCTTTTCTCTAGTCATTTTTATTAAATTATGATATCAACAGGGTTGGTGTCCCATGAAATATTTAGTTTTAGATTATTTTTAGTTTGCCATCAGTCTTAACTGCTAAAGGATTAAATTAACCATTGTCTGCACTAGTGCCTGTTTCTTCTCAAGTTGTTGTGGTACAGAATTAGAACAGAGATGTACATGGCTTTGGGCAAGCCGTTTAGCTTCTCTGTACTCTTCTTTATTCATTTATAAAATGGGGATTAAATGACCTTTCTATACCTACCTATCAAGAGTGCTTTAGATAAAATTAGATAATAAACTTTAAAGTACAAAGGAAGTAAAAGTACTGTAATAAAGCATGATAATCTATTGTAAGGAAACCAAATAGAAAAACAAGTATTTTAAAAGCAGATTTGTGTGTGTGTGTGTGTGTGTGTGTGTGTCTAATTGCATTCAAGGATCAATTTGCTATCAAATTAAAAAAGTGTCCATTTGAGAGTATAAGAAAATCATTTTCTTTTTCTACTATAAAAATGTTTAATACCTAGTGGATGTGGATTTTAAAAAGAGTTTAAAGTGAAATTTTCATAACTTAAAATTTTTATATTAGAAAATAATCTGAGTCAGAGGCCAAGCTAGAAACTTTAGATGACCTTCTCTGATTTACAGAGAGACAGACTTTAGGTAGAGAAAATCATTAGGTAGTCATTCTCCACCGACAATGAAAGAAAGAAGATGAAAGGGAGATATCTGACAAAATACTCCTAAATCAGAAAACTCAACAAAAACTTAAAAGATAAATCCTTGGAAAACACTGATTCGTAGAAGAGAAGCATCATATTTTCAAACAACAGCAATGCTCCCATGCTATCATCTGGTTTTCATGGCATTTTTTTTTCTTTTCCTTTTTTTTTATGTAGTTAAACAGGAGACGCTAGAAAAAAAGCAGAGAAATTCCATGGACGAATGTGATCTTTGCCAAAGAGATTGTAAACATTTAATGGTGTTTTTTTCTACATCAAGATCAAAGGTTGAATTAAAGCCTATAGCAAGAACTTTTAAAACCAAGTTCACTGGATACACCAAAGCATGCTGGATTCATGATAGAGGCTCACTTAATGAAAATTGGGAAGAGTTAAATCCACCATAGCCTGGGAGAAAATCAGCATTAAGTTAAGCAATAAATGATAGCAATTAAAGATAATGAAATGGAAACACAATTATATGTAGGTATATATATATATATGGTGTAAAGCCAAATTCTATAGAATTTAAGTATGATATTCTTTATTACTTACTTTCAGTTGTTTTTTTAAGGAGTTCAACCTTTATTAAATAAGCATGAATATGTGACGATCATGCTTTGATATTCAATTAACCATACCTAGAGAAATTATTTCAGTTTTCATTTTAAGGCTGCATAGTTGTATCTACTCTGTCATTCTAGTTATGCAACGGGAAGCCTCAGTAGATGCAATGGACAAGTTTACCAAGACAAGGGGAATCACCTGGAGTTTTAAAAAGAGTGGACATATACCCTTTGTAATTCTAATAATAGAATTTTGAAGCCATCTCTGGAGATTTTCTTTTTTGGTTTTTATCTACCTTTTCTTTTTTAATCTCATTGACCATTTCATTCGGACAATCAACAATATCTGAAATTGATTTAAAATAGTTTCTTAGAAACTCTTGTTTTTTTTCTGGAAAGGATTCCCCATTTTATTTTAATTTCTTGTTTTAATATATAAAATTGTGTGTTATAAATAGCAACAAGTAAAAAATAAAATAATCATAACATAAAAAAACCTTGTATGATTTATTATGTGTGCTTATCTGCCTTGCAACTTTGAAAGTTAATTTCCAGAAGGCAGAGGTCATAATTAGCATCTTTCTTCCATGAATATAAACAATGTGCACTGAAGTCTTTATTTGCAAAGCAAATGAAACAAAAACTAAAAAGCCTTCAGATATTACGGATTAAGTTAAATATGCTTTAGATACAAAATAAGAGGGACTTTTTGGTCTTGTTTTTAATCACTGGACATAGGAACAGAGCATATTCTGTATATACCAATTATCGTTAAATTCTTAAAAGAGCTAACATTTTAAGATTTGATATGTATATAAATATATGCTATGAATTCCTACAGAATTTGTAAATGATTCAAGATATATGCATGAACACTTTTAAAAATCATTTATTTAAAATAGTTGTGATTACATTTGTTAATTGTTATTGAGATATTTTCTATCTCAGACAGGTTATGATTATAAGACATTTGTGATTTGGGGAAATTTTCAAGTTGTGTTGCTATTACATTTAGAAAATAGAAAGATCATGGTGCATAGCTAAGGCAGAGCATATACAGCATAAGTTCATGTCAATGGGAAATAGTCATCTTTTCTTCTGTCTAAAATTAAAGAAAATAGAAAAATGTCAGAATACTTTTAACCAAAAATAACTGAATATTACTCATATGACAAGTTTTCCAAAATAGTTCTGAAATAAATTTTCTTTCTTTAATTTTATTTAATTTTTCTCCTAATTTATTTCTTCTTGCTAAAATGTATTTAATTTCCAATAAGAATCACAACACATTTTAAATCTTTTTTTTTCTAGAAATCTTTCCTCCTTGACCTCTCTGCTGACGACATCATTGATAATCACTAAAGATAAAAGTTTACAAATTTCAGAGTAATTTTCAGGTTCTTTATGAACATAGATTTGTAATCGAGCCAACTTGTGACAAAAAAATAGGTAGCAGGTTTGTGAAGCAAATTAACTGGGGGCCAAATTTAGCCTTCTAAATTCATTTCATTTGCACCTCAGCTTGGACTTAAGCCATTAACACAGCAGGAAAAAGCACTGGTTTATGCAGCAGGCCACCAGCACTTCCATGCATAAGATTTTGCTGAATGACAGAAATAATGAATGTAATTAAAACAGCATGTAGCCAAGAAAAAATAATTAGTATACAAGTTGGATGGCTCTGGGATGCCTATGACATGACAAAACATTTTTAAGGATTTTAATGATATTCTAAACTAGTTTATTTTCCAAATAAGAGCTCACGTATCATAATATTTGATAAATGAATGTACTTAATAATTATTTCTAAGCTTTAAACGTAAGGTGTTCTGTTTTAATACTTCAGATTTTTCCAATTTACTCTTGGAATGACACCTATGAATTATTTAATTATTATATTCAAGAGGAAGGAGTAATAGAAATGCCCTATGGTCATAAAATAATATGTTAGTTGAGATTGTTGGGAGTTGTCATTAATGAAATTTGAAACATATTTTTAATAATTCCAAATTCTAAATTGTTCATCTGTAATCATACGGGCTATATTTTTCAAAAACTTTTTTAATCCTGAGAGAGAGATAGAAATCTAAATTTCCTCAGGGGAGATTGTTTTGGGAAATTAAGTCAATCACCACTAATAACAGTACTAATTCTTTAAAATCACAAAAGTATAGTAAAATCATGAAACTGTAGTACATTCTGGGAAACACAAGTTCTTAAAGATAGAAGAGATGCAGATATTTTTGACAATTCTTTCCATTTTCTAAAATTAAAAAAATTTATTTAAAAATAATTTAAAGACATATTTTTGCAATGTAAGACATCTTTTATTCTCTAACTTAACTATTAATACTAACCCAAAACAATTTTTGATTATCTATTTTTTTCATATATCTTTCTGAAGAAAAACTAAAGTGATTTCTAACATTTTTCTTTCTTTTTTTGGAAAATTTTCAGAATTCTAAGAACTTACAATTAGAAAACAAAGGTAAGTTGTGACTATAAAAAAATGTGACAGAGTGGATAGAATTTGATTCATTCTTTAAATATGAGTAAATAGTAAAGAAAACGCAAAGTAGGGAGATAGTTTGCCAAGTGCCAGGAATTAGGAAAGATAAAGGAAAGCTCAAGATTTGAGCCTCGGATGTCTAAAAGAATTGTAATGCTATTGATAGCTATACATATAGGACATTATATTTGTTGGGAAAATGATGAAATTAAGATGTTGAGGTTGAAGTAAACATGAGGCATTCAAGGCGAAATGTTTTACAAATATTTGATGGTACAAGAATGTATAAAGTGAAGCTCTCAGTGATGGCAGATGTTTGCAGAGACCCTTGCTTAAAGGTGTTACTTAACAATTTACTCATATGGTTGAGGCTGTATTCAAAAAGATTGATGCGAAATTTCCTCTTAAAAAAAGGAAATTGTGTATAAGGGCAAATTTAAAAAATATTACATACAAACATAAATTGAGTTATTATTATAGCTATTACATTTTAAATACTTTTGAACAAGTCAGAAGCGTTGTTTCACTTTGCCTACGAGAAACAGGCAATTTTATATTTCCACATAAAATTTAAGATTCCAATTCACAATATTTATTTGCAATCATATCAGCTGTAATTGTTGAACTATTTTTAATCTTAACAGGGAGTAAAACCCAAATTTTCTCAAAAATGATTTAGGGAAACATTGAATTTCACAGAAAGTGAGAAAAACACAGGCCTGCTTCATTGGTTCTTCCCAAATTGTATGTACATAGAATGTAGGAAACATGGTGGATTCTGCTATTTAGAATGTAAGTTGCATATCATGCTGCCTTTAAACACTGAATGCTGTAAAGCATTCTGTGGAGTCCCTGCCCTCCAGAAGTTCACAGTTTAATGAAGGAGGTAAGCGTGCTACATCGTGATCAAGTACTGTAGAAATGTGTTGCAGTCTCACTTCATTAAAACACTTCTTTAAATCTTAGCGGTGTTGGGCTTGTTCCTAGCTCATGCATGCATGATTTTAACTCACAAGGTTCTTCCTTTTATCTGGCAACATAATTTCTTACATTTTATTCTATGCTTGTATTTAGTTTACATGAGAGAGGCTCTCTTGAGGATGTATCTGACAAGAGACACTTTTGTGGTTGTATTCCTTTATATTAAATGATAAAATAATAATTTGTGTCTTTTACTAGTTTTCCCCTATAGATCATTAACTTAATATGTACTTACACTGCCAAGGATTTCTGACTTTAAATAATTAAGTTATTGTTTGTGACATGATTTCTTGTTATTTAACTTTAAAATTTAGTCAATATCTGTGTAAGTACTGAAATAGTTGAAATGAAAGAGTTAATCTGCATGAGCACAGGTACCAAATCACCTAAATAACATGTGTCTTGTTGGAACCGGTCATTTATTGTAAGTAAAGGTTTTAGCTGAAACAAATTATCAGAGGCTGATGGTCTATTTGGCAGAGCTTATGGCCAGCATTATTTTGGCCATTCTTGATTAGGACATGGATGCTAAAAGGCCAAGGGATTCTTAATTGATTGTTATTAACAGTCTGTGCACTGTGTGTAATAATAAAACTGGACCAGGGAGATGTTTTTAAAAAATAAGAGCTAAAGAGAATTAGGATGATCAACTCCTCAAATACAGTTTGGTTGAATGCGGTTATAAACAACATCAGAGAACCTATATACCTTTCTTTCAACCCTATATCTCAAATATCTTGGAAGACAGGAAACTGATTTTAAAAATAAGAGCTGTAAGGACTTATTTAAAATTTCATTAGTTGCATCACAAACATAAAGTCTGAGGCACACTGGAGTCCATCAATTGATCAATTGTGTACTTGATACAACTTTGAACATAAATTTTAGAATCTATGGCCTTATTAAACTATGTTTTACAATGATTTAATGAATCAGAAGAAACATCAGGTCTAATAATAGTACAGTTAAAAGTACTTCTGAATATAAGTATAGACATGATATTAAGATTTATATTTGGCTCTGACATTTGTCTTAACTCTGACAAAAATGGTCATGCACCAAACACTAATATGCCCCAATTTTTAAGAAGAGAAAAGAAAAGGGGGGAAAATGGAGAAGAAAGGAAAAGGCAGGGCAGGGCAGGGCAGAACAAGACAGGGGAAGGTAGAGTAGGGAAGGGAAAATAAAAAGACTATGTCTTCTTTAAACTAGTTTTGCAGCTTGGCATGAAACAGATAGTAGAAATCACAAATACTTAAACATGATATTTATCTTATTAGTAGTGTTTTCCTGTAATACAAAACACCTAAAACAACAGGAAATAACAGATTATATACAATTTTCTCAGTTTGGCTTGAACACTAGGAAAAAGTCATTAAATAATTTCTCATCAGGCTGTGAATAAGAAGTTGGCATTTATGTGATTTCCAACAGGTGAATAACTTTGTCTTAGATATAAAATATCCATTATTCATTGGCCAAAACCCAACAAAATACTTCAAATAAAAATAAGTAACTAGCTTTGTTTTAAGTAACAGATATCAAAAGTGCAGGTTGATACTTACCATACTGCTATACCTGCTTGTAAGTATACTGATGTGGGTGATTTAGTAAGCTAAAATAGTATCTCAAAATGGTGAACTTAAACTCAAAGAAAATTATTATAACAATGCACTTATAATTACCTAATTAATCTTCTTTATTTATGAATATACTGGTAGAAAAATACAATGTCACTAAGTAAGCTCAATGTAAAGGGAAATCCAACCAACAAACATGTTGACCTCTTTTTTCGTGACTCCAGTTGCAACTTTTAAAATATTAGTTTTATTCATTTACTAGTTCTTAATTTCCTGGACTTAAATAAATTGTAAAAATTTATATTAATATTTTAATATTTTAATTTTATATTTGTCATTTAATTTTAATGAAGATAGTTATTTCTAAGTATTGAATTGTCTCCTCATTATAGACAAAATATGTCCCTAGGAATCTACGTTACTTTGGAAAATTATAACAATGTGAAATTAACATAATTTCATTTTTAAAACTTTCAGGATTGAAACCAACCCAAATGAAAAATATATTGAAATATCTTTAGGACCCTCAATTCCATTAAGTGGAATTAAGTGATTCTCCATACATCATACTGAAGCCTTTAGAATAGATAAATAATTGCTCACTCTATAAATATATTTGTCATATCTGCATTAATAAATGAATGACTCAGTAGATGTTAAAACACAGTTTATTGTCATAAAACTGTCTACAAAATTTTCTGAAATTTTTTTCTCAATATTTCTCAAGTACAAAGACTACTGCTATGCTTTGTTTCATAATTAAGTTGTGTAAAAAGTTATGATAATGATTAGGTTGACTAAAATTTATATGTGAATTGTTTCAATCTAAAATTGATGTAGTGATAGAAGGCAGGCTAGGCATTACTATCAGCTGCAAAGTTCTTAAGGTGAACAGTATTAATTTTTGTAATGTGTTGTTCATATATATATGCTTGTCCTTTGGAAAAGTATTTAAGTGAAATAAAAAAATTCAGAAATAAAATTGGATTAAATAATATGGAAAAGATTTTGGGGTTAGGTGACAGTTTGAGTCACTTTGTGCATTTTCCCCAGGTCTGATCTTGCTTCAGCATTAGAAACTGAGAAAGAATGATATTCACATGCTATCAGTTGAAGACTTTCTTCTAAATACGTAGCAAATATGACCAAATTGAAGAAAACCAATGAAGACTGGAAAACAGCTGTCCTTACTGAGAAGCAGCTAAAATATTATGTAAATTAAGTAGAGTAGATTTTAGCTGAATCACAGGAAATGTAAACTATATCACATGTTCTCATGATTGACATCATGGAAGAGTAAAATTCTAACAATATTTCAGACAACGAAAACCTCAAAATTAAAATAAAATAATTTTTTCTCTCTGTTTTAGAATAAATACCAGGTAAAAGAGAACTTTACACAAAAAGAAAAGATCATTAAACTGGAAAGAAGAAAAACATGTAGTATAGGAACTATAAAAATATTTTACTATATAAAAAGCAAATATTATTTTTAAGAGTAAATATATATTTATTTTTTAAATTGCATTGCTATTGAACACAATATATTTTTTGAAGTACCTACTTTATACTTTGAATAAAATTTAAAAAAACATAGACTTTGTGGGAAACAAATTAAAGATATGACAAAAAACAAAGCTTAAGGTGAAAAAAGAATTAACCGACATAAGGAAAGATTATAAATTAACTGATATTAAAACTGGTAATAATGTAATTTGTATTAAAAATTGTACATGGAAGACTTTGGACAACAAGGTTTGAAGGGCACAAGTACACTTGTATACATTTAAAATAAATAAACACTGTAAATGTATTTTCTCTTCCTTATGATTTCCTTAAAAACATTTTTTCCCTCTAGCTTAATTCATTGTAGGAATACCATATATAATACATATAACATACAAAATATGTGTTAATTGGCTATTTATGTTATTGGTAAGGCTTCTGCTCAACAGCAGGCTGTTAGTAATTAAGTTTTTAAGGAGTCGAAAGTTATACATGGATGTCAGCCTTCCTAACCCCCAGGTTGTTCATGGGTAAACAGTAATTTCCATTGTAGATGAAATACATCTGTAATTTAGAAGATAAACTTGATACAGTTTCTTAGAATGTAAATCAATATCAATGACAACAATAAGACCAATAAGAGATGATGAATAAAAACAGTAGAAAAGAAATACAGTCAATACATAAAAGAAAAATGTATTGTATGAACTAAAGAAATTTACGACAGATCACAGAATAAAACAATAGAAAATTTTAATAAAAAGAGATCAACACTTAGACATACTTTGGTGAATTAAGAATATTTTTAAGAAAATGAAATATATTCTATAAGAATTTATGTAGGAAAAAAAAGAATGCCTGTAAGGAAACAATTTCAAACTGAATATAGGAATTCAATTGAAATAACAAATCCCAGAAAACAGTGATAAAAACATAAGGATATGAAGAAAAATTCCAAGAAGTTTATAAAAAAGTAAATTTACTTTTTTTTCCTATACCCTTACACTTTTGAAAGTATATATGTATTGCTTTAGGTGTAATAGCAATACATATATACTTTCAAAAGTGTAAGGGTATAGGAAAAAATATCAGTAATATTTCCATACTTTTTCTATACTAGAAAATATACTAAACTAGACTGAGAAATGTATCAAAAGAAAAAATGAAAAAAATGGCATAAACAAAGGCTAATATTGAACACTAAATAAGGTTAAAAAATAGCTTTATAATATTGTAATATGGCTAAATAACTTAACGGATTTATTAATAAATTTTAAAAGAGAAAATATAATAGCAAAATTAATATAATTGTATTATCAGAATCTAAAATATATCTCATGTCAACAGAATATTGAAATTTATAAAAAAGTAAATTATGTTGTTTTATAGTTTTCACGTGGGAAGTCAACAGAAATGTACTAGATAATTAAAAAGAATAATTTTGAAAAGTTTACATTAAAAGTAACATTTAGTAGAATAATATATTTTCCCAATTTCTAAAGCACAAAAGGACAAATAAAGTGTCCACACAGAGAAAACAGTGATAGGAATCAAAAAGAAAACAAATTATACAAGTTGTCACCTATTATGATAATAAAAGAAATCACTGCTGTATGTATTTAAACTCACTTTATGCTGCTACTCTTTGTGCCTTACCTCCCAATCCCACCCCACACACATATTCTGCATTATTTAATGGGTTTTGCTGTCTCTAAATGGATTTTAGAAAGATGGGCTAATTAAAAACACATGAAAGATTATTACTATAGACATTAAAAAAAGCAGCACTCAACCTATAGATGGAAGACTTTTAGGAGACTCTAGCTGAAGTATATGTTACTACATGTTACTACATGGTGAAACCAGAAACGTCACTCTTTTTCTTTTCTTTTTTTCTCTTTTTTAAAGCCTGTATTTCAAGTGGAGAGCCATATGAGTAATGAACAAAGTCTGGATGGATTCTTCTCAATCTAACCCCAACTACTTTATAGTTATTATATTTTCCATTATTTTTATCACATTATGAAATGTGATAGGATTGTCAATCCATTTCAGCTTTTGTGGAATGTGGTTTAATCTTTTCTTTCTTTTCTACATGTCATTTTAAAAAGCTACAATGATAACTGCTTAATACTTTGAGGAAAATAGATTTTTATTCTAGAGTTTGATTTTTAGTGAATCAAAATCCTACTAAGTATTAGAAAGAAAGAGAAGAAATAAAATGTAGCATAGTCATCTGAAAATAATATTAAATAACTATTTTTGATTAAATAAAAAAAATTATAGGCCATTTTTGTAATCTATAACTAGATAGTCCTTTAAAGTATTGAGGGAAAAAATTCGAATCTAGAACATTGGATTTGTATACAAAATATTTTGTAATAAATATAATGGTGTGGAGCTTAGAGAAGAGTGTTCAATGATAAGTGTGGTTGCAAAACGTGATAGTTAATAGACATAAAGTTTCTATTAATATTGGAAAGTATCTTTGGAATTATTTATCTTAAATTCTTATCATATTCTTGCTTTTATAGAAAATGTCTTTTCCTCTGTCCATTGAAATATACGATTGTGACTTTCACGTATCTTTTGTCTTCTATTTTCAAAACTATTTTTTTTTCCTGTTCCTTCAACCCTAGCTGAAATTTTTATTTTCTGAACACCTTTTCTCTGAAATCAGTGCTTCCTTTGAGTAGGCTAGAGTCTCCATTCTTCACAGATAAAGGTCCCACACTCTGGCCTGACCTCGCATTATCTTTCCAAGTGCAATCCTCCATTCTCAAATTAACAGAATTTTTTTCTATAGTCTAAAATTAGATTATACTTTATTATTTTTATCCTCCACATCCTCGTCCAAAGAATGTACTGAAAACATATTTGTTAATTTACTGATTTTATCCAGATTTCAGAATGACATATTATTAGTTGGGATGCAAAAATTACTTTCAATATTCCCTTAAAATTTATAAGTATCAGGCACTACATTTAGAAAAAGCTTAAGTTATTCTACTTAAAGTTATTAAACTATGAAATGCTCTGCAGAAAAGCCAGAGGTGTAGGTGTAGCCATGTATAATGTCACTGTAGGTTAACGATGAAATAGATCTTTTCCACATCTTCAAGAAAAGCGTTTGTGAAAAGATGTATTGCTCCAAGTTGGAAATCTATATTCTGTGACAGCTGCTGACTAGTAATGAGATCTAATGAGCTGTCTCTTTATTGGGAAAAAATAACATTTGCAATAACAACCCCTTTGCAAATTGTAAAAGAGTATGGGAGTGCAGATATAACTCCAAGTTGATAGGGGTACATTCATGTCAATGTCATTTCAATTCAAATCTAAGTTTCTTTACTCATTTAAAGTAAGGTACTGTACACTCAAATCTACTCCTTTCCCCCCTAATAGCCTGGGGCTAAAAATTTAGTTTCTTTCATTTAGTATTAACATAACATTGATGCCAATATTATCACAGTAAACTTAAGATAATTAAGTTTAAATAATGATAAACTTTTCAGATTTCTTTTCCAAGTCAACAGAAAGCTTTTGTTCTTTTTCATTGTTGTGTTCAGCTAATATTCATAGTTCATTATTTGACATTATTATACTAATACATGACTTCCCCCTCTTTCATCACTCCATAACCCCCAAACATACACATAAAAGAACCAACCGTGATCAGTAGTGCAGTAAAACTTTTGAAAACTGACAATGGTTTACATTATCTGGGAATATCATCCTCAAGGCTCAAGTTAAAATCATTTGAAAGTAGTGGTGGCAGCAAAGATAAAATTCATTTCGGTAATATAAAAAATCTAATATTTCACATAATAAAAATAAGGGTGCTATCAAAACATTGTCAATAAATGCAATTTAAAGAAATTACTTACCATTTACTCACATTTAAATAATAGAAATTTGAATGCATTGAAACACATATAGTTCTGAAGCAATAATTTTTATAGCTTCCAAAATGTACCAGTATCTCTTATGCATTGGTAATGGTTTGCTATATGCAATATATCTTTTACTTTTTCTCTCCTGTTATAGGAGAAAAGTCTTCATTATTTTTA
>NW_006494614.1:7489843-7502431 GCF_000325575.1 Pteropus alecto
AATTTTTATACTTTACCTCCTCATTTTCCTGTATTTTCAACATAGTCTTATCTACAGGCTCTCAAATTAGCTCTTAATTACACTTAAATATCTCCTGTTAAACAAAACAAAACAAAACAAAACTTTTACTCTATTCTTTCAAATCACAAAAATGCCTTTTGGGAAACAAACTCCATAATTCTTGTTTTTACATTTGTCCCTTTCGTTCATTTTTCAGTACACTCCTCAATTTACTGATATTCCTGTCTCCAAGAAAGCCATCTCTCAATTCTCTTTAAGTACATAACTTTTGGGATTTCTCAGCCAGATTAGACAGTTGATAACTCTCTGACTTGGCTTTCAAATCAGCACCCTCTCCTGATTATCTTTCTCCTTTATTTTTTCATTTTTTTAAATTGCATTTTCAGAGTCTTTCTTGTTGTTTCATCACCTAAATGTTGTTTCTTCTTAGGATCCTATCCCAGTCACTCTTCTCTCTTCATTTGTCGATTTTTTTCCCAGAAAGCTCTTGTGAATTCTCACCAATTACCATCCAAATACTGATGAACTCCATCTGCCCAGATGAGAGGTATCTCCAAAGCACCAGTATTATCTGAAGTACTGGGCATATAGGTGATTTCATACTCAATATATTCAACTCTACTTTGTTTATAGACATCTTTTTCTCAACAATGTCCTCCAGGATTTTCAATGTTAATGAACGTCTCCATAGCCCAATTAGTTTCTCAAGCCAGAAGACTTGACTATTTCTTCAACTCAATACTCTCCCACATCCAATAAAATCACTAAACTCTGCCAGTTTAACCTCCCAGATGTCTCCCATATTTGTCAGCTCTCTTGTCCATTCCACAACCATAACTGAACTGACTAATGAATCACCTCTTATACAAGTTGTGGATCAGCATGATAACTATGTCCTCCTCTGGTTCAGTGACCACATGGAACCAAAGTGATCAATCCAAACACAAACTTGATAGTGTCATTTACTACCTTAAAGTTATTCTATTATTTTTTGTGGCTTTTAGGCTTACATCTAGATCTTTAACTTGGTTTTATACTTCTTCAGCCTTCCTCTAGCTCCATCATTTAGTTCCTGGAAAATCACATGTCATCCTTGCTAAGGTCTACGTGCATCCCTTTCACTTAAGCATGAGTTGACCCATTATATTCACCTAGAAAAATAAAAGTAATTACAGAAAAAAAAATTATTGAGTGCCTACTGTACCAGACTATAGACTCTACCTGTGTTATTTCATGGAAACATGGCAACTATGAGAGAAGCATTATTTCACCCATCTTACATATAATGAAACTTGGACTAAAATGAATAACTTGCTTAAGTATATGCGGCTAGTATTTGAACAGGAATTTAAACCTAGTTCTTGCCAGACTCTAAATTCAGAACAATGTTACTTTCTTTAGAAAGCTTTTTTATTAGATTTCATAATTGGTAGTGTGTGCCTTATTTGTGTTTATCCAGAGCAGCTAATACTCTCATTAACATGACACTTATCACTTTGTATTGTAGATATCTGTTTAATTATTAGTGTCCTCGCATGAGATCCTAAGATCTGTAATGTTTATTTAATTCACCATTGTACTTCTACAGAACTGTTCTTGGAAAAGTATAATTACTCAATAACCAAGTTCTGAGATATCCAGGAGAAAGCACCAAGTCAGCAGGCCCTGTATGTTCTTCCCCTCCCCAAATCTTCCACTTGATGTTTAAGAGCAAGGGAAAATTTTGCAATTAGCCCTTTTTCTCATCAGTCACTATGTGGGTGTTTGTTGTTGCTCAGCATTCCTTGCCCTTTTTGCTAGAAACAACACCCCCCTCTCTCTTCTGTGGAATTGTCTTCCTTCACTATATGTAATTCTCATGCAGCTGCCAAACACAATAGTTAAACTTCTTGACCACAGAGGCAAGGAAGTGACCAAAATCTAGCCAACCACATTACTCATTTTCTTGACCACCCATTTTGGCTCTGGATGTGCATATGATTTATACCAGTCTAATCAAAATCTAATAGCTACATAATAAATAGAAAAGCTCTCTGCATCATTCAGAGCTCTAATAGAATCACGGTAATATCCTTAAAGGGAAAATAAATCTTTTAAAATATATCTCATAGCACCAGAGTTTGGTTTGAAGGACATACAACCAAGAAAAATTCCCAAACCATGGCGCAAGACAACTCCAGCAGACACCTCACAGAAGCCTACTTTACATTTCCCAGAACAGGCTTGAAAAAAGGTTGGCACTCAGTACATAATCACTAAGTATCCATGACCTAATGTATTTCATAATCCACCATATTGCCCCAGAAAACCAGAATCTATGGCTCCCAATGTAATCAAAAAGATATTCTTTCTAGAATCTGTTTCTTCATGTTGCTCTTTTCTGAAGTAATATTTTTTTGTTTTGTTTTGTAGAAGTATACATTCTTGATAAAAACTTGCTTCAAGGGAGGCTGGGAAATGAGTCTTCAGCTTTTATCTCAGAGATATAGGACTTATAAATATGAGAAATTCCCCAGAAATAAGCAAAGGTCTTGTTTTTATTATTATGTATTATTATTATTATTATTGAGTTTTTATTTTCACGATTCTGTGTAGCAACTAAGCATAATCATCCCTAAACTCTTTCTTTCTTATATAGGATTACTAAACATTAGGATGATTTAAGTATGTATGTATCTGTAGCCACCACACTTCCCTCCTTAATACTCAAAGGAAGCCATGTACAGTAGGAGATATTGAGCCAATATAGAGAAAGAGAGAGAACCCAGAGAGAGCTAAAGACATCATTTAGCTCTGGAATTCTTAGGCTACACTATCCAAGGGTTACACACACACACACAGACACACACACTTCTTATATTAGTTTGATTTGTATATGTATCTCTTGCAGACAGAAATATCCCAACTAATAAACGTATTTGTGATGGTTAATTTTATGTGTCATCTTGGTTTGGCTACAATGCCCTCCAAAAATTTGGTCAAACATTATTCTGGGAATTTCTATAAGGCTGTTTTAGATGAGATTAATATTTAAATAAATGGAAAGCAGATTGCCTTCCATAATGTGGGTGGTGTTCATCCAATCAATTGAAGGGCGTAATAAAACAAAATATGACCTTCTCTGACCAAGAAGGTATTCTTCAAACAAATTACCTTTATACTTGGACTCCAACTCTTCCCTGGGTCTTCATTTTGCTGGCCTACCTACTCCATCAGTTTTGGACTTGTCAAGTTTCCACAATAGCATAAATTTTTTAAAATAAATCCCTCTCTCTCTATATATTGTGATGGTTAATTTAATGTGTCAACTTGACTGGGCCATAATTTGCTTAGATGTTTGGTAAAAGATTATTTTAGTTATGCCTGTCAAGATGTTTTAGATGAAATTAACAATTACATTTGTAAGGTAAGGAAAGCAGATTACCTTGTATAATGTGTATGGGAGGCTGATATAATCAGCTGAAGACCTGAATAAAACAAAAAGACTGACCTTAACCCCCAGTAAGATAGACTTCTTTCTGCCTGATGTTTGGGGATTTCAGGATCAAGGCACTGGTAAATTCAGTGTCTGATGAGAGCCTGCTTCTTGGTTCATAGACAATTGTCATTTTGCTGTGTCCCCACATTGCAGAAGAAGCGAGAAAGAACTCTGGGTTCTCCTTTATGAGGGAATTAATTTCATTCATGAGAGCTCTACCCTCATAACCTAATCACTTCCCAAAGGCTTAACTTCCAAATATCGTTCAATTGGGGATTATGTTTTAACATATGAACTTTTGGGGGAAACAAATATTCAGTCTATAGCAGCATTTTGTCTTATGTCTCTAATTGCCCCACTGCTGACACAACTAGTCTGTTCTATTGCCTAGAGTTTATATCTCAAATCAAGAAATAATGCATCAGATATATCTACCCTAGACTACTAATCAGGTACACTGAGTATGAGTGATTATACTTTAAGTCTAGCTGAAGGGTGACTATGTGACTAATGCAAATTGTTTAGAAAATAAATAGATACTTCGCAATTTCTAAATTTTTCTACATCAGAATTGTTCTACTTTACCGGTTACATAAGAGTTTTTTGCACTTGGGAAGTTTTTTGCAATTGGGAAGTTTAAAGTGCATGCAAATAGAAGTAAAATTCTTAGAAAATGTCTTCTGTCATTTGCTACCTTAAACAGTACTTATTACAAAAGTGCCAACATTTATGTTAAACATTTGCTCTTATTTTTAATTTATGCAGTTATTTATATTTTTCCATTTTATAAATATTTTGGGAGAACCCATGAAGTACCTGAAGGTTTTTTTGAAAAGAGTCATTTTAATTCCAGAATAAGTTTATGAACTAATTTTTAATTAGAGCATCCAATAAAATTCATTGAATATATTACAAATTATTTCTCAAATCGCAGAGTTCAACCTCATTCTATAAAAAGAATTTGTTGAAACATTTGAAATATATTGAAAATATATTGTAAAGCCAAATGTCTAATTTGGTAGTTCAAGTTTCTTATGGGCATAAAATTGGAGTAGTTTATCTAGAGTGAATAGGGTACATGGACAAGGTTTAGTAGATACACAATTATATTTAAATTATAGGTTCAGTTTTGTAATATATATAAATGTATATATACATATATATGTACACACACACACACACATATACACACACATAAGTATATGTATATCATTTAAACCTACTCTGTCTGACAGAGCCTGGGTTCACTCTTAGCCACAGTGTTCTTAGGCTATGCACTTGTCAGGCTATTTTTGGAAGACTGAAGCATCAAGATCCTTTAGAAGACAATGTTTTGAAAGGTAAAAGTGTTCCCCTACCTCCCAACTAAAGGGAGGGAGTTAAAAAGAAAATAGCTGAGATTCAGGTAGGTTTGTTTGTGGGTTTCCTAATCTTCAAACTAAAGGACTGAAAAGATCTAAAGTAATAAAATGGTAAATATGAAAGGGAATGAATAGTTTTTCTCACTCAGTCTCTATGAATGGCACAACAGATATTTCCTAATGCAAGGTGGTGAAAGCTGCTAATTCTTAGGTACCACATGGGAAACCAAAAGACTAGGAATGTTGTTGGACAATCCTGAGTGGGTGTCTCAATAGAAAAAAAAAATTGCAAAGGACTGTTCTCTCTCCTTGACAGAAAAAGAGAAAAGAGATCAGTTGGCGTTTACAAACTCATTATTAATTTGCAGGTATATCTGGGTGGATAGGACATTGGGGATAATGTGAAGCTAAAGCAGACTGGTGATGGAGAGAAAGTTTCTCTATGTTTTCTTTCTTTGGAAGGAAAGGAGATTTTGGTTCTCAGTATGAGGTGATAAAAGCAGAATCAACTTTTGATGGAGGGACAGTCTCCAGCAGCAGCACCTTCAGCACCAGCTGCAAGATTTATAAAACAAAGCAGCTTGAGATCACAAACGCTCCATACATCTAGTCAGTGGTTGGCATTGTTGCTTGGTTCTGAATGCTATTTGGAACTGGAAGAGTGAGTGGATGGAAGAAAAGACTTCTTTCTCTTGAATGGAGATTAAAAAGATTGCACTTGGGCATTCTTTCTTTCCTTTTCCTCCCTGAGTTTGTTCCTGGGACAAACTTGATTAAAACAAACAAACAAACAAACAAACAAACAAACATGGGAATTGAGAGTCTGGGGCAGTTATTAGTTTTCAACTTAGTTTAATTCTCAACATAAATAATAACTAAAGATAAAGAACTATTTAGGAAATTCAGTAGACTTCGTAATTAGGATATTGCATTAAATTTGTTTTGGGAATTTATGTTACTCTATTTAGAACTGTTTGGACAATTTGCATATGACATTAAAACCAGTAGAATGGAGACACACATTAATTTTTTCACTCTTCCCATATGTTGGGGCTATGGTCTAGAGTCGTAGAGATGGGTAAATCAGCAACTCTTCTCTAAATGAGTTTATAGAGAAACTTGGTGAGAAACTTCTGTACATAAATAACTGATGATAAAATAACATTGTTACATGCTAGAAGGTTTGAGAAAATACCATTAAAGTCTGACACAAGGATGAACTTAGTTTGCTTGAGGTGTCGGGCTTTAAAGGAGCTGAGAGATAGTTTGTGCAGATGAGTAACACAATCAAGACCTGTCTGATACGTTCCTCTATTTTCTTAACTCAAGGTTTACAGTGAAAAGCATCAGAAATATTTACCAGTAGAACTTTATTTTAGTTATTCCATACTTACTTCTATTATTCATGTAAACTCCAGTTAGAGAGAGAAATGAGAGAGAAATACATGAGAACTTTGGATACTTGATTTTTACAGAGTAATTTTTCATTAATTCATTTAACAAAAAAATATTTGTTTAATTCCTGGTATATGCAAGCATGTTAAGGATTGAGAATACATCAGCAATTTAAAAGAATCTTCCCTCTGTATGCCTCCTTTCATGAAACTACATTCTAATAAGAAAAAAAAAATACATATTGATACATGGTGTGATAAAATATGATGATTACCTCTACGCAGAACACTATAGCAGAAAAGGGCATAGTGAGTACTGATAAGTGTGTGAGAAGTGACGTTATTTTATATAATATTATTTTGTATTAGGTGATATTTGAGTAGAGACCTGAGCAAAATGAAGGACTGAGTATGAAGATTTCTGTGGAAGGGCATTTCAGAGAAAAGGAACAGCATGTGCAAAGGCTGTGAGTGGGAAAAATTCTCATTCGTTTCAAGAACAGCTAGTGTGGCTGGGAGAGAGTGACCAGGCAAGTGGTAGAAAGTGAGGTCAAGGATATGAGGATTAAGGTCATATTAGGCCTGGCAGGACACTATAAAGGGAAAGTCATTGTAGGAACTTGGGCAATATTACTCTAAGTAGGATGATTGCAGCATAATGCTTAAATAATTAAACACTGCTAATTCTCCTGTAAATTGCTTAGCCCAATGAGCCACTGAAACTCTTTAATCACCTCCATGAAAAACTTTTCTTTTAGATTGATTGGTTACAAATCCTACTACAGGAAGCAATCTCCAGAGTAAGACATCCTCATTGAAATCAGTAAGAAACACTTTTAATTTTACTACCTGGAGCTATTATACTGAATATTTAAAGGGCAGATTAAAACTCAAGGAATCAGTAATTAGTAATTAATTAGGTTATAGGAACATAAACAC
Source organism: Pteropus alecto (assembly GCF_000325575.1). Lineage (NCBI taxonomy): Eukaryota > Metazoa > Chordata > Mammalia > Chiroptera > Pteropodidae > Pteropus > Pteropus alecto. The sequence continues at coordinate 7,497,037 of NW_006494614.1, forward strand.
CAAGGTCATCAGCTCAAATCAAAGTTGTGGAGAAATAACTGTTAACATCTGAAAGCACTCCAATGGAACTTATGGAATGGAGGACATTCTCAATGTTTTCTTCCTGTCAAGAATCATTTATATGCACAAGGCAAGAATGACCCTGCTTTTGATATTCAATGGTATGCCTGCAGGAAGCTTTTTTGTAGATGCTAAGGTTAAATGAATCTGGAAATTGGCGTATTGGGTCAGGGAAAACACTTTAGCACAACACATAATCAAACATTTTCTAAAATGGCATTAGAATGTGTGCTCCCTAGTTGATTCTAACCCTCATTATGCAAAATGCACTGAAAAATGTAATGCAGAACATGATGATTTGATTATGTAACAAAACTAGTTAAATGTTTTCATTAGTGGCATAATATTTTTGCACAATAAAGATAATTGAGTGTTGAAAATGTACTAATTCATTTAATCCCATGAGGCAAAAAATAATACTGAGCGAAATAATATATTGTTAAGGACTGATTAGTAGAGCACAAAGTGCAAATTCTTCTTGCTAATAGGTGTAATTTCAATTTAGAGCACACTATGGAAAAAATTCAGCCATTTTACTTGTTGAATTACTTAAAGTTTAAAAAGCGGTTAAACTTTCCCTTCTTATAAAGTTCAAACAATGTTACCAATTGGGTAGAGCAACAAGAAATAGTCTTTTACTCTTTGTCCACATGGAGAAGTAATACGTGTGTGTGTGTGTGTGTGTGTGTGTGTGTGTGTGTGTGTGTGTGTGTGTTGAAATAAACAGTTTCATGTGAACAATTTAATCCAATAAATTAACTATGACCTTTGGATAGATATTTATCTGATCTGAGTGAGCATACTTTCTTATGTTATAAAAAAGAAGTGAATAAAGATATTAAAATCCTTGAGAATATAAATTGAAATTTTTATTTTTTATGTTTCAGTAAATACTAAAATGAAAGTAGTTGGGTAGTCAGTATTATATAAGTAAAAGTTTTCTGTTGAGTCAAATGCTTATATCTTATTCATACTACTGCAAAGATCACAGGTTTTATACTGTTAATTCTGTTAGTAATGTGGCTAAATTCTAGTGAGAAAGCCCTCTTGTTTGCAATACTGGTTTCTTTCCAGAAATATCTATATACTATTTTCATAAAATTTCAGTTAAAAATCCAAACAAATATTTAGATATTTAAGAGGGAGTGACAAAATGATTGTGAAATTCCTCTCAAGAAAGCAATGTATGAGGATAGTCAAAGAATATTTGAAAATGAATAATACAATGCTATAATAATTTAACAATTTGTTCCAGAGGGAACAAAATTAGTATTGAAGAAGGTGGTATTTCAAATCAGTGTAAAAAGTAGAGACAAGGTCATGGCTGGTATTGGCAGAAAAAGGAAAAATTAGATGCTGACCAAGCCAGCCTTAAGATTCTCCTCAGCTTCACTAACATTTAGACAGATTTCTTCTTGACTATAGGCCTTTTCTTTGAGCATTCACTTTAGAAAATTTGTACTTGGAAATTCTCTCTCTGTATTTTTGAGATGTCAATCTTCTACAACCCAAGAATATCTTCTCAAGGACCTAGGAGCAATCTTTTTGAAATATAAACAAGAAAGACAGGGATTCTATTTCCCAGAATGTGGGAGGGTAGATGCCAAACTTCGATAAGAACTAACAAACGCTAATGTCCTAAGTCTTTTTCCTGCCTCATAAATGTTATTTTAATATACTTTATTTCTATTATTTGTGAAATAAAAATCTTACCTAGTGCAATGGTTATAAAGTTTAACTAAAATAATGCATAGGATTAAATATTTATTTAAAGTGTTAGACAAATACTACTACCTAAAATATTTTATAAAATATGCATAAGAATGAAACCTGCTGAGTCACAACAATTGAAAATGAAGTTGCAATTAAAAAACAAACAAACATGGGACTGCATTATGAGAACAGATTTGAGATAAAGGGTTATCAGTTCAATGATGAGTACAGATTAAATAATCAATACAATATAGCATAATAGAGTGAGAGTTTAAGAGATACTGAGTATGGAGATTTCTTTTGAGGTTAACTTTGTTGTATGTGTTTTATCAGGCAAATATAGTGAAAAGATTTTAAAAGAAGAAGAAGAAAAGAAGAACATTTTAAATTTCTATAGAGTGCTATTAGCAAGTTATTTCTTTTGTTTGTTGTTTTCTTTCATCTTTTCTCTTTTCCTCTTTTATTCCACAAAATTGTATAGGATGCTATATATATACTGGCTATGCATCTGTCCAGAGCTATTGAGAGAATGAGCAAAACAGATCCCATTTTCTCATAGAGCTTGCATTTTATAGAAGACAAGCAGTAAACAGATAGATCCATAAATATGTGTGTGTGCATGGGCGTGTGCGTGTGCTTGTGTGTTTGTGTGTATGTGTGTGTAGGCATTGTTAAATGCAATGATGAAGAGTTAATAGTAGAGAATAATAGTATCTTCTGCTTTAGAGAGGCTGTCCTCTGGTCAAAGGCTACCTCCTTGTGCTTAAATAAAGAGAGAGAAAGAGTTATGCAGATATGGGAAGAGTGGATTGGGTACAGTATATATCAGATGATAACATTTAAAAGTGGGAGCCTCCTTGTCTTGTTCACCTAAATTCAAGGATGTCAGAACAGCTGAAGTGACATGAAGAGGAGACTGAGTGATGAAAGATGAATTTGGAGTGGCAACCGATAGCCAGATGATATAAAGTACCACAAAACATGAGACAGAATTGGGATTTTATTGTAATAAGGGAAATTATTAGAGGCTTTGGAGCAGAAAAAAGACATAATTTTACTTAAACTTTAAAAAGATCACTCTGCCCCCGCACCCCCATCTACTTACTATCTTTCTAAGCCTCTCTTGGTCCCTCTCACTCTGTCTCCGAAAGGAAAACACACTCTGTCTGTGGAGTGTTATCCTTTTTAATAAAACTTCCTTTTGACTCAAAAAAAAAATCACTCTGACTGCTATATAAACAATAATTTGTATAGAATCAGAAGCACCTGTGAGTAGGGTTGTTTTGGGTAAAGATAACATTATTTTTATTTTTCAAAATGGTGTTGGGGCATATGAATGTCTTTCATTGTACCTTTATGTGTCATTAGAAGATTATACATAGGATACATTTTTAAGTCAACAAAATAAATTTGTTTTAATAATGACATTAAGATATTCAAAAAGAAGACAATAAAAATATCATGATGTCTTTTAATTCTTTAAATAGTTGAATGCATTATTAAGCTGAGTGTGCCTTTTGTGATCATCTAAGAGCATATAGCAGTTATAGTTTAATGTGAAAATTATAATTTTTTAGTGTGATATATCTTTTAAAAATTTTATATTAGTTTTAGGTATACAGTACAATGTGTTAGACATTTATATAATTTATGAAGTGGCCCTCTCAATTTCTCTAACACTCATCTGGCACTATATACAACCGTTACAATAATATTGACTGTATTCCCTATGCTATACTCTAAATCCTCTGACTGTTTTGTAACTACTACTTCATCTTCATCTCTTCATCTTTTTCACCATCCCCTAATTCCCCTCCCCTCTGGCAATTACCAGTTTGTTCTCTGTATCTGTGAGTCTATTTTCATTTAGTTTGTTTGTTTCTTTAGTTCCTTAGATTCACACATAAGTGAAATCATATGGTATTTATCTTTCTCTGTCTGAATTATTTCACTCAGTATAATACTCTCTAGGTCTATCTATGTCATTGCAAATGGTAAGATTTCATTTATTTTAATGCCTGAGTAATATTCCATTCTACATATGTAACATAACTTCTGATTGTCTTCTAAGGGACAGTTAGGTTGCTTCTATATCTTGGCTATTGTGAATAGTGCTGCTGTGAACGTAGCTGTGCATATATCTTTACAAACTAGTGTTTTGGTTTTCTTTGGATAAGTATCCAGAAGTACAATTGCTGAGCCAAAAGGTAGTTCTATTTTTAACTTTTTGAGGAACCTCTAGACTGTTTTCCATAGTGGCTGTACCAATTTACAATCTCACCAACAGTGTAAGAGGGTTTCCTTTTCCCACATCCTCACCAACACTTGCTTTTTGATTTATGAATGATAGTCATTCTGATAGGTGTGAGGTGATATCTCATTGTGGCTTTAATTTTCATTTCTTTGATGATTAGTGATCTTGAGTATTCTTTTCAAAATTATAATTTTAAAGAACTATTCAAAATATCAAAAGTATAAAATCATTGATATAATCAAATAAATATGAATGTATACTAAGAAAATGTTAATTTTCTATATTGGATTTTGAAATAAATAATATGTAAGAGCCTATTATCAAAAGAGAAGATTTACAAATTACACGTGAAATATACTTTAAAGACATCATTAATAATAACATAAAATTAAGAAAATTCCAAGAAAGCCTAGATTGGAAAATGTAGGGATCTACCCAGGAGCTCTTGATGTACTTAAAAAGAAGTTATTTCATTTCAATCAAATGTGATATGATGGTTATCATTTTTGAACTGCCTATTATCTTCCAGCCACTGAGCTAAGCATATTATATGCATAAATTATTTGCAATCGAGAATAAATTGTGGTCACCTACAACTGAAAAATAAGGCTATTTGTTTCATATCAGTTATAAGTATATAACCAATTCTTAATTGGGAGAGTAAAAATATGATTTAATCAGGTTGGTATTGAACTCATTAAGGAAATAATAAAATATCATGTCTTCCTATTGTCCTGGAGAGAAAGAGCTAGAAAATATTTAGCTGTAATGGTAAAGAAAGAACTTATAAACTACCACTTTATATTTAATTTGTGTATTTCCTGCAGCTGCCTAGCAGGAAATGTGTGTATTACCTAATTGGGAAGGTGTCCACCAGCAATTACATCAGATGGAATCCATGGAATCTAGCAATCACAGCAGATTGGATTGAGTAAATGGATACTTAATAAGTACTTCTTAATGATGATTATGATAATGATGACCATACTAAGAGTATTTATGTGACAGTAACAGTGAATAAAAGACTCTGAGACTATTCCCATCCTTTTCAAACTACATTTGTAATATTTGCATTCCAAGTTTACAGTGAGAAAGCATCTTTCTCAAGGTCTTTTATATGACAATATGCCAGATATTGATAAATTAACTAAACAAGTTTTAGCAGCATACTTTAGCTAGATGTCATACAAAGGGCAACTAAGAGTAATCATAATTTTCTTCTGTAAAATACATTTCTACAAGAATCTAAAATTAAATTATAAACATTCAATAACTTCACCTCCCAGAGTCAAAGAACAGGTCATTATCTCCAGAACTGAACTTCAATTGCATTTTACACAATAAGAATCCACCTATAGAGCTTAAGTT
>NW_006494614.1:7502465-7516330 GCF_000325575.1 Pteropus alecto
AGAAGAGTTTAGAATGAAGTAAATCAAAAAGTCATCTAAATGATATTTTAAATATTTCTCTTAGAAATCAAAAGATAAATTGCCATTTTAAATTGAAAATGACCTACTTAATTACAATTTCAATTGTAAGGAATTTCTAAAGGGTAATCAATGTCATTCTTTTGATACTATAATTTTTGATGATTATTTTAATCTTGTACACTTCTAGTAAGCAGGGATCATATATAGAATCAGGTATGGAAACTAACCTAGTACTAAGTGCTGCAGAGAAAAAAAAGAACTGGTACTTTACAATTAATACTGTAAACAAAATACTAAATTTAATAAGAAATATTAGTTAGATTTAAAATGATTAGAATAAAATAATAATCTAGCAGAGTTCAGATTTTTTTAATGTTTCATAATAAAGCATGAAAAAACATGGGGTTCTAGAGTGGAAAAATTAACTTGATCTTTTTTTAGTAGAAATGAAAACTTTTAGAGGTCTGTGTAGAACTTATGAAAATGGGTGTTTACGATCCTTGTGTATGTAAGGTTGTATGTTTCTGTGAATTTTTTTTTATGTGCTAGTTTTATGTATCTTGGAGTTTGCTTTTGCAATGAATTTTTTTTTTTTCATTTCAGTCAATAGGAAATAAAATGAAATCTAATATTTAAACATAGCTAGACTAGAAAATAGGGGCCAAAGAGACTCCTAATTTTTGGAGGAAACAATCACATTATATTTACTTATCTAAGCATTTTACTTTTTGTTAATTCATTAAAAACCTAATACATGAACTCTCTGTGAAACTTCTGTCTTTTTATATAATTAGTAGTAATTTATCTCTTTCCTAACTGTAATTTCAAAACTGTAACTGCTATGTGAAGTAACTTCTTTATTCATTACAATATTACAGGCAGCAGGGTTTTAGCACTGGTGGCCATTTTTCATTCATTTCTGTAATCTCTCATAGGAGTTGCTGGCCCTGCATATGCATGTAGTCTTCCTTAACATTCCTACTATAAACATAACCTTTATGGTTTATAACATTTATTTTGCTTTAATAACTGAAGTAAACCCAAGGGATTTTTAAGGCCTTAGAAGAGGTCTCATACTTTATCACTTTGATTAAATCTCAACTCCTGATTATGGTAACAGGGCACTGACTGCATTCTGGCTTATGGCAACTGCATAAAACTCTTTTCTTTTGTGTCACCCTTTCTTTTGAAACCAGTTAGTTTCACCATTGATCTGGACAATGTAAGGTTTTCAATAATAAATTTATACTGTAAAGCAACCTTCTTTTAATATTATATTTTGGAAAGTTGTGCATTCTATGTAGATAACTTTTTAGCCAATGAGAGAGAAGATGAAGCCGGGCCTGGGGCGGTTTGTGTACTTTGAAAAGGCACACCCAAATTATAATATTTCTATGCATATGACATTATAAAATAAGAGGGTCATTGTTTCATAACACTATCTACAGAACGTAAAGCTCAACTAAATTTTCTGTGTTGGTAAGGATAAAAATGAAGAAAAATTCTATGATCTGTGACTCAGATGTTTCTCAATGAAGAGGACTACATCAACATTTGGACACAAAACTATGTTTTTATTATCATTAAAAGATCACTTGGGTTTAAAAGATTACAAATTACCACTTGAATTCGTACTGGGCTATGACAGTGAGCGTCAATTAATAGCTAGCCTCTGTATCTGACTATTAGAAAGATGCTGTTAAATTTATTTCTGTTCCCAATTTATAGATCATAGATATACATTTGGGAGCATCTCACGTAACTTCTGTTGCACCTGATTGCAAGACCTTCCGACACAATCAGATTTCTGCTGGAAATTGTCTAGTTACGAGAAATGCACTACCTACCAAGGCAGCCCATTCTATATCTGAAATTTCTCCAACTATTTTATTTATTGAGCTAAATTTGCTTCCCTACAACTTCTCCCACTAGTCTCGGGTCTGCCCTCTGGGTCTGTACAAAATTATCTAATCCTTCTTCTCTATGACAACTCTTGACATAACTGAAAATAGCTCTCATGTCTCCCTAATATTTTATTTTCCAGGCTATTTACCCATCACCAAAATAAGATTAACTACTCCTGACCTGCTTCGTCTCAGGATGGTGATGAGAATAAGAAAAGAGAATAGATGTAAAATTGTGTCAAGAATACAAACAAAAATACATGAAATTTATCATGTTATATTTTAAAACTAGTAGGTAGGAAATTTTAAACTTTTAGCTAAAATATCTTTCAGCATAGTATTTAAAAAGTTAATTGTTTATACTTCTGCATTCTTAGGTTCAACAAAATTCATGCTCGTGTAGAGTCAGCCAAAGAATTTTAGAACTCAGAATAACTAATAATAGGGCAGGTGAAACACGTTAATGCAGTCTCCAGGAAGGATAGAATATGTTCCTGAGGAGAATCCTCTTATTTTTCAAACCCAAAGAATTAGAGGAATTGAGCTGAACAGGCCCCTCTGTTAGGGACAATGTCCCTTATAATATGAGAACTCAAACCATAGGCCCAATCACTCCCAAATAGATCCCTTGTGTCTTAACAATTTTGAGGTTAAATTACCTCTGACATATGTAGAGTGATTCAGGCCTTGGACTCTGGAGCCAGACTACTTAAGTTTAAATTTGGCTATGCCAGTAGTTAAGTGTGTGAACTGAGGTAAGTTATTTATCTTTTTGGTCTCAAATCTCTTACTTGAAAATGAGCATAATAATAGTAACCTATGGTATCAGGTTACTGTAAAAATTGCATGAATTAAAATGCAGAAATTTAATAGCTAGCTCCTAGCTCAATAAATGTCAGCTATAGTAATGACAATGAATACCTCAGACTGAGGCCAAAATGGATATCTTCAACTACATACTTACGTTAATTTCTGCATAAGGTTATGTGTTGTGACTACATGTTTAAGCCAAAAATAAACAAGCCAACAAACAAACAACAGAGTTGGTTTTTCTATTCTTCTTTCCATCCTCGAACTATGTCACAGAGAGAGAGCTGAAATAGGCACTAGAAATGACTTATTTATCAGAAAATGTATGTCCAATAATTAACTTAAAGGACTATGTTATAGATAATGTTAACTACTTGTTACAATCTCACTATTCAATTTGAGCAGGCCCATTCTTCCTATACCTGGCAAGAGAACAGAGAAATTACTATTTCAGTTGCTCCAATTCAAATAATAAGGGTCAGTCACATCACAGTCAAAAGAACATTCCAAACATTGATGTCAAAGAACTAAACAAGAGTGAAAAACTGTAGATGCAACTACAAGATTATTATCCTCATTAATGCTAATTAAAGTTGAACGAAAAGATAAGACAAAGGTATCATGTGTATAAGTTGTTTTACGTACATAGGCTCAAGTTAGCATTTTTATTAATAACTCATTCTATTTTCTCTTGACCTCACCTTTTGCTGTATAATCTCTTCCAAACTACTTTCTAAGTAGAAGAAGCAAAGTAGACCATCAGGAATTCTGTTACTTCATTTTCCTCCGAATTTCTCATTCCAATAGAATCGGAAGGAGGAAGGAGTCCTTTTTGCAGGTCACCCTGGAGTGGTGTTTGTTCACTGTAGCCCTTTTAATAAAAGAGATAGGTTACTTGGTTTAGTTGCTATGTGTTGTTATTTAGTAGTTTCTCCATTTTTATTCTGTTTTATTTTCTGTAAGATCTTCCTGACCAATAGAATTTCTTCTGAATTTTAACTTATATTATTCTCTTTTTCCTACATTTTTGCACCTCTCTAATTTCTTCTCTGGTCTACTTTTCTATTCAATACTGTTCACTCAAAATATAATAGAACCTGGGAAGCAGACTTTTTAATTTTCATGGCTTGGTTTTCTTTCTTTTTTTCTAATATAAAACTTTATCTTTTTTCCTTATATTTCTAAATGCTTGGCCATCCTGTTCCTTTGCAAGTGTAGAAGTGCCATGCTGTTATTTCAATCAAGCTGACAAATCTTGGAAACCTAGACGACAGAAATGAAGTACACCTTCATTTCCTCTCATTCCGTGCAGAATGACAAAGGAAACACAGATTAGTCCCTGGTAGCCCTTTCTCTTCAGATTCTCTCAGTTGAGGTGAAATTTCTTACCACTCCTCACTTCCTTTCCCACATTTGGTCTCTTTTAATGGAAACTCCAGGAGCTTTATTAAAGTGGGATGTGGGTGAATAAGGTGGTGGAATTGATTTGGCACATTATGTTTTATTTCAAATCTATGAGTTGTCGATTTAAACCAATCTTCAAATGTTTTAAACTGACATCAGAGAGTGTTGTTTCTTCATCCTTAGAGGAGAAATTGTCACAGTTTAGTATAAGTGGAAAGTAGTACACAGGTCAGAGAGTGAAGGGAATAAAATCAGAAAAGTTATCAGGACTCAAAATAAGTATGGTCTTAGAGATCACAATAAGAAATTTGGATTGCATTCTGATTGCAACTGTAAAAAATAAATAGTTTTATTCTGGGCAATTGCATGATCTGATTTATGATGCTGAAACTGTAGACTCTAAAGACAAAAGAGATGAGGCAGGGAGACCTCTTAAGATACCACTGAACAAATCCAGGTGAGAAACGTAATGAAGTCCAATGCTGTTACAGTGGAAATGATGACAACTTAGACCTAGAATGAAAAGAATACAAGAAGAATTGATGATGAGTCTTTCGTTATAGAATGGAGAAACTAAGTAGTCAGTAGGACCATTTAACGAAATTTGTCCTGCTCCAGGCTTTTAGATATGCGGAGTAAGGGAGAAAAAATAGCTTCCATTTGAGAATGATGTACTCAGGAAGGTGAAGATAACCTTCACAAATGAGAGTAAAGATTCAAGGAAGTTGCTAATCACAGAATATTCATTGCCTTTGGTGGGGGCAAGATGTGTTTGACAAGAGAAAGACATGAGAGAATTTCCTGTAGTAATGGAAATGCTCGAAAACTCAGTGCATATAGCTGTATGCATTGGTCAAAACTAGTGGAACCATACACTTAAGATCTGTTCATTTCACTGTTTGCAAATTATATATCAAAAACAGAAACCCTTGAGTTAGAAAAACAGAAGTTGCTTTGCTTTCCTGTAGAGAGGAATGGTGAGAATAAAAAGTCAGTTAAAGCAGCTGTCCACTGAGATAAGAGTGCAAAACATCTTTAAGTCTCTGAGTATACTGTTTCTACTTAGCTAATTGTAGGCAGAAGCCTGACAACTTTGACTATAAAGAATCAATCACGGTTACTCAAAAAAGTAAGTTATATAGAACTTTCTGTGCAATAACATCTTGATAGTTACCTCTCCTCATATGGTCAGATATATGAAGGTTTGTGTCATCACTTGACCCTAACTTTCTCAATGGAGTATAAGGAAACAATGGTTCATGAATATCTTGTATTTACTGTACTGTGGGTCTTTGCTTCTGAGTCATGGGTATGTTTGACCATCAAACATGTCTTGGGAACTATAGAAAGTGTCTTCCTAAAGATAAAGTCTCCCATAGACATTTTAGGATAGTGAAGTGCGATGGTTAATTTTATGTGTCAACTGAAGTCTCCTTCCCCTTGCTTCCTTTCCAGAGTAATAAATAATAATTCTCTGTCTAGAGAGGAAGGTAAACAGGTGTACCAGTAGCCGTAAAACTAAGAGTCTTCTAATTTGGCAGTTCCTCCACTGTGGTACAAATTCACTGAATGTGGAAGTACACATCTTGCCCTCATCATGTTGTCCTGTGGGGTTTGGGGTGCTGAGATCCACTACTGCTCTAGCTACTGCTTTCACTGTGAGTAACATACTATCTGCGTCTCTGGTCTAGGGTCTTGTGTTTTGTCAATGCACAAATATAAAAAGGCAAACTAACATGTTAGCTTGTAAATGGGTAGTCTCACAACTTCACAATTTTAAAACTGACAGAGTCTAAATTAATCATATTATAGTTTTTAATGATGTATGTCAGACCCATGGATCAAGACCTAAGCTTTGAAGCCAGAGGGCCCACAGAATCAAGAAAAATTGGGGGGATATTTTTAGCCAATATAATGGGAACTATGAAAATTTAGAGCTACCTGCCTTTTGAGGAGAAATATATAACTCTTCAACAGTCTTTACAACATCTCCAAACTTCAAAGATAGCTATTAGTAACTTGTATTATACTGTTTAAGCCCAGTTATTTGTCATCAATTGTCATTGTGACTGCTTTCGTAGGTCAGGGTATAAGCTTTAAGCAATATCTAATTCTCATCCCTCCACATACAAACACACAGGAGAATGATTTTACATATAACATGCACTTAAACTGAGGAAGCTGATTTATACTTTTGTTGCTTCCGTTTCCTTGATTTCAAACATATGCACTGAATTCTTCTAATGGAGGGGCTTGGTTCTTGCTCTTTTGAAAGTGGGATATACAATTTGAAAGTGGGATAGACAATTTAACAATGGACTATTATTCAGATGTACCACCCCCATCTTCCTTGAGATAGCTCAAAATGATATGAACATCTATTTATAGTAATTTGTAGGAAGATCAGAGAATCTGAAGCCTGCTATACCATAATATTCCCCTTGATACTATATCTTCTCAGGAGTGAGGTCTCTCTTTACAGCTCTCTTCTTCATACCCAACCTCCTAACTTCAAGGCTCAGCTCTGCTCTAGGAGAATTCATTTTCCTACAGGTACCATCCCTCGGGTCCTGGTCCAAAGGCATTAAACTAGTTCTTCAGCCTCATGCTTAACCAGCAAAGTATACAGTACATGTTGCCATATTATTAATCTCTGGAATTCAACTCTTTTAATCCATAATTCCATCGGCCAAATAAAACAGTAGTTTCATGAATCTGCCTGTAGCAAAACTTCTCTGTAGATTTAGGGGAGTTGATAAAGCATAGAGAGATACTTGGAAAATTCTATCAATATCTTGAAATGTAGAAAAATTTGACTCTAGTCCTGATGATATTGTCATAACATTAATGCTTATATTATTAACAATTGAATAATGGCAGTGGGGACAAATATTCAATGTACTGCTTAAGCCATTACTCTATTTGGACGATTGACCACACTAACCAGGTAATTGTGTTACTGTGTTACTGAGAGATAGAATCTGATAAGTGTGTCTGCTTCACCTTAGTGGGTTATTTCTTCTTAGGTACTAAATACATGCAATGTAATATATTGGACTTTGAATTAAGTTTTAATCAATTATCTCATGCTAATTTCCATTCTTCGTTTTGTTAGCAAGAAACTTTAAAAAGAGAAGTTTCAGATCTATAATGTATTTTTGAGGGTGTTAAAAAAAACGATATCCTTTACAGAAAAGATTGCTCTATATCTCTTATCTTAATGTCAATTCTCTACATATCTAGGATTATTATATATCTCCTAGAAAACTCTGATCTTTTATAAAAGAATTAAGTGTGAGTATAATCTATTTCTAAGAACAAAACTACTGAATCCTTCTTTTCAGAAAAGCAAAATAATCTTAAATTGACTTAAATACTCAATGATATTATCAGGACTAGAACACAAAGATAATGTCATTGTGTCCTTTATATCATTCACCAACCCACACTCTGGAACTAATTAAATTGAAGATTCATAACGAGTAATGAGATAGCAAAATAAAAAATATATTTTGATTTGTTTCAATTCTTATATCTATTTGTGCACTTAAAACATCTAGAAAAAGTTAACCTATTACCAGTGATAAATACCAGTGAGATATTCAATTACCTTTAAGCCCCCAAGATTACATAATGAAATACGGTACTATTTTTCTCTTTTCTTAAAACCCACTAGAGAGTCTGCAACTTGGTAAATTGTTCCAAAACCAGAGTACATTTTCCCATAGAAACAATATATAAAGAAGTGTCAGATCAACACAGTTCCCAAAGAACTGTTAAACCTATAGTGTCTTCAAGTTGAATATTTTATTAATGCTGCAGAGACCTTAATCGCCATGTTTATTAATATACTTGTATAAAAATTAAATCAAAAACTTCAATTCTCCAAGAGAGCCAGAGCATAACTTGCCCTGTCAGGACTGTGGATTCCTTTCTTCTCAGTGACCAGATAGTAAAATGTGCCCCTTCTCCCGCAAGCAACTAATCTTGGTGTGACAAGTACGGTTTGGAGCTGAGACACCAGGCATAGAGAAAAAAGAGTGGACTGAATAAGCTGAATATATTGACTTGATAGCTCTGAAAAGAAGCTTCTTAGCCTAGCTGAATACATGTCATCTTTTTGAGGTTTCCTTATTAGGGCTTTAGGAGGCAACCTTCATGCTTCAATTTCCTCCCCACATATTACTTCTGATGAGTCCCACTTTCACACCTTGATTCACAGCAGAATAGAGGAGACTCTTAGTATTTCTTCCCTATTCTCTCCATCCTTTATGAAGCATACAGTTCTCTGGTGGTTTTTCTCTACTCAGACACACTTCATCTGGACACCCTCCTTTTATAATGTAGGCAACACCTGTGAAGATGTATGTGGTAAAAGATTGACTTCTGAAATCTTTCTTCTTTCCTAAACCTCACTTGGTCCTGTTAGGTGTGGTCTGCAAACTCAGCAGTCCAGGCATGATAATTTGAAGGAAATGCCCTGCTGATTGCTGCTAGTAAGAAAAAGATACCCTTCTCTTTTAAACATTCACCTAACATACAATCTCAATATTGCTAAACACTGAAATTAATTTTATAAAATCTCTCCATTAGCTTGCCACACCAAAACAAAACCAACACCTATAAGGTAAATACAGCGCACAATGCTGTCAGTTTATGATCTCTGCTGGAGAGAGGGACAAAGGCACACAAAAGGTGATACTGGTTGGTTTTTGCCTATAACATAATTGAATCTGGAGTCATCTACTTTGGAATGTATTCTCAGAGTTAGGTATAAAACATTTTCACATATTATGGGGCATAATTAGCATCAAATTCCTTTATTTCTCTAAATGTAATTAGACTATTTATTTTTCCATTAGACAAATTTTTTAGGGAGTTCATCATCACATTCCTAGGGTTTTTCCATCTCCGGCAAATTATCAAGAATCGGATAGGATTAAGCTTTTTTTTAAAGGAGGGGTCCACCTGCTTTCCACTGCCAGATGGAGAAAAAAAACACAGGTATGTCTCTTATGCTACTGCCTTCAGTACTGCTGATCCTCACTGCCACAAGATGCCTACCAAGAGTATGATTCAGAAATCCACTCTGACTTGTTCTCTCAGAACCATTCTTCCATGTCAGTGGTCAGCCTCACAGCTCCTTGCCATTGTGTCTCCTTGCTCAATGCTCATGCTATTTGGGAGGGATCTTGACTAGATAAATCTGCTCTGCCCACCTGACTTATAGTAAAGTCGATCATCCTTGTCATACCAAATGGAGAGAGTATATATTGGTGCACTGCTGTCCATTCTCCCTGCCTTCTTTCTTCAATTCTTCCTTTTCCTATTATAGTATGTGGCTCTTTTAAAAGTATGAAAATGTGAAGAAACTACCAAGTTTACTGTATTTCAATGTAAATATTTATTTTAATAATTAAGCAGTTTCCCTCAAAAAACAAAAAAAAAGATACAGGTTCCTTTTTTTTGCATTAAAAAAATTTTATTGCAGAAGACAATTTATGTTTACACATATATTTAAAAATATCTTAGGCTCAATACTAAAAGCTGCTGTTGTATTACCTTTTGGACAGTTATCCAGATATGGCTACATTTTCATATCCTGCTTTATGTATTTACATCTTAGGAGAATTATGATATATAGTTTTCAAAACAAAACAATATTTTTAAGAGACAATCCACATTCATGTAACTGCTCTCCTTATGTGAGGAGATGAGGGAGAGAAGGATTTTTTCAAGACTACAATATGTTACTATTTCCACATAAAATTCCTCCAAAACTCTCATAATATGTACATGATCCTGGAGTAGGCTTCTCGTGTCTTAGTTTTATTAGCAATGTGTGCATTTGAAGATAAATATGTGCAATATTTCAAACCATTCAAGACCATATTTAAACAATGACATCCAAGGATACTTAATTCAGGCATAATGTAACATTTAGGATATATGGTATCTTGAAGATTAAATGTTCTCTTTGCCGTTACTCTAAAGTCTTCATTATATACAAGTTGCTTCTTAAGTAGTTTTCTTATAGGTCCAAGCATCTTGATGGACCAAACCCGGTTTCATTTTCTCCAATACTAGGCAAACTTGTGAATCTGTTCTACCACTGCAGCAAAGAGAACGTGGACACTTTCATCAATCAGACTCTGCATGTAATGCACCGACTCTTCATCCGACATCCTGTATGAGATAGATTAATTTGTCTATTTCTTAAGCAGTTATTAAACCAGATAGTGAAATGTCAGTTTCCCCTTTTTCCAGTCCCCTCCATCTGTATGAGTGATTCTCTTAAAGGTCCTTTTAACTGCCTCGGGGTAGAAAGAAACATGCTTCTGTCTTTTATTCTTCATGGAGCAGATTGGAAAGCCCCGACATTTTCCACCAGACTGACAATTTCAGATTCTGTGGATTCCTTCTTCCTGTATCAGCTCTGACTGTTTGCTTATAGATCATATAGTCTGATTTGGGGGTAGAAAACTTGAGTGGTATTTGCAGGGTGCAAGTCTATTTCTTCAATTCTTAGTGAACTCTGAAGGGAATTTCTAGATACCACTTGCTGTTCTATACTTGATGTCTTATTCTTTTTTTTTTTTCTTTCTTTCTTTTTTTTTTTAATAACCTAAGCTTTGGATCTCAGATCTCAGTTCTAGGATGGCAGAAAATATTCTGCTCAATGTTGGACATTTGTGTAAATTTGGAAGTATCCCAAAGGGAACAGATTGTGAGATGTAGGAGAGATTCTAGAAATAATCTGAAGGCTGAGAGCTCAGTGCAGTACCTTCATGCCACGGTGACATGAAGAACACAAGAACGGTATGCCAGTGTAGAAAGGAGGGCAGGGGGAAGAGCACTCCCATCCTCTATAAATAAGTGGTTTTTGAAGGGGAAGGAAGAAGGAATAAAAAAAAAGTTCCTCTGACTCCTAGGACAGAACACAGGAGTCATCAAAGTGTACAGCTGATAACCACCTAGATCGTCTTAGGCATCAGCAGACATTGTTTGAACTTGAGCACTTTGTCCCCTCCTTTGTGCCCTCTCATGTGCATGTCCTTCATTTTTGTCATTTTTGTCATTTTGTCAACTGGGTCACAATTTCAAGGGAGAGAACAACCATCAGGAACTAAACTGGATCTCAGAATTGACACCCCTTCTTTGTCCTCCCAAGAGCTCATCCATGACTCTGTGTAAACAATCTAGAATGGAGTTGAGTGATGGAGGCAGCAGTGATGGTAGTGGTGGTGAGAGGTAGGTGCAGGGGAAGCTTAGAGAGTGAGATATGAACTGGATAGTAACGAGCATAATACTGAACTCTACACTGAAAACGTATACATTTGGTTTGAAGGGCCATTTATCTGAAACTTCTAAGAAGGGACTAGAGCATGTGAAAGTGCAAATAATATCTTTCTGCCTCAACTGGGTCTCATGAATGAGACTGAATTGGATTAATATAACAAAATTCTTATTGTGCAAATATCTGATTTGTGACTATTGTTCATACCTGATGTAAGGAGAATTCCTATGAGGAAATCTCTCTCTTGAGTATGTTCACAGAAGGATTTCATGACCCTTGGCTCTGGCCTATTATCCCTGGAGGGAGGAATCCTCAGTATAAACAGGGGGTAATTTTCAGTCTCCAGTGGATCCAGACCAATAAGAAGTGTGAAAACTTCCTTCCCTTCCTCCACCTTCTATTTTTGCAATTCCATCTTAGTTAAGTACTAAGATCCCGTTAAAGTTCTCAATTTTGATTCTTTTCTCTAGAGCTAGAGTTCTAACTTGAGTTCACACTGGAGAAATAGAACATTTCAGTCGATAATGAACTGATAGATGAAAGCCTGTGTGTAGTAGATCATGGACAGGGGGCATGATTCTCGTTAGAGGTCTGGAGAAGATAACTCGGGGAAAAGTTGAGGTGATACTCTAGCTGGCTATAAAGCCCTCGAACCCAAGAAAGTGAAACCCGTTGAAAAGAAACCATACCTGAGTGCCCCTCTATCCCCTGATCTGTGAGGCTCAGCAATAGATAAAGCTGCCTATTTCAAAGGACACAAAGCGGGTCACATCTTAGGCAGGTGAGCCGTGATGATCCGAGCAGAGTGAGAAATAGAACCATCCCATGAGACTGCAGTGTGGGGACAGGAAGAGTGCCAAAAGCCTATAAGGAAAGCTGACCGGAAAGGATTGTCCTCATTGTCAACCATTGGAGACTTGCAAATTAAAGATCAGAAATACAAATAGATGGGGAAAAGGGAGTTTACTGATTTTATATATCAACTTCTGAGTAAATGTTATTTTTTAGCATAAAGAAAAAAATATATATTTTTTGAAATTACAATTTCTCTTTAGAGGAGCCTTACAAAGGAAATTTCTATGCTGCTAAAATAGTAGAAGGGCATTTTATTTTAGCTGAGAACCTACATAAGTTTTAGTTATGCAAAATAGGGACTTGGAGAAGAGTATAGGAATAATAATCAGAAATAGCTGAGCACTGCTTGGTGGAGCAAGAGGAATTTGAGTTCCTGGAGCCAATTCAAGGGTGAAAGAAGGGGTGAGAGACCAGGAGAGAATCGACTGCAAGGTGCAAGAGATGCAGAATGGGGACAGCAGGTCAGAGACAGAAAAATGGCTCTTGGATCAGCAAATCTGGCAGAAACTAGAGCTACAACCCTGCTCAAAGAGCTTTGGACTTTCTATACATTGTCAAATGAGCTCAAAGTGACTAAACCTCCATCTTAGAGGCAGAAGGCTTCCAAATAATTAAACATATAGAAATAATTAAATGACTAGAATAGCTTTCCAGTTCAAATATTCTTAGGAGTGTTGGGTGATAGGAAAGAAATATATGGCTACCTCAAAATAATTTAAGAAACAAATTATAGGAAAGCTTTAAGCAAGAGTGAACTGATATTTACTTATATATTCCTCTAGACCTTGAATCTGCTAAGGGATGACATTTTATTCATTTTTGGTATTTCAGTAACTAGTACAATGCACATAACAAATGATCAGTAGATGTTTGTGAAATGAAGACTTGATTGAAAGGAGGGAGAAAAGAAAGTGGGGAGCAGGGTGGATATGAGGGTGTCATTGGTTAGAAGTAATCAAGTAGGAAAACAAATATTTTTAGCTCAGTGCCTTTGACATTGTCCTTCCCTCTTTCTGGAATAAGTACCCCCACTATACACATTCTTGCATATACACACAATCACATGGTCTGGTTCCTTTATCTACTACAAGTTTATTTTCCTTTATCACTTTATTTAAGAGTACAACTTTTCCTTATACCCAAGGTGGCATTGCTTTACTCTGCTACTTGGTCTGCTTACCATCTGGTCTATTATATATTTTCTGCAGATTTATATTCTGTCACCATACTTTGGTATGTAAGCTTCAGGATGTCAGAGACATCTGTCAGTTTTGCTCACTGACACATCCCTAGCAACTAAAAAAACTCCTGGTCCATAGTAAGTACTTTTGAAGACATGAATATATGAATGAATGAATGAAGGTATATATATGAGTTGAGACACTGTTCTTTTGAAAAATACAAATATGTTTTTTCCAGCCAGACAGAAAGAGTCACATTGAAGAAGTTAAAAAAAAAAAAAAAAAAAGAAGAAAAAAAGAAAGAAAAAAGAAGGAAAACCCATTATAAGGAAGGAAGGAAGGAAGGAAGGAAGGAAGGAAGGAAGGAAGGAAGGAAGGAAGGAAGGAAAGAAA
>NW_006494614.1:7516346-7524673 GCF_000325575.1 Pteropus alecto
TTGAAGAAGTTAAAAAAAAAAAAAAAAAAAGAAGAAAAAAAGAAAGAAAAAAGAAGGAAAACCCATTACCAGACATAAATTAAAGCCTGTCTGCTTTTATGTAGTCAAAACCCCAACCAACACAGAACAGTAGTCAGAAGCTGGACCTAATTTCTGGGAAGGAAATTAGAAGCTTATTTTCTGTCTTTCCATAGCTTTGGAGTCCGTGTCCTGATACAAGCCAAATGTTGTCTGTCAGCCTGTTACAGCATGTGCTCTCATGTGCTGCCACACTTTTCATTGCTGTCCCCCTGAGTTAAACTGCTCTGTTCTGCTGCCTTGCTATCTAGGGCTTGAGATAAAAAGGCTCAGTTGCTGCTGCCATGCTGTCTGTCTCCTGCATTTAAATGCTTCTGTATCATGGTGTTTGCATCTGACTATATCTTGGCAGCTTCCAAATAAGACGTAAGAAAACCAAATAAGACTTAGAGAAACCAAACCACCTCTGTGATGATGACTAATCATTTCACAGAACTGTGGGAGGGAAAGAAAAGCGTGATTCTATGGCTCTCAGTTTTTCTCCTGAGAAAAAGCACCACCTCAGAGAGAGGACGGATTACCAGCAAGCACCATCATAGGCACAGCTGTAGCTGGTCAACAAATGCAGCTCTACTACTATATACATTCCGCAAGGATACAAAATTGGATAAAATAAAAATAAAAAATAAAAAAATTGAGTTCTTCTTCAATGTAATGTGTACAGAAACCAAAAAACCTTCCTAGTCTTTGTTTTCTACCTTTCCAGGGAGCAGCAGAGGCTTTGGATTCTATGAAATCTTAAGAAATGCTAATGTCGCCAAAGCCTGAAGGTCTTTAATGCAAAAATGCAGGAATGTTGAAATTCAAAATTTCCAGCGTTATGATTTTACTATCATTCACATATTCTCGTTTTCCTTTTTCTTTAGGGTGCTCTTCGATGTAAATCCAAAGACCAAGTGGCCGCACAAATGGTGTGGAGCAACATGCTCAGTAGTCTAACTGGGAAGGAAATCGCAGTGCCTGGTAAATGCTAGTCGCCATTAGATTATAAGTCTCATCCTAGGAGAGTTTTAGGGCAATATGAAATATCATACATAGAATGTGTCCTTTTTGAGAATAGGTATATCTACAATTTATCGAAAATAGGCTCCCACGAGTATGGCTACCTTTTAAATTTCTTTTGTAATGTTCTGAAATTCGCTCGCCTTCAGTACATTTCTTCAACCTTTCCAACATTTTTTCCCACCTATTTTCATAAAGTTTACAAAGTTAGAGGACAAAAAAAAATGTGGACCCTTTATGACAATATTTGTTTTGGGTGTACTTATTTATAATGTAGAAACCATGTTATCTTGAAATGTAAACAGGACCCTTGGCAAGAATATATAAATGATGCTCTGAACTTGATGATATTCTATAAATATTATTGTTCTTAGGAAATAAAAAAATTTAGATTATGGTTTTACTGTTTAAATTTAGAAGAAAACATTGAAGGTCACAAATCATTTAATCTCTGCTCCCCTCTCAATAGGAAACAACGTAAGCTGAAGATTGCAATCATGTTATAGGAATTTGATTCTCTTCACTGATTATTGAGGGAACACATTTTGTCAAGCAATCTTAATTTAAAAAGTTAAAATTTCACATTGCATTTGAAGAATAAATGGCAAAACTTGCAGATTAATTTGAGGTTTGGAAAAAATATTTTTTCATGTTTCCTTTTCTGAAAGAACTACCTGTATAGCAAGGAGATGCCACATTGCAGTCCTACCTTTCCAGTGCCCTCTACTGGACACTACAGCTGATGAATATGTGCATCTCTACTTCACATTAGCCTGATTTTATTTCTGAATCATAGAATCAAAAGGTTTGACTGGAAGGAATTTGAAAATTCCATCCTTGCTTTCTACTGGGGTCATATCCAAGCCACCCGAGAGAGATGAAAATCTCTTCTGTTTGTCAAGACTTTTAGAAAAGCAAAGTGGCTCAAAACTGTTTAGCTCTGTATTTTTACCCACCTGGCCTCATACCACAGCTACCTTAGTGCACGTTTCATATGATTTAAATTACCGCACCTGCCACAAGGGCCTTTGGTGTACTGCAGTCTATAACACTATCTTTTTTTTATCCCTTAAACACAAAAATGTCACTTTCATTCAGGCTAATTTAATATATCAGTGACATATAAAAATTCCAAGTGTGTTTATCTCCATCGTTTCTTCTCTAGCCATAAAATGGGTGCATATGTACAATGGACATGACATGCTTTCCATTTTTAAAATTTTTTTTCATAGTAAACATCTAGAAGAGAATACGCTCACAAGAAAACAGCCCATGTTGCCTTCTAATGAGATTCATTTTGTTACATTTTAATGCGAAGGACAAAATATCCTTTATTATTAGACTGGAATTCAGTAATTATCAATATGTAGCATTTGTCCATAATGCAGCCTTTATTATGTTTTTGGTGTGTGATTGATCTCCAAAATATTATTAGCAGGATTTAAAACAAAATGAGTCAAAAATTCTGGCTTAAGGGAATCTACAGGCTCTCCCTGCTTCTCTTTCCTTCCTTTGGTTAGTGATAGAATTTGTTAATTGGAAGCATTAAAAGGGATGAAATTTGGTACATTTAAGAGCTGCTTTTGATTGAATTTGACTCCCTGGACATTAAAATATATCAATTCATGGCAAACCTATTCTGTCTCTTCTCTTTCAGAAATTTGCTGAGGCTGCTCAGTGGTCTCCTGACTGTGGTCAAAGAATGAAGTCACCACTACCCTCCGCAACCATCTAGCTAGTTCATAACTGTAATACCCTAGGAGTATCAACTTCTGGATATAACATCTTTCAGTTTTCCGAAATTACTTTATTATTTCTTATAGGTTGCAGCAAATCAACTATTACAATGATCAATTAAAAAAGTACCAGATAAAATATCCACACACAGCAGTTAAAAATAGTTTTAAAGAGTTTGGTTTGTTTCACTCTCTGTAATCATTTTTGACAAATATTCTATTGCAAAATGAAAATAATACAGAGGAAAATACAGGAACCTTTAACTTAAAATCAAACTTTGTTCAAAGCTAGTGGAAGACCAACATCCTGATCATATCTTTCAGAACCTCTTGAAGTGCAAATTTAGTCAGAGGGCCAAATATAGAAAGCTGATCTCAACCAAATCTTCAAATGGACAAAACGTTCCCTTGGATTTGATAGGGACTGAATTAGCTGCCAGGCTACGCGTGAACAGACGTTGAGTGCTTGATTCAGTTTCTGTGCTTCAAGGCAGAAAAGTCTCAACATTAGATCTTATGTTAGAGTTCTAAAATTATGTTAGGGTGGGGCAAACTTAATCCAACTTTCAAAATTATTCAAGAGAGCAATGTTTTTGATCGGTTTGTCATGTTTATAAATTTTGTGATAATATAATGGACAACAAAGGCCTAAAGCTGGAAGCTTTGTCACCCTCTGATGGACCCAAAATTATAATCGTTTACCTTTTTGTTGCATTAAGCTACCAACTGCTATTTACTAACTGCATATGGAACTAAAAAATGCTGAAGAAAGCCTGGTAGACTGAAAAAGTGTTGAATTGAGAGTCAAAAGAACTGAATTTGACATTTTATGTTTTTTGTTTATTTCTATTGCTGTCACTACATGTTTCAGTGTCCTTGAAAGCAAGGCATTTTAATTAATTAATTTATTTATATTTATTTTTTTTTACTATACAATGAACTGTAAAATTTTACTTTTTAATTTGTTGAAAATACACTGTTTACAGGAACATCAAAAACATGGAACACCACGCATTTGCATGTCACCCTTGCACAGGGACCATGCTAATTAACTCTGTATCATTCCAATTTTAGTATATGCGCTGCCGAAGCGAGCACTTCATTTTATTCCTTAAATAAAGCTTTAAAGAAATACTGACTTTCTCATCTATAATAAATATTGATTAGACTAAGATGATTAAATCTTTTGCAGCTATAAATTTTCATAAGACAAACTCACATATCCAAGTGCTTTGTCAATATCTGTGCTTAGAAATCTAATCAGATAGATCTCAATGATAACATGTTAACATATCAAAAAAACAGCCTTTTAAATTTCCTCCACACATCTGCGCCTCATTTAGTCTACTCAATCTCAGAACATAGCAATTAGTCTAGCCCCAAATCCTGAAGTCTTCCTTTCTTTGTTTTATTCTTTATACCCCACACCCATTTAATCAGAAAAATATGTTGGTTCTTTCTTTAAAATAATCCTCACACTGACTACTTCTCTGTACCTTCGATGTTTATGCTCTGCTCTAAGCCATTATCATCTCTAGACTGGACCATTTGCACAGAGTACTGGTATGAGTTGAATTGTTTCCGTAAAGAGTTATGTTGAAGTCCTAACACCCCCGTACCTGAGAATGTGACCTTGTTTGGAAATAGAGTCTTTGTAAATGTAGTTGAATTAAGATGAAGTCATTAAAGTGGGCCTTGGTCCAATATGACTAATGTCCCTATAAAAGGGGAAATTTAGATACAGAGTCAGACAAGCACAGAGGGATAATGCCACATGAAGATGAAGGTAAACATCTCGATGATGCATCTACAATTCAAAGAACACCAAAGATTGCAAAAAAAATAAAATCACCATAAGCTAAGAAAGACGTATAGAACCATTTCTTCCTCTTAATGACCCTACTCTGCAGAAACCTTGATCACAGACTTCTGGCCTGCAGAACTTTGAGATAATAATTTTCTCTAGTTTCTCTTGTTTAAGCCACCCAGACTGTGATACTTTATTACATTAGCCCAATACAGGTACTAAGCTGTCTTCCTGCTTTCCACCCTTTGCTATGGTCTATTCCCTGACATGGTAGCTAGAAACAAATCTCTTCTAACATATTAGTGAAATCTTATTGCACTTTTATTAAAAACTCTCCCATATCTCCCCACAGGTTCCTGATCTACAGTTAAATTCTCTCTCCACTATTTTTTCTCTGATGTCATTTCCTGCCACTGTCCTCCAAAGCCAGTTTGCTCCGGTCAGACTGGTCTCCTTGATTTACTTCAAATGCATCAAGCACTTCTCATTTCAGGGATTTTACAATTGTTTCCACTTTTTAGTATGTTCTTTCTCAATATACCCACCTAACTATGGCTCTCACTTTCAGTTTCTGTGCAACTGTCATCTTTGTAATGAGTTCTTTTCTGTCCTTTTATGTAAAATAACACTCAACTCCTCTATTTCCCAAAGCTGCTCTATTCCTTTATTTTTTATAGTCTCTATCATTGTGTGACAATACAATATGTTTATTTGATTATTTATATATTTTTCATGAATTTTCTGAGAGCACCGTTGTTGTTTGTCTGTTTTTAATTTTTAGTACCCCAGTAACTAGAAGAATTCCTGGCGCATAAGAAGTGCCTAATTGTCATTCATTGGTTGATAGAAAAATCAAATTTGGAATCAGCAAATATGATTTTTGAGGTAAAAAAAGATTTAAAAATGGGGGCGATAAGAGCAAGTACGCATGGGTTAATTAGATATAAACTGGTATGAACTTGCAGCATTACATTCATGTAACCAACACACCGATATAAATGCCTTTTGTGAACCAAGTGCCATCCTATATGCTGGAGTTCCAAATATGAAGACAACGTTGCCTCTATATCTGGAATAGGTGAAAGGTCGACCGCAAAGCATAAAGATAGATTCAATACTAGAAGTGAAAACAAAGTCCTATGCTATCACAAATGGAGCACCAATTACTTTGGAACAAAGTACTTAAGGGAGGTTTCACAAAAAAGGGGATACTTAAGCCAGGCAGTTTGGGAAGTTTGGTGGTGGTAGTGGTAGCGGTGGTGGTGGTGGTGAGTGTGGCGGTGGTAGGTGGCATGCGGAAAGATATTTCCAGTTGCATGTGAAAGCACACGGTAGACTCATGCTGCTAGAAGAGGTGATATTCGTTAGCAGGTTTCTACACAGCTGTGTGTTCCTGGCTCCCTACTTCGCTGCTCAGCAGCCGACCCTCTCTGGAAACACTGGAATCTCCAACATCCAAGAAGTAAATCATAGGAGGCTTCTGCCTTTAGAGAAGTCCCAGATTCCCTTTATTTAAATGTTCCACAAGCCAATAAGACAGGAGTCCAATGAAGTAGGAGCTGAATTTTGACTCTTCAATTTAGCAGCTGAGCTGTACATCCATCTGGATCCTGCTGCTAGATGACTCTATATGACTGAATTCCAGCTTCCTCTGCCAGCAGGAGAGAGCCAAAAATGGAGTCTGGCCTCAACTTGTAAGATCTGACATACACATTTCTGTGTTTTTCCTTTCTATTATCGTAATTCCAAATATTTCACAACATTAATATCTTACTGTATCTTTTCTTGTTGTGAATATATAAGGCAGAAAGGCAGAGAGAGTTGGCGTCTCTTGATAAGCTTATCAATACCCATTGTATGGTTCAGGGTTTTTAAACTTCTCTTTGCTGATATTCAGTGTAATGTTAACCTTCACAACTGCTCTGTCTACACTGGCAAAATTGAATTTAACATACTTAATAAACTAGGAATTTTATTATTTCTGGGTACTAACCCCGGTTCTATAATTCATCATCGTATGTCTTAAAACAAGGCATTTAAACATTCTTTTATTATCTACATCTATTCAACAAGGAGCTTGGACTTGAGATTCATTGTTCCGTGATTCTAGAAAGTAAAAAAAAAAAAAAAGACTTCAAATGAAATTGAAAATAGTTTACAAGCACCATCAGTAGTTATTTGAAAGGCATTGAGTTTTTTTGTGTCCATTTATTTTAAATATTGACTTTTCAGATGTATGAATCCTCATGCGTTCTACTTCTCTGTATCTATTACTCATCAGCTGTCCCATCATGGTTAGAATACTGAATTTAAAGAATTTATAATTTTACATATAGAATTAATGGGGTGTGTGTGTGTGTGTGTGTGTGTGTGTCTGTGTGTGTGTGTGTGTGTGTGTGTGTGTGTGGGTTGTATGTCTCAGGCAGGGGTTAGTTAAATTAACTAGGGGCTGCTTTGCAAGTAAATCAAAGCGAGCTTTGGTCTTTCACCATAACTGTTATAAATATGAGCATGACTTAAATGGGAGGCTAGTGGTGATTTCACATTACTGCTACATTTAGCTGCTTTTAAAGATCTTAAAAAGTGTTAAAAAATTCCCTGTGCATGACACATCATTGTTTTACTGTGTTTGAAATGATAGACAATACTGACTAAAACCCTTTACTTTTATTTCCTTGATGGATGGAATCTTGTGCCTCTGTACCCCATTTTGATCCCAGCAAGGCTAAATGACTCTTAGATCACATGAGAGCAAATATTCATTCCCTCACAATACTCTCTCATTGCCCCCACTGCCCTGGTGGCATATTTAGCTACATTTAAGGTTTAGAATAATTTAAGATATATTTCTATGGAAACTAAACACAGTATATCTTCCTAGTGAAATATAAGTTCATTTAAAAAGAGAGTTGTTAGAAAGAACAGAATTTGGAGTAGAAGAATATATTTGGGTAAAAAAAAAAAAACAATGGTAACAATTACTAATTAAAAAAAGTTCAGGCATATATTGTTTATGTCTTTTTTGTTAAGAAAACATACTTTAATTTTCTTTTTATTTATTTTTGTTATCTTCCAACACACTGCATATCGATGTGATATCCAGTTTATAGTTTATATTTTAGAATATAGGAATCAATTCCTTTAAATTAAAAAAAATAGTGAATAAAGATTTTTTAAATTATACTTTTCAAAATCTAACATCATTACTAATACAATTTCAAAGAAGGATATTTTTTATTGAATTATAGTTGATATACAATATTCTATTAGCTTCAGGTATACAACATAGTGATTCTACATTTTTATGCATTATGAAATGATTATCATAAGTCTAGTTACCATCTGTCACCATACAAAATTATTACAATATTATTGACAATATTCTCTAAGCTGTATATTAAATCTCTGTGATTTTATTTATTTTATAACTGGAAGATAGTACCTCTTAATCCCCTTTTCTTATTTTGCCCATCTCCCCACACCTATCATCTCTGGCAATCATCAGTTTTTTCTCTGTATCTATGAGTCTGATTTTATTTTGTTTTATTTGTCCATTTTGTTTTCTAGATTCCATATATAAGTAAAATTATGTAAAGTTTGTATTTTTCTAGCTGACATATTTCGCTTAGCATAATACCCTCTAGGTACACCTATACTGTTGAAAATAAAAAGATTTAATTTTTTTGTGTGGCTGAGTAATATTC
>NW_006494614.1:7524683-7544386 GCF_000325575.1 Pteropus alecto
TATAGCTGAGATTCTATTATATATACAAACATGTATGTGTATATATACATACATGTACAAATACATGATGCTGAATAAAAGGGTAGATATAGGGTGTCCTTGTTTTGTTCCTGATCTTAGACAAAAAAGTTTTCGGCTTTTCAACAATGAGTATGATGTTAGATGTGGGTTTGTCCTTTATATGGCCTTTATTATATTGAGGTTCATTTTCTCTACACTCACTTTTTTGAGAGTGTTTTCATAAATTGATGATAAATTTGGCCAAATGCTTTTTTTTCTACATCTGTTGAGATAATCCTATGATTTTTATCTTTTGTTTTGTTAATGTGATTATGTGATTATCATATTGATTGATTTGAGAATATTGAACCATCCTTGCTTCCCTGGAATAAATCCTACTTGATCATAGTGTATGATACTTTTGATGGGCTGCTGAATTTAATTTGCTTATATTGTGTTGATAATTTTTGAATCTATGTTTATCAGGGATTTTAGCCTGTAATTTCTCTTTTTTTGTAATCTTTTGCCTAGGTTTGGTATTAGGGTAATGCTGGCCTTGTAAAATGAGTTTGAAAGTACACCTTTGAAATAAGAATCTTTATATATTAAGAAAAATTTTGAATTATCTCATGTGATGACATTTCTGTGTAGGCTATATTCACTGTCACATAATCTAGTCATGTTATTGCTACTAGATTCAAACCTAATTTATATGATTTTAGACCATTTACCCACATTATTTCTTTTTTAAAAAATATTTTACAACTCGATCCCATCTCTGATAATATTGTCTTGGTTTCTATTCATGCTTTAAAGACATTTTAGAAAATATGATTCTGACAGGCATTTAAAAGACACATATGATTATAATGAGCAGCATATTATAGTTGTATGTAAAGGAATTAAGTAATTTAAAATATATAGATCCCGGAATCTCTTTTTCCTGACAACCAAGGTCAAGCATGATTTCCTGGCTGCAATGATGAAGACTGTTTTCAAGCAGTTTTGCAGACTCAGTTCTGTACGCCTCAATTAATGTATCTTCTGGGTGTGGGAGGTGGGCATCACTTTTGTAATGATGTTTATGTTAAGACACACAAATAAAATTTTTATAAATCTGCAAAACAGCTGCATTTATTTGCAGCTGTTGGTGACAAAAATACTCTGAGGACGACTTTTATATATTTCTGCTTAGTCGACAATAAGCAGAAACCAGACTAAGCACAATTAGAATGACAGGACATGTTATGCTCCTTAGCTCAAGTTCCTCTTCTACTCCCACACCCCCTTGATGGCTGTGCTCTGAAACTCCTGCTTGAAGAATTCAGTACCCCTTATTTTCTACTTTCATTTAACAGGTTTAATGTCCATTAGGACACTTTTGAATTGATTGACTTATTGCCCTTTTCATGAAAGGATTTCAAGTGCGCTCCTAATCCAACCTTAAAATCTTCAGCCTTTTATCTCTAATTGTGGAATAAGTGCTATAAATTCATGAGCAGGTGGCTCACAGAGTTGTTAAAATATCCCGATCACAGAATACAGTCAGTTCTGCTACAATACTTGTTTTGAGAAGAGAATTTGTTCCAACGTGATTGATATATTAGGGAACATTTTAAGCATAATGCAAATTTCACATTTGTTGATATGCGATTTCCTCTTCCAGAAACACTGATGAACTCAGAAAACTGCACTCAGTAAATGAGCTGCTGCATTAGGATACATAAAATTCAGACACACATACCTCAAATATCTACCAGCTACCTCAGTTCACCATGTGTACTATGAGCTACACCCATACACATCTCATGCTACAAATTTTATCTCATTTCTGAGAACCCTCCTTCTACCATCTAATAGTAACTCACAGGGTTTTGTTCTTTTGTTGCTCACTCCCACAAGCAAACTCCACTTTTTTTGGGGGGTGGGTGTAAAGTGCCATATACATTGTAGTATTTATGTATTTATAAAGCAGTAAATATGTATAAAAATATATCATCATTTTTATTAACTTCTTATTTTTTAGGGCGTCATTGAAAAAGATTTTGACTGTTGAGCATCTGTGGTTTTTGTTGCATTATTTTGCATAGATTGATGATTTTTAGAAACATATATTTATCACAATAGAAGAACTGAATGTATGAAATTTTCTGCATTCCCAAGAGTATCTCTTATTTTTCTAGGGAGGATATCTAACAATGCCTTCTTGGAACCTATTCTGAAAACTTCTCATCCTTGAGAAGTTTATGTCAACTCCTTGTTGCTATCTAAATACTAAGGTTTTTTTGTTTTTTTGTTTTTTTTCTAAACTTGAGAACAGATATAAACTGTCTTGAACGTTATTCTAAAGGGTTTGACTTTTACTGGGAAAGCAAGTGGTACTCTCAAAGAAGTTTAAGCTGGAGAATGACTGAGGTAATGATGTAAATCAAGCCTATGCATGCGAGGGTTTTGCGTAAAAGTCTCTTCCAGGACACTGATTGTGTCTCAACACCCTGTGGACTCCTGGAGGACAGAGATTGTCTTATTATCCCTGAAGATTCAATGTCAGATATCCTGCCTTAACTGGAACGGCTGAAAGAGTTCACTTAACTGAATTCCAACAGTACAAATGTGAATTCATTCTCAAAATTGTCACCGAGAGACACTTAAAAAGTGTTAATAATGGTGTAGATAATCAATTTTTCCACTTATGAAAGAGAGCATTATCAAACACTTTGGGAAAAAAAATGGTTGACATTGAGAATTGAAACAAAAATTATTTTTAATTTCTCCTAACTATATATTTGAGCTCCTGTTTTATGCTTAATAATACTGGGCACAATACCATTTCCATCAGGATAGGATTGGGTTGATAATCATTCAGTTCATCAGAAAACCAATTAATCAAAATATTTCACTTCCTTGTAAGCATTCTAAGTGTCTGTTGTATATAGTT
Source organism: Pteropus alecto (assembly GCF_000325575.1). Lineage (NCBI taxonomy): Eukaryota > Metazoa > Chordata > Mammalia > Chiroptera > Pteropodidae > Pteropus > Pteropus alecto. Next base: position 7,527,622 of record NW_006494614.1, read on the forward strand.
TAATGTGTTCATACTTTGGATTTTTTTTTCCAAGAATTTTGGAATGATTATAATTATTATAGGATCCTCTAAAAATGAAAATATCAAAAATCCAATCATATGCAATATTTATACAGTTAAAAGTAAGAAAAAGAATAAAAAGAAAAGTAAAACTATAGAGATTATAGAATCATGAATATGGCTTACTCTAAATGTAGTCTCTGCTGCGTAACTCTGACTTCATTTCAATTAAGTGCATATTACAACTCCCCAGGTGGGTAGCCCATCTGCTACTCATGGAAGGCAATGCCACCCAAGATCCTGGCTCTCTTCCCTGCCAATTAGTCTCCAAAATGCATTTTATATGAGTGTTGCAGAGCCTTGGATAGGTGTGAAGATTTGAAACTTCTATAGTGTTGCTGAAATCTGGTTTAAACATATACTGACAAAGGAATGGAAAGAGTAAATATCAATATAGGAACTTAGAAATTACTATAAGTGTACATTTTTATTCCTTAAGTGGTTAAATAAATTTGAAATAATATTTTTCCAGGCTTAAAATAGATGAGTCACCTAATAATAAATTCATTTTTGTAATAACGTTATCCTTCTCTGTCCTATTTCTCACTGAAATTCAAATATAAGAGAGTTTTCCAAACATTATTTAAATACAAATAACTAACCTTAGTCCTGTCATACACATTGACCTCCCTGTGTGTTCTACATGTTTTTCAGCTGTTCTAAATGATTGTATTTGACACCAAATATTTTTTATTGCCTTATTTCGTGATTCTGAGTGGCAAAAATAAAATCAAACTAGGATTATTTAGGACAAATGATACAGGAAGAAAGCCTAAGGCAAATGGGCTGTTTTGCTTTCAGAAGAAGCCACTGGAGAGTGACAATTCAAGCTACGAAATAATTGATTGGGGAAACAGAATTTGGGGAAGCTCAATCGAACACATTAAGATGCTGTTATATGTCCTAAAATTAGATATCCTGAAGATAGTCTCCCACCTTCAATATATTTACCCTAGTTTCTACCTGAAAGTCCAATTGTCATGGAATAGACAACTTAAATTGAAGGTATAATGCTATTAAATAATAATCTAACAATTTAAAAAATGAGAACTGAAATTATGATTTTTATTATTATCGGATATAGTATTTAAGTGGGAGTTAATAAGAATCCCACATTAGTAATTATTTCTACTTCAACTTTTTGAAAAATTTATTTTAGGTTACTGTTATAAGTACAGTAGTCCCCTGTCATTTATGGGAGATACATTCCAAAACCTCCAGTGGATACCTGAAACTACGGCTGATATTAAACTTTATATATACTATGTTTTTTTCCTACAAACCTACATACCTTCCTTCCACTTTAAAGAACACTTTATGGTTTCTCTTTGGCATATCTGAGTTGCTAGCATCACTATTCTTGTGCTTTGGGGCCATTATTATAAAGAAAAATAAGCATTACTTGAATACAAGCACTGCAGTACCACACCAGCTGATCTGATAACCGAGATGGCTACTAAGTGACTTATGGGCAGTACCACATACAGCATGAATACACTGGACAAAGGAATGATTTATGTCTAAGCAGGTTATCAGCTGATCTGATAACCGAGATGGCTACTAAGTGACTTATGGGCAGTACCACATACAGCATGAATACACTGGACAAAGGAATGATTTATGATGGAGCAAGACAGCATGAGATTTCATCATGTTATTCAGAACAGTATGAAATTTAAAACTTATGAATTTTTGATTTCTGAAAATCTCCATTTAATATTTCCAGATCTCAATGTCTGAGGATAACTGAAACGTTAGAAAATGCAACCATTAATAAGGGTGGGACTACTGTACAGACTAATCTATTGCCACAAAAAAGACCCAAAATAGAGATTTGAGAAAAACAATAGAATTATATCTCTTACCTGTGACAATTCACAGGTCAGCCAGAGTTACAGGTCAGATAGACAATTCTGATGCATGAAGTCATACAGGAATCAGATTCATTTCTCTCCACCACTTCAAAGGAGGTTTTCCTTGCCTTCATGGTTGAAGCGGCTATACAAATTCTTGTGTTTCTAACATTAAGAGAGGAATAAGGAGATGAAGCTCAGTTTCCTCTTTAAAAGGTGTGATCCAGGACTTGCATGAACAATTTCCCGTACTTAACTTGCAAATGAGGCTGAGAAATACAGCATTCTGTTATGCAAAGAAAGAAGAGAATAATGGATACCGGAACAACCTCACTATACCTATTAATTAGCTATTTGTCAATTTTGTCTTTTTACTAATTTAATAATGAAATATTTTCCCGCAGATATAACAGAGAAGCTTTTGAAATATATTATATCTAGTTATCTTCTGCTTTAAAATATTTAATGGTGCACTATATTTCATTTCCTACAAACCCCCAAGATCACAAAGCCCTGTAGACTCTGGCTCTTCCCTATGACTCGTAACGCGTTACATGTTCTCTTCCCGACTTTCTATTTTTCAAATGCAAAAACCTACCTTCTTTTTTGTGAACATCTCAGTCTTCCATTTCTGTTTTTTTGCTCTTGTTATACTTTCATTAAGAAATGTTCTTCCCATAATTCTATGTATAATTTACTCTTTCTTGTCCTTGAGAGTGCAGCTTAACTATTACCTCTTCAGATTTCCTTTCATTTCTCTGTATCTCTACCATTTTTAAAATTCACGTATAGCATGTATACTATCAATTATTATCTTGTTTATTTACTTTTTATGTGTTTATATTAGGTTTTCCTTTAGAATATAAGCTCTAAGGAGGCACATATCTCATTCGCTTTGTTTCTGATATAAACCAATTTATAGAATAGTTGTAGTTACTGAAACTACTATAGTAAATCCTCAAGAGATATTTTTGGAATTAGCAAATAAATATATATTTGTCAACATGTAATGTGCATATATAAATATAATGCTTATAGTATCTGTCTGAAATCTTATGTTGTCAAATTAATGTCTGCTCTTTTCTTAATATCTTATTGAGGATTAAAAACATAATGTAAAAAGGTGAGGTACAGTGCATCACCTACCTCATGTGAGATGTAGGTAGCCTCCTGACCCTAGTAGGGTCTACACAATCTGGAGCAATGTAATAATACGTTTAGCTGCAACGTGACATTGTATTTTTGTTAAGACTGTGTTACCAATGCATTTTCATTTGTTTTATACCATAGCCATAGAACTCTACTGATTAAATCCTGAACAAGCATTCAGAAGAAGAATCAATATTTGGTGATTTGCAGATAAAAACCAATCTATACTATTGACTAAAAATAAATAGCTACATCTGAATCATACTAAATAATCTTCGAATAACAAAAGCAACAAACTATTTTAGAAGAAATATAATAAATATAGTCACAAAATCTTAAAAATAACATATAATTTCAACAAATATTTGCACATATATTTATAGTTTATAGAATTTTTTAAAGGACTATGTCACATTTTGTTCTTCATCCTCTGAGTCATATGAAATAATTCAATATAGTGAAACTTAACATTTATTTCCTTCTGTTGTTTATCCTTTCAAATCGTATTGTTGATTTAAATTCTTTGCAAGACCACATACAAAGAAAGGAAGGAATAATCACCATGTGGTGAAACGAATAGTCTGTAGGCATTCTCAGACCAGCAGACTGGACCGCAAAATAGCAGAAAGTTTTCTAATATGTAGCTTAAGTTCATCCATTTGACCTAAAAAATGATAAACTTGGAAGATTTCCTTTGATTCATTTCTCAGTTGTCTGAGTGATGGTAGAATACCAGAATCAACATTAGACAGAGCTTTCTGGAATCATCTTCAAATTAACAGATTTCTAAAGTAAAAGCCTTGGGATAAATAAATAGGGGGATCTCTGAATCCTGTGACAATCACAGTGATACTCCCCACGGCTCAATGGTGATTCTAGTAAAAACAATAACAATTGTATTATTATCATGTTTGTATTAACAACAACATGCCAATTTAATAAAAATAACAATATTTTCTTTCTTATAGCCTAACAAAAATGACAAAAACATTTTATATTTATCTGAAGGTGAATTCAAATAAGGAAATACTCTTAAAATATAACTGTTGCTTTCCTCTTTTAAAAAATGCACCTTAAGTCCAAAAATTGTTCTGCATGTTATTACTACTAGAAAGATCTCTTTACATGATAAAGTAAGTAAATATTGGACACAGAGATGAGCCCATTGACTCAGATTATCTACAATATTCATAGCCATCTTCTGAGAAAACAGCCTCAACTATTCCTTGAGCATAAGTAGTTGTGCTTTTTGTTCTGTCCTCCTTGACACATTGTCCAAGACTGATTGGATCTGCTCAGATGTTTTCTCACGAAGAGATATGATTGTGAAACATACAAAGAGAAATTAATATAAAGAAGTTGTAGCAGAAAAAAATAAGCCAATGAGTTGAGGGAGAGTGTGATTCAGTCAAGAACAATATAAGGAGAACCAGAGGCAAAAGCATGATGGAGTCACTAAGACCATGGTTATCAAACTTGACTATACCTTAGAATCACTTCTCAGTGAGTTTTTAAAAATCTCAATTTCCAGGATGTATCCTATATCAATTAAATCAGAATGTATGAGATGGGATTCAGTCATAAGTATTTTTTAAAGCTCCCAGTTGATTCCAGTGTACTGCCAATACTGAGAATCACATGGTGGAGTAATGGGAAAACCTCACTGAAGCTGAAAGAGATCAGGCACCAGGATATCATTAAGGTAGTTATTCTATTTTTGATGTAGTTGGGATACAGTCGTATTCTCTATGGAACCTGATAACGTAACTCCTGTCTTGTTTTTCTGTGTTTCCTTGCTCAGTCAGTTATCTTTATGATGAAGTCTGAGATAACTTGAGTGTACATATAATGTTTGCAAACTGTAAAAACTTAAAAAAGTGACAATTTTCAACCAAATCTGAATACTGTATTATTATATTAAATAAATAAAAGCCAAATAGGAGAACAAGAAGTTATTGTCCTTAATCATTTGGCAGACCCATTGCAACTTTTCCAAAATTAATATGGTAGAAAAGATTTAGAAAAGAATTAGAAATTTTTAGAATTGTTAAAAGGTGCTTGCACAAACACTAAATCTAAGATTAAAGTACCAAATAAAATCATTCAAGGTGTATTTTCCACTAAAAAAATTTCAGAAGTGCACTTTAAAAATAAAACAAAAAAGTATTTGTGATATAGAATGAAGACTTATGACTCAGAACTTAAACAAGGATGTGAGAAACTGAAAATATTAAAAATTATTTTAAATGTTAACAAATACACTACTGAGTTTACATTGAGGAATTATATGATATCCAGTTTGGTTTAAAAATACATATTCTTGCTAATATTTAAATACCAGATGTAATTTTGTTTGCACCTAAATCCATTCATTCCGCTATGTGCGAATGGAAGACATACTTTTGTATTTTAATTAAATATAGAATGTGTAACTAGTCTTTGTGGCAAGAGTATGACTTAAGTACATATTTTATTTTTGTAATAAATATAGACTTTAGGACTGAAGTTGTATGTTGACATCATAAATGGATTTTTTCCTAGAGTTTTATTAATGTTTTTTCAACCCGGTTTTTATTTTCCTAAGAAAATGCTACCATTTGCATAAACTAGTCAGATTCTCAACTTAGTTAAAGGCAAACATTAATGGTGCATCAAGTTGAGAAAAATTGGTATTTATTACAAAAAATATACCAATAGTGACTGCTGAAATTTCAACACAAGTGCATTTCTTCAGGTTTTACTTTTAATTCCATCATAGCTTTGAACTACTTTTAATATTTGTTTTCTTCCTCACTCTTAATATTGTGACAAAGAGATGAAGTATTCCAGATGTGCTTAAAATATTAGTGACATACATACTGACTTTTGCTTTACTTAAGGTTAGTTATACAATTGCATAAATAAAAGTACTTAAAAAACATATCTATGTATAATGATGGTATAATCATTAACAATGTTACCAGTGCTCTTATTAATTTATTTTATTGCAAATATGCATGTCATAAAAAATTCTGGAACTTTTTCAGAACATATTTAATATATGATTAAAATTCCATTCTACTTTAAAATAAAAATATTTTTAAAGAAGCAAAATCTCTGACTCTTAGGATCATATTTTTTGCATATTCCAAAATAAGCAAATAATTACAGCCAAAAAGATCATGGTGGTTGTGGAGGACTCATAGGGGAATACATCCACTAACAAATTAATCTAACTGAATTTTTTTAGAAAAATGAATAACATAACTACATTGAAAGGGATGGAAAAAGATTAGAACTAACATAACTAGTTTTGGAAAACAGGATTTTGATGGGTTGTTTTAAGGCTAAAGACAGAAAACAAAAAACAAAAACTCTACATACATGTTGAACTATAATTTGTAAATATATTTCTGCTGCCTGGTAGAGAAAGACATTTTAGTTTCTAAGCTCAATAACTTCATAAAAATAAGAAAAAATAATTTATTTTTATAACTATATTAACTATATAAAAACAATATGACTATGATCTTCATAGAATATTAGGGATTTTCACTGTTTATTTGGAAAGCCAATTTTTTTAAATCAAAATATATTGTGTCTGTAGTTTTAATAATTTCTGAAAAAAGAATATAATTGTTTCTATGTAATAAACAAATTAGTCATGAGACTCACTATGATCTTTTCCAGTAATGCGGAAAATGGATTTTTATGAAAATGACTGGACCAAACTCCAAAATGCTATTAATCTTAGGTTAAGATAAAAGAAAAATCAGATATCTTTTAAAATGATCTAATTTTTTACCCTGACGGTAGAAGTAGCTAAAGTTAGGCACTTTAGAGACTAATAATTAATTAGTCTATTTCCCCTGGAAAGAAGCTTTTAGGTTACTGAAGGCAGGATCGTCTGTATGGCTTGACAGAAATTCCTTTTATAAGTACTTGGAAAAGTGTGTTAACCGGAAGTCTTCTACCTACTTAGCTTCTAGCTATTTTAGTAAAAACTTTGCATTTCTTTCAAGAGAGGCATTTAGCTTACTCTGAAATGGACACTAAGTAATCAGGCATTTCTTAATACTGGACTAAGACAGCTCAATGAGTCAGGAGCTTTGTCTTTGAAGTTCTTGTCAAAGGTTTATTCTCTCCATTAGTATGGCCTTCTGAATCTTGTGGGCTGTGTATTTCCAAGCATGATGACATTTGTCATTTCCTTTACTGACAGGAGCCTGATATTTACAAATGTAATTATATTAAGACAGCATTTTCTTACACTAACTAGGAAATTTGACTTTTTTCAAATACCTGAAATAAGTGATTTTTAGACTGAACCATGAGTAATTCTTTCTCTAAAACTTTTTCTCAAACTACATGATGAATTTTGATAAATTATGAAAAAAAAGTAAAAACAGAAAAGCATAATCAAATACTGTCCATATTGAGACACTATGTTATACACTTTCACATATTACTTAATATAATGTACTCTGATAACTAATAATCTTCTATAATCATTTACTGGGTGTTCTATTCTAATTTATTGATAGAGAAAAATATTTTGAACTTGCATTATTTTGGTAGTTAGTTTTTAAGAATTTTAATATCTAGTATATATTTCCAATTGTGCCTTTAAAATTTATGTGTATTGATAAAGTTACCATTTCCTAGTTTAATTGCTGTGGGATGGTTCCAGTTATTCATTCAAACAGAAAACTTTCTAAGTTTTAGAGCTTAGAAATACAAAAGAAGAAATAGCCAATCTGAATACGTTATGCCTATTATAAAATGAATCAATAATTAAAAAGCTTCCAAAACAGAAGAACCGAAGCCCAGGTGGGTTCTCTGATGAATTGTACCAAATTTAAGAAGGAAATTTTACCAATTCTCTTCAATCTCTCTTTAAATCACAACCAAGTAGAATTTATCCCATATATGAAAGACTGATTCAACATTAAAAATTAATTAATGTAATCTACCACATCAAGCGTCTAAAAAAACAAATTAAATGATAATACCAATATGTGCAGAAAATGTACATTTGAAAAAATTCAACATCTATTCACAATAAAACATCTCAGTAAACAAGGAATAGAGGAAGATTTCAACTTGGTAAAAAATATCTACAAAAAAAAGACGATAGATAATATCATATTTAATGGTAAGAAACTCCAAGCTTTTCCACTACAATCAGGAGTTTCCCTATCACCATGGTTTTGCATCATTGTTCTGGAAATCCTAGGTAATATGATAACACAAGATACTTAAATTATAGGTGTAAAGATTGGGAAAGAAAAAACAAAACTTTCTTAATTTGCAGATAATATAATCATTTATGTAGAAAACGCAAAATAATCAATAAAGTCAGTATGGAAAACAGTATGGAGGTGCCTCAAAAAACTAAGAATTGATCTACCATATGATCCAACAATCCCTCTATTGAGTATTTACCCCAAAGACATGAAAATCCATATCCAAAAAGATATTTGCACACCGATGTTCATAGCAGCACTATTCACAGTGGTCAGGACATGAAAGCAACTAAAGTATCCTACAATAGATGATTGGCTAAAGAAGCTGTGGTACATATATACAGTGGAATATTAGCCATAAGAAGAGATGAAATACTGCCATTTGTGACAACCTGGGTGGACCTCGAGATAATCATGCTAAACGAAATAAGCCAGACAGAAAAAGTTGAAAATCACATGATATTACTTATATGTGGGATATAAACCTAAAAGCAACAAATGAACAGGACAAACAAACAGATATTCATGGACATGGACAGTAGACTAGTGCTTATCAGAGGGTAGCGGGGAGGGGAGAGGGGGTAGTAGACAGGGTAAAGGGGGTCAAATATGCGGTGACAGAAAAAAATCTAACTATGAGAGGCGAACACACAGTGTAAATATATATATACCTCACTGTTAAAGTGTAGATGAAACTCATTGGATTTCATAACCACTGTAACCATAAAAAAAAAAGCAACTTCTGGAACTAATATGAGATTACAGTGAGGTGGAAGGATGCAAGGCTAATATACAAAATTCAACTACTTTCCTATATACCATAAATAAATAAGTAGGATTTGAAATTAAAAACAAAATGCCATTTATATATGCACTCCTAAAAATGAAATATTTAGATATAAATCTAACAAAATAAGCACAAAATCTACAATGAGAAAAACTAAAAAACTCTGGTGAATGAAATAAAAGGAAAAAAAAAAAACAAATGAAGAGGTATTTCATGTTCATGGACAGGAAGACTCAATATTGTCAACATATCGGTTTTTGCTAACTTGATCTATAAATTCAGTGCAATGCTAATCAAAACTTCAGCAAGTTATTTGTCAGATATTGACAAACTGATTCTCAAGTTTATATGGATAAGCTAAAGATCCAGAATAGCCAATACAATATCCAAAGAGAAGAACAAAGTTGGAGGACTGACACTATCCAACTTCAAGACTTACTGTAAAGCTATAGTAATCAAAACGATGTGGTATTGGTGAAAGAATAGACAGATTAATAGAACAAAATGGAGAGCCCAAAAAACAATTCCACAGAAATATCGTCAACTATTCTTTGACAAAGGATTAAAGACAATACAATGGATCAAAGAGAGTCTTTTCTATAAGGAATGCTGGAACTACTAAACGTAAAAGAAGAATGTAAACACAGACCTTACAGTTCTCACAAATATTAACTAAAGATACATCATAGACCAAAATATAAAACACAAAACTATAAAACTCCTAGAAAATAACATAGGAGAGAACTTAGATAACCTTGGACATGGCATTGACTTTTTAGGTATAACACCAAAGACATGATATATAAAAGAAATCATTGATAAACTGGACTTAATTACTATTTAAAACTTCTGCTCTGAAAAAGGCAATATAAAGAGAATGAGAAGACAAGCCACAGACTGGAAGAAAATATCTGCAAAAGACATATCTGATAAAGGACTGTTATCCAAAATATACAAAGAACTCTTAAAATTCAACAAAAAGAAAACAACAACCCAATTGAAAATGATCCAAAGATCTGATGAGACATCTTACCAAAGAAGTTGTACAGATGACAAATAAGTATATGAAAAGATCTTCCACATCATATGTCATGAGAAAAGTAAAAATTGAAATGACAAGATACCACTTCAGATCTATTAGAATGGTCAAACTTTGGAACAATGACAACATCAAATGTAAATGATGTTGTGGAGCATTAGGAACTCTCATTCATTGCTGGTGGGACTACAAAATGGTACAGCTCTCTGAAAGAAAGTTTGCTACTTTCTTACAATAAAAATACTCCAGCAATCATATTTTTTTGTATTTGAGTAAACTTACGTCCACGCAAAAATATGTACATGGATGTTAACTGCAGTTTTATTCATAATGCTAAAACTTGGAAGTTGCCAAGATGTCCTTCAGTAGGTGAATAGAAAAATAAACTGGTATATACAAACAATAGAATATTATTCAGCACAAAAAGAAAGAAGCTGTCGAGACATGAAAAGATATGAAGGAACATTAAAGGCACATTATCAAGTTAAAGAAGTCAATCTGAAAAGATTATATACTATAAAATTCCAAGTATATATGACATTCTGGAAAGGCAAAACTATGGAGACAGTAAAAAGATCAATGGTTGCCCGGGTTAGTGGGAAGAGAGGGATAAATAGGCAGATCATAGAGGACTTTTAGGGTAGTGAAACTACTTGAATGTAACTATAATGGTGGATACATGTCATAGTACATTTGTCTAAACCTATTGAATGTACAATACCATAATTTACCCTAATGTAAATTATGGATTTTGGGTGATTATGATAGGTCAATGTAAGTTCATCAATTGTACCACTCTGGTGACTGATATTGATAATAGGGGGAGGCTACGCTATGAATGTGTCAAGCAGGGGACAGATGGAAAATCTCCTCACCTTCTATCAAGCTTTGCTCTACAAAAATAAATTTTTTAAAAAAATGATTAAGATATTAATATTATATTTTGTGAATGCTTACTATTTGTCAAAATAATTACTACAGGGCTTGGTATGAATTAAGCAATATATATTGCTTGAACTCAGATTCATGGTACAACAGGGTGTGGGAACAAAAACAACATATGCAACACAGAGGCAACATTCACCCACATATAGACATAGACAAACACACAAACACATGGAAATAGCCATGATCTGCAATGTTTGAGTCTTTCTATGAACAAGAAGCATAGGTAAACCTGAGTGTCTCAGGAAGGTATTAGTTCGCTAGGGCTCCACAATAAAATAACACTGACTGGGTAGCTTAAATTACAGAAATATATTTTTTCACTGTTCTGTGGTTGTAAATCAGATCATGGAGTCAGCAGGCTTATTCTTCTAGGTCTTCTGTTCTTGGCTTGCAAATGTCCACCTTTTTGCTAGGTCTTCATGGGGTCTTTTTCCTCTGTGTGTGCTCCTGGTGTTTCTGCATGTCCAAGTTTCTCTTCTAAGATCACCAGTTAGATTGAATTAGGACCCCTAAGATCCTTATTTTAACCTAGACCTCTTTTTAAAGGCCATATCTCCAAATAGAGTCACATTCTAAGGTACTAGGGGAAATGGCTTCAGCTTGTGAATTAAGGGAGGGCAATTAAGTTTATAATGATAGAGAAAAATAGTTTACTGTGAACTATTTTTGTATCAGTTTCCTCCATTTAAAAAAATCGTAGTTATATTTCATGGATTTTTCATGCATTCTCAACTTCCACATTTTATTTTAAAGACATTAGTCAGAAGAAGACAGGAAAGCCTTCACAGACTATAACATTAGATATACCCTTTGGTTTAACTGCATCTGCAGTATAATCTTACAACACATTTTGAAGTTTTAAAGTTATCTCCTAAATTTTGTCTTTATGTTACATTGACACATTTGATAGTCAATTACTTTTATCATTCATTTTTATTATTATTATGAATAAATAAACATACATATTACATTTAATTGTGAATCTCTTTTAGCTTAAGCTTTTAATTTCTTGTCAATTTCCACACAAATATAAAAGATTTTTCAATCAATTTAATTGAGAACATGCATGTTTTTAAAAAAATATTTCAATATTTACTAATTTTTATTCTCTGCACAATCATTCACAAGTGGAATATTTATGTAAATCTAGTGACAATCATTAAAAAATAAAAACCTATTGGTAATGTCTGTTAGATGTTTCTCTTATTAAATCATTTGTGTGTATGTTATATAATACTCAGAAGAAAAATCATGTGATGTTTATTTCTTATTTTACTGGAGACTACATTGTTTTTTAGAAAACACATTTTATACTGTTTCTATGTGGAAAGTTATTTACTGATGTTTATTTTATTTTTCTCTTAGTTTAAGATACTGTATTGCTAAGTCATAACTTACTTTTAAAAATTCTGAAATAAATATTGGATCTGACTTTTTAAAAGTTTCATGGAGTTGCACATTCCAGGAGATGTAATAGTTTCAAAGAATCTCCACACAGTAAAATAATACTTCACTAACTGATGACCAATGTGATTAACAAAATTCATCCCAGCATTTTCTTAATTTACTGTATATTTACTGACTAAATATATAGACTAAATCTAATAGTGGCCTTTTCTGTACTTTAAAAGTATCCTTTAATCAGAACTCTTTAGGGAATGAGAAAATTAATCGAACCATTAAGATTTTTATTTTATATATTACTAAGATTTTGATTTTTCTTAAAAAAGTTTAATAATTCCTTACTATGTAAATTTATACTTTATTCATCATAAAGCACATGTAGTCAATGCTAAAAATTTAATTAATTTTTTAACTTCTATTTTTTTTCATAATTAACTTTTTAAATGAAAGTCTTGAACTGCTATGTTCTAAATTATGTCCTTTTTAATTTCATGCAGGCCAATACCTAAGAGAGCCTTTAGAGACCCTATAAAATAATTTGGTAGTTTCAAATGAATGTTGGAAGTTGAATATGCATTGAAATGGAAGAAACATTTTCCACCCACTTGTCTTTCTTCCCACTCTGTGCTAAGCAGTCTTTGTGTGTGATGCTCATTAGGCAGTTTTAGCATGTGATCCAATAGGCCAGTGGAGTCTAGTCATGTAGTAAGGGGACCAAATGGGTAGTGATAAGGCTAAATTTAAGGGAAAAGATACAGAGTAGGAATGACAACTTGACAGAGGAGTGCATTGCTCTCCAGACTATCAGCAATGTATGGTGGTGGATAGAAAGGAATAAAAAAAACCCCAACAAAAAACAAAAACCCCTGTCCATTTAGAAAAGGAGGGAATAAGCATACTTGCAGGCTTCTGACAAAATATTCATGGAGATCAATCAGGATAGCAAATCTGCATGTGCCGCTGACTTCATTTTCAAAAATCAAACATAGAGAAACTACAGAAGAAAACATATACTGAGATAAATCAAATAAAATCTTTGAGGAAATTAAGAAGATAAAAAGCTCTGTTGGGCTGGGATGATGGGTCACAGACTAGGGCAGGAATGGCCACAAGGCAGGGGCAGAGCAGGTTGAGAAAAGGTTATAAATTCTACTTTTTTCTCCTCACAACATTGCTTGGGCAAAATTACTTCCTCTTTCTTCTCCATACAAATCACCAGCAACAGCCAAGACCGCTAGTAGGCAGGGGTTGTTGTAATAATTTTAGGGTAGCACAAAAGTCCTCCTGAGTTGAGAATCTAGTTATAAGAGAGCAGTTTATCCACGTGTCCTCATCCAATCCTCCAGGGCTGATGGATTGCCTTTTGCCTTACTGCTTCATTCTAAAAAATGTTACTGGCAAACTCTTGACTTCAGTATTTGCTTCATGCTATGCCAGCATATGGGTTTGTCTAAGATTTTTGTGCCTGACTTCTCTGCCTTGGAGGCGATTCTTTGCTTTCTCTTAAACTCCCAATAAGTGACAGAGAATTGAGTCTGGCTTTCACCAGTCTCCAGTGTGCACCACTAGATAAGATGGTCTTTAACCCAGGGGAAATGAAAACATAGGGGAATTAATTATATAGAGAAGTTACATATCCACTGTAAAGGAAAACGAACGTTAATGAATATCAAAGAGAAAAAAAGACTCATGTTGGATTTAACAACAACAACAAAAACTAAGATTCAATAACATGTTGCCTTACGGGAGACACATTAAAACAAAAGTAACAGCAAACAGTTTGAGAATAAATGGATGAAAAAAAAAAAAAACGGGGAAAAGAAATCTTTTAATATCTAAAAGACATAACTCAAGAAAAATGTATAAGACAAAGGTGGATGTTCTATACTGGTAAGATTAAAAAAAAAGTTAAAATAACCATCACGAAATCCATCTATTAAGCATTGGAACCTCTAAATTTATAAAGTTATAAGTGACACTGTGATGGATTGACTTACTATATAAAATGGAAATAAAAGCTGATTCATTTCTAAGATCATATGGTGAATTAGACACCAGATAGATTAAAGATCTAAATGGGAAAAGTAAAACTACAAAGTCAATGGAAAATGGGGGAATTGTTTTAAACAAATCCTGAAACAAATTATAAAGCATTATATTTATGTATCTGATTAACCAAAATTAAGAATTTCTGCTCAATAAATTATACCATATGCTTTTTTCCAAAGTAAATGAACAGATAACAATATCCTTGCAAGCCTATTTACTGTCTAAAATTGACAGTCTATTAATGTCTAAAATTGACAGTCTATTAACAGCTATCATATACTATACCATCAAAGAAGCAACAGAAAGACAGGAACTCGACAGAAACATACTTATGATGAACAGAAGCAATTAAAAGAAATGAAAGCCCAAACATTTAATAGGCATAGGAAGAGATGTACAAACTCGTTACTAATTACAAAAAAATGCAAGTAAAATGAGATATCACCTTAAATCCATCAGATTGACAAATTTTATAAAGCTGGATAATGTTAAGTATTGAATACATAGAATACGGAGATATAAGAGCGATATAAGAGCCTTCATGCATTGTAAGAAGGTCTGTAGACTTGCAAGGCCATTTTGGAAAGCATTACTTAATCAAAAAGTGTATGTATACTCCGTGACTAAATTTCACTCCTTGGTATAAATCCCAGAGAAATGAACATTCAATTCTATGAGAAGCCATGCATAAGGATTTCATACAATGATTCTGTTGTGATGGATGGAATTTGGGCAATATAAGTTTTTATCACTGGTGATATAAAGAAATATTAAAAACATTACTAAGCAAAAATGTAAGAATCAGAGTAAAATGTGTATTACAATATCATTTACATAAATTAAAAATTTATGTAGGAAAATACCAATAAAATTTTTTCAGGAATGCATACTCGTCAAAAGTATTAGATTGGCGGCCGTGACCTAGGGGTGAGAGGGTTTGAGATGAGCACATAGAATGAGGATGCAGTGGGTCGGATAAATAAGTAAATAAAACAAGAGATCTTGTTGGCACAAAAGGGCTTTTAATGAAAAAGTGTGACTAATTAAACCATTATCTGCACCTGAGACTAAAAGAAAAAAATATAAATTTCAGTCGGATTAAGAACAAAATAAGATAATGTAAAATCTAAGTAAGTGTGCAGAGGTTTTGACTCCTAACAAACTTGAATTATCTACTTCAGTAAAAAAATTTCTATCCACACAAATTAATTTAACACTAGCAACAATGTATAGTATTGTTATTGAAATTATAAACATTGTTTTATTTCTTCTCAAATATAGTTTCTTATCATTATTTAAATATGACTACAGAGTGATATACTTATTTCTTCCATTCTTATTATTTCAATAAAATTTAAATAGACTTTCAGCTATTTTCTCTAATTGAAGTTCATTTTATATTGATATAATTATAATATAAATTTAAGAATATATTCCAGAAATAACCAAGGCTAGAAAATGAGCATCTTCAAAATTTTCATCCAATTTCATTAGAAGAATTTGATTTCAAGAAGTTTTCAATGAAAAGATCAATTATATGAAAGTCTGTGACTTTGTTTTTTAATAACTTTTTAAAAATCCATCTATCAGCAAATATAACATTGTAATTAATTTTGAGAACATTTTAATTTACAGACTTAAATTCTATATCTTGTATCCTAATTTAAAAATCTAATATACCAATTTATATTAATGAAGATTCTTGGGACTAAAATATATCCTAATGCTTGTTATATATAAAGCATTGACATTTTATTCTGTACTCATCTGACTGTCAAAATGGCTTCCAAAAGACAAGTCGTTTAATTTCCATTTTCATTAGAAATGTTTTTTGTGCTTCTTATTTTGAATAATCTCCTGACTGACCCTTATTTTGAATAATCTCCTGACTGACCCTTGCAAACAGATGCAAAAAAAGAATATTGAATATCATTAGAAACCTAGAATACTTTTATAGGTAGTATTTTGCTGCTAGTCAAAATTATGAAACAGCAATCCGATAATCTCTTTCTCCCATCTAGTTATGGATATTTCATTTAGAACAAAGTCTGGAGGTTTAACTAAAAGGGCATTTAAAAACTTGGATGAGTGAGTTTTTCTGTTCGTTTTGTTTTTGTTTTTGTTTTAGCTACTGGAGTGTCATATGGCTGTCATGAGTAGAGATAGCCATCTGAAATACTGACAGCATCAACGAAGGGTGGTGTGTGCCTGGACAGAACAAACATCTCTACTGTTTTTAATCATTGTCTTT
>NW_006494614.1:7544444-7548140 GCF_000325575.1 Pteropus alecto
TCCCTCTCTATTTATCAGTTGTCCTGTGGTCCTCTCTGTTTATGTCTATTTCTCTCTAGGTTTTATTTGTTTCTTGTCTCTTCCTCATGCTTTTTTCTCCCCATTTCTTTTCTGTTTTTCTCCACTTCCTTGATTTTATGATTATGTTTATAATAGCACATATGTAAATCAGATAAGTTAAACTTTTATATATTTCCTTCTCTCTCGAGCTTTTAACTTCCCTAAAATAATCTGTGTCTTGAATAATAAACTTCGGAGAAAGAAAAGAAATTTACTTCTCACATAAAAGCCCTGGTAGACCTCACTTAATCATCAATTTTAGCAGTTAACAAAACAACTCCTTAAGTAGTTCCCTTCTTTTTAACAAAATTAATTAGATGCTTTTAAAAAAATCTCATAATATCAGTCACATAAGAGAGGTAAAGAATTACAGACTGAGGATATGAGTTTCACCATTGTTTCTTGGACAGCGTTCTCGAGTAAATATATTGAATCTATCTTTTCTTTAACATTTATTATACAAATATAAAAAACCTTAGCAATAATACCAGCCACCAGGTGTACAATAGTTTCCCACTGATGATAGTTAAAGGTCACAGGGAAGATAGAATTAATAAGGTAAATACACTAACCAGTGTAAAATTTAAAAATATTCTGGAGAAACAAATGACAGGTTTAAAACAACATTCAACAAAAAATATGATGGCTCTCTGAGCAAGTGATGCTTGACATGAGATCATGAGGGTGAAAGTAGAATGGTCAGCTACTCCACCTCTCTAATTCTCCTCCACACTGAGGTCAGATAAATCTATTTAAAATTCACATAAGATGCCACCTTCACGGACCATAATTTTTCAACTTAAAACCCTTGGTACTCAATCCTTGACATTACCAAAAAGCTCTCTGTGGTCTATTTATGCTCTTACCTCAGAGAAGAGCAGCCTTTATATATGTTGTTCCCAATACCTGGAAACTTCTTCCCATATTGTCCTTTCTGTGAAGTTAACTCATTTAGAACACCCTGGATGGAAATATGGGAGACATAGTGGTTTCCCTGCCCTGACAAAATTTTCGAGCCTCTTTGAAAGAGAAAATCCTCTCTAGTTAGATGCATATTCCTAGGAAACCAAGAAAACTAGTATGTTCTTTACTTATTGACATATACAACTTATTTTACTAATATCTACAATTTGCTTATATTGGATATCAAACTGATTCCCAATATATACTTGCTAGTACATACCCTCGATATGATCACAAGACTGATTTTCATCTAAAACTTTATATACAGAAAATATGTTATGAGATGGAAAATTGTATTTTCCAGCTGATGGAGCTTGTTCTCACAGATTCAATCTCAATGTCTTCTAACATGTTTACATATGAATGTATTCTATATTTTAGTTTATTCACTCAAAATTAAGTATAGAGTAAAAAATGTTGGTGTTGAACACTCGATTTGTGATTTTTACCAGTGACCATTTGCCTCTTTCATTTACAAAATACTATATTGCTATACATTCTCATGAAAGCACTTTACAACACTTAATAAGTTTGAAACTGTGTAATACATTATTTTGGAAGTAATATTTCTGTCTCTTAAAGAACTGGTGTTATTCTTCTGAGACATAAAGAAAACAATTGTGTTTTCTTAGTTGTGAGAAATCTACACAAGCAAACCAAGCTCCCATGTCTGAATGTGAATTATTTTCATTTCTATCATTTTCCTTGCCAAAAATAAGCACTTATGAGAAATAAAATATCGCTTTAAATTATTTTCTTTTTGGTTTCCTGTTTGCAAATTCACCCTTTTCTGTGTATCCTCAAAAATTATGTTGTTGCGGTTTTACATTGGTAAATTCTTACAAGGATTACAAGAAAATCAAGAACTGAATCTCTATGTAGATGAAATAAATGGCCTTCTTCTAAACATCATCTTACAGAACTGAGAAGAAAACAAGCTTTCAAAAACTTTGAAGGAGTCCTTTGAATTAAACCATGTTGTTTTAGAGACCTCCTTCATTAAAGTACCTCATACATAAAGAGGCTCAAAGGATAGTATGAATTCTCAAGTGTGTGTATTTGAAGGGCTCATGTGTGGTGGAAATATGTGTGTGTATGTGTGTAATTATAATTTTGCATGAGACTGTTTTCTACTAGGCATCTTCTAGATAAAATTTATCATTTTCAGGCTGCTAAAAATCAATTTTATTTAAATAATTATAATTATTAACAGTGAAGTCTATAATTATTAAACAGTGAATATGGATGTGTATCTATAAGAGAAATTTCCAAAGAATTTATAGCAAATTCTCATTATATTAATTTAAAGGGCTTCTATTAATACAGTTAGGCTGTGAATGATATTTTTTTTTGTATTTTTCCAATTTTAAAAAATAAATGTCCATTTTATGTATCAGAATAATGTGTTGGTATTTTAGATGAAAATGCTCATTATTATGTATTATGTAAAGGTTTTAGTAACCATAATGTACATACATATTGTGCTAACCATCTGTGAGGTCTTTGAGGAAACACCAGAAAATGATTTCTTGCATCAGACAGACACATTCTAATTAGAAACTTGCCAACATGTTCTTTTGGGTCAAGAGCAATCTCTGTATTTACTTATATGGTCTCAAGAAATCTAACAGTCAGTACCTGAACTGATTAAATAAAATTCATGTAAAAAATTCTTAGCAAGAAGAAGTAATGTGTTTGATGGCTACAAGAAGAAGCGATATTCAGTTGCCTTGATAGACCTGAGCATTTCAGGCAAGGAAAAATAGTGTTCTGCACCTACTTCTGCATCAACATTAAAACTGACATGGAAAAGCAGAGCTCTTGAGAGAAATTATCACAATGATAAGAGGATTTTCAAACCTGCCAAGTGAGGTAGACTTGTGATCTTTAGCAAGGAGAAGAGGAGAAGGGCAGTCTTGAAAGAGAAATGATAGCTATCTTGAGATGTTAGAAAACATGTCAAGAGAAAGACACATGTCCTATAGTCTGATTGCTCAGCTGTTGCCAAATAGGAGAAAGTTTTTGATGATTAATTTTTTTTTTTTTTTACCTTGCAATCTTCTTCCCCATGTTTTTAGACAATATGTTTTGTTTATATTTGCAAATGATTTTTCTCTCTGGGGCTTATGCTTTTTGAAAGTGAATCCAAGATATCTTATAGGAATTTCAGCTTTCTGCCCTGTTACATCCATTCTCTGAGACAATAAATACAATCTGACCACTTGCTTTAATAGAGATAAGGAAAAGGGGAAGATGTAAGGATTATCATAAAAACGAATGTTTCAAAATATTATCTTCTTTTTAAAATAAAGAACCCATAATAACATATGTATGAGTGTATATATATATGTATATATATGTATACATGTAGATATATGTGTGTGTGTGTGTGTGTGTGTGTGTGTGTGTGTGTGTGTGTGTATATAATTTTAGGTGGAAGTTATCAGTTAAATAAGATACTGGAGCAAGAAGCTTAAGAAGTTGCCATGGAATCATTTCCTTAAATGGAAATTTCAAGGAGAAAGATCGAATGAATTATGCAAGATATAGAAGGATAGATTTTACAACAAAAATTGTTTCTATCATGTTATAATAGTGGGACTGAGAAGATATTCAGTGGGTCTTTAGGTGACAGATTGAGACCTCCTCAATACATTCTCCAGGAAGGCTACA
>NW_006494614.1:7548338-7561254 GCF_000325575.1 Pteropus alecto
CCATTTTGAAAACTGCCACAGCCATCGATAATAATTCTGTCATAGTAATAGCTACAAATTCCTACAAATGTGCAGTTATCATAGTTGAGGGGGTTCTGGCAATGTAAATTGGGCTTTTTCCCTAAGCAGAAAATGGGGTACTGTAATTGTAACAGGAATTTATATTCCTCTCCCAAACCATGTTCTTCTTATTCTACGGTAGTAGACACAATCTGATTTTTAAGTGATAGATACAGATTGCATTTCTTGTGCACTGAGGCAAAGTCAGATGACTAAGTTCTGAGAACAGAATGTGACTATATATGATGTATACAGATTCTGGTAGGTGTCCTTAAATAAAATGCATGTTTATTGCTCCTGATTTTTTTTTTTCTTGTTGGTTAGAATGCAGATGGGATGGCTGAAACTGTTATGAGACTTTTATACTCAATAATGTATCTAGAAATAATCTACAGAATAAAATATTGATGGAGATAAAATAATTTTATATCAACTTAAAAGATATGTAGTTGCCATAGAAAGATTATATAATATTATCTTAAGTGTCTCTATTAGAAATTAATTGGTGTCTATTTCAACTAATTATTTAAAGTTTTGATTATCATATACTTAAGAAAACATACATATACTTCAATTAACTCTCAACAATATTCAAAATATCTGTAGAAAAAAAAGTTAAACTCATAACATTAACTGAAACGTGTTTTATTTGCTAAGGATATTCCATAGTTAAAGAAACAACTATTTTGCAGATAGCAAATTGTATATTTATACTTAGTATTTTAGAGTTTGAGAGACACTTCTTTAGAGTTTAGACCAGCTTAGACCTTACACATGACGAAATGCTCAAGTAATTAAAAGATTTTAAACTTAAACCTTGTTTTCCAATCTCATTAAAACATGGAAAGTCAAGCTGGCAAGTAGTGAATTTATGACTGTGTGAACAAAATAGACACCCAACTGGCCAATTATGGTTTAACTTTTTTCTTACCAAATTAAGATGTTTATATTCCTTAGTATTTGTAAAAAGAAAAATAATTCTCTGCTTAAAAGAATGATACATACATGGATACTATAGTAACCACTGTGCAACTAGATTCGGTCAGAACGAAACCCTAACTATATACAGTCATGAGCCACATAATGATATTTTGGTCAATGTCAGACTACATGTAAGACTAGAGTCACAAGATTATAATGAAACGATGACATCTTAGCTGTCACAATGTCTTTGTGCAACACATTACTCATGCGTTTGTGGTGATGTTGATATAAACAAACCTCTCATGCTGCCAGTTGTATAAAAGTATAATACATACACTTAAATACATTACATAATACTTGCTAATAAATTACAGTGTTATTTGTTTATGTATTTACTATACTATAATTTTTGTTGTTGTTTTAGAATACGCTCTTTCTACTTATAACAAAAAGTTTGCTGTAAAACAATGGGGAATGTTATGCCAAAAGCAGTCTAATATATCTCATATTTATGATGCTTCTTGGTTGCATCATTTTTCCTTGTGCTAAATTTAATCTTATGTTGTTTTAAAAATTTAGTGTAGCCTGAGTGCACAATATTTAAAAAGCCTACAGTAGTGTATGGTAATGTCACAGTCACTCACCGCTCACTCACTGACACCCAGAGCATCTTCCAGTCCTGCAAGCTCCATTTGGGGTAAGGGCCTTATACAAGTGTGCCATTATTTTATGATTTACATCATATTTTTACTGTATCTTTTCTTTTTTTAGATATGTTTAGATATACAAATACCATCATGTTACAATTGCCTACAATAATCAGTACAGTCACATGCTGTACAGGTTTGTAGACCAGGAGAAGTAGGCTGCACCACATAGCCTATGTGCCATCCAGGTTTGTGTAAGCAATGTTTGCAAAATTATAAAATTGCCTAATGATGCATTTCTCAGAGTTTATCCCTGTCCTTAAGTGGTGCATGACTGTATAGGGAAACAATTTCTATTAACTTCAAGGAGGGCTTTCTCTTGTAGAAGGACTTAACATAACCTCAGCTTGAGCCTGTTCATTAATTTTATCCTAGCAACATAAAGACTTTTTTCCCATATTTTACTCTTGTTCATGTACAGCTAGTATAGTTATAAACTACATCTTGGAAAGAATAAATTAAGTAAATTTGAATGACACAGAATATTATTAAGAATTTAATAATATCGTCGACATTTCTGGGTTTTACAATTATGGATCTATACTTTTTCCTTCTGTCTTCTTCGTTTGAAATCCTAGATAATTTCAAAAGTGTATATGTGCATGTGCGTAAAGTATATTTACAAACTTTGTGAGGGCAGAAATGTACCCCTTTCAGACCCATCAAGACCACATAACAAAAATATATATGCCTCTACTACAGCCTACCTGATTCTCACGTTCACTACTTTAAGTATACAGTCATTTTAGCCTGATTCCTGGCATAAATATATTCTTGTGTTTAAAATTATTTACAAATGATGATTTTACTTTATTTTGATGACATTAGCCTCAATGTGAAAGAATGAGTTCAATCTGCTTGTATTTAACATGGAGTAAGACCAGGTAAAAAAAGTTTCTCAGGAATAGCGTATAGAGCAAAGAGACTATGACCAATAAAGAGAAACTAACCCCTGAAAGAGCTAGAGCCAATTTTAGATGTTTGTGGAAAATAAAACATAACACTGTAGAAAAAGATACTTGCATTTGTAAACTATACAGAAACAATCTCCTGTTTGTTACTGAGTTCATACTCTGAACTTAGGTCCTAATTTATATCTTGTTTCTTTTGTTCCTGCTTTGAATTTAAAGACAAAATTGTGGGCTACACTAACATTTGTTTTAGGATTAACTTGAGTTGAGATAATCACCATTTGTTTTATCATTGTATAATCCTGGGCTCCTGTTAATTTAGGATAAATTAAGAAGAATAGATTATTCCACACATAAAATGCCTCTCACATTTAGTTCTCCTGAACTGGTTTCTCAACCCTCAGGGTTTATTGTGTTTTCTTTTGAAAGAAGGGGTCCATTAACTTGCTAAGAACTTTTCACAGAAACTTATTGCTGCCTCTGATAATAGTCTCTGAAGCTTGGAAATATAAAGACAGGATAAAGATGAGGAAAACTGTTTTGTCAGCAAGCTAGATTCGTGGTAAGTATTGTTTAAATATTATGTAAAATACCAAAAATATCCTTCCTGGGCCATACATTTAAAATTTTAAACCAGAATTTATGGATGACATATAATTACAAAACAATTTGGCTCAGTTTTTTTCCTGCTCTCAATTCCACAAACAGGTGATACTTATACATGTATTATATATACATACTTATTTACTTATTTATATGTTATACAGTACATATTTGACAGTGATAAATTTTAATTCAAAGAACTAAAATAGATTAAACTCTAAAGAGGAAACATTAGAGAAAAATCATATGTCCATTTTGAAGTTATTAAACACATTATTTGACTTATGATTATTGCTCTTCTGTTTTTACTTTAAAAATGCATCTATTGTTCATTAGCCATTAATTTAAAAAAACATTAACAAGAAAAAATAGTGCAATAAAATTATTCAATCAATAAGATTAGTCTACTTTTTTCTTTTTCTTTTTGCTTTAAGAACATTTAGCATGATACCTACACTCAACAAATTTTTAAGTGTACAATCCTATTGTTAACTACAAGCATGATGTCATATCAGACATCTAAAACTTACTCATCTTGCATAACTAACTTTATACCCATTGAATAGCAACTCCCCATTTCCTCCTGCTTGCATCCCCTGGCAACCACCATTCTATTCTCTGATTTTATGAGTTTGACTATTTTAATACCTTGAGAGTCATACATTATTCGTCTTTTTGTGACTATCTTATTTGATTTAGCACAATGTTCTCTCGGTTCATTCACGGTGACACATATTGCTAGATTTCCCTTTTTTTCCTATGGCTGAATAATTTTCTATTGTATGTACATACTGCATTATCTTTAGTCATTCATCTTGTTAATGGGCATTTAAGTGTTTCCACATCTTGGTTATTGTGAGCAATGCTGCAATGAAGGTAAGAGTGCAAATATCTCCTTGAGATTCTGATTTCAATTCTTTTAGATAAATACTCAGAAGTGAGAATCCTGGATCATATGGGAGTTCTGTCTTTAATTTTTTAAGGGACTTCCATACTGTTTTCCAAAGTGGAAACACTACTTTTTTATTTCCACCAACAGTTCAAAAGTTGAATTTCTCCACACCCCTGCCAACACTTACCTTTTTTTTTTTTATAATAGACATCCTAACATGTGTGAGATAATATCTTACTGTGGTTTTTATTTGCAATTTTTGATGATTAGAGATGCTGAACATCTTTTTGTGTACCTGTTGGTTAGTGGTATCTTTTTCTGAGAAACGTCTATTCAGGTCCTTTGTCCAATTTTAACTGATTTTCTTTTTTTTTTTGCTATTGAGTTATAAGAATTCCTTATAAATTATGAATATTAATCCTTTATCTGATATACTGTTTGTAAATATTTTCTCTCATTCGGTAGGTTGCTTTTTCACTCTAATCGTTTCTATTGTTGTTAGATTATTTTTAAACTGTATCATCATCATTATTTTGTTTCCTTAGAATATATTGTTTCCAGAAACAAAATATGGGTTATCACCACTAAGTCTCTAATGGAGATTCTGCATAATCTCTACTATACAATATGGAGTATTTGCTTATTAGAAGGAGGTTTAAAGTACTTTATCTGTATAAATTATACAATTGTTATAACATTCATTTTAAATTAATTCAAGGCATAAAGTATCAATGCCATTAATATTTTAAAAGGCAGGCCAAGAAAATTTATACTCAAAACTACTCTTCAGCTTCTGCCCTCGTAATATTAAAGGTCCTTTGTGATGATTATATTCACTATCCAATTCATTGAGGAACTTGAAAAGCATTATGCACAAATATAAACACATATATATGTGGCTTCAGGTCTTTCTATAGCAACTATTGCATTATGGATGTAATAGAAAAATCTGAAAAGAAGTCTGGTTCCACTTGGGGGTGAATACCTTATTTGTCTAAATTAAATCTTAAATCATCCACTGTATACAAGTCAGATGATCCTACGTCTAAACATATGTTTGTAAAAATGTTGCCAATACAATGCACCAATTTTTAATGTAAGAAATATATATTACAGTGTTATTTATTTTACTTTTGTTATTTTTAATCAGTCTAGAAAAGATGATTTAATAATAAAGATTCTTTATTTAAAAAATCTAAGAAAAGCGACTAATTCAAAAAGGAAGTTTTGGCTGGAATTTAGTTATTTAGAAGAGAAATGTATATCATTCACTCTGTTTTTGGGTATACAAAAAGATATAAAGAAGATTCAACTATCCCTTGAGATATCCTATATTCATGTTGCTTTCTTTTATTGGTTTAGTTCAATGGCGATTATTTATGTAGAAATGGAAGAATAGGCCTGGGAGAAACTTATAGAAAGAACTCTTATTGTTACACATTAAAGCTTTTCACAAGTTGCCCATTTTTCTGTTATATTGATGACACATAACATTTGTTTCACAATAAATTATGAGCCATAGTATTATCAACCAAATCAATTCTGTTATCCTGTTTGGCAGAAACTCAAAGAAGACATACATAAATTTTTTGGTCTCCATGAAAACTTTCTAAATCTTTAAACTTTCTTAAAGAACAACAGGAAGGATAAGTGGTATGTGGGGTACAAAGATAAAGAAGAAATAAGAAAAGTATCTTAGTGGAATAGTAGAAAACATAATTATTTCAACGGTAAGAAAAAAGTGACTTCAATAATATTAAAACCATTAATAAATACTTCAGAGGCTAGAGAAGATTATTGTATATATATTTGCCTTTTACCTAAAGGTATGAACAATTTTATGTAAATGCAAGAGATGCAGGATAGAAAATTACAGATACAGACTATCTTGTCAGAAAATTAATCTTTTTCCCTAAAAAATATAGTGACAGCTTTCCTCCTACTACCCTGACATAAAAAAATTATAGATGATGAATAGTAGTATAACACTATATGAGGTTGTGAGAATAGACATATTTTAAGAATTCTAACTATGCTATTATATTACATACCTTTTACTGTTCCATTTGCATGTTATATTTCTCTAAATTTGTGCGTGCCAACAAGGTGCCCACTCCTCAGTTTGAAACTGTACTGCGATAATTCTTTTACAGTATTCTAGAGGAAAAATACTATGGTATATTTTGTGCTTTTCTCCTATCATCATGAACTTTTAAAAATTTACAATATTTACTTTTAAGCCATAAATGCTTTCTCCATGTCAATGTTAAAGTTGTTTTCTCTTTAAAAACTAATACATTGCTCCTTCGTAAAACTCTTTTCTCACTTTTCATCTTTTTTTCTCTTTCTTTATGTAGACAATACATATGTCTTTTAGCTTCGTTGGTAAATTTAACTATATATTGAGAAAATAGTTTAGCTTTTTATTGGCTAAGATTCTTCTGATTCTCAAGATAATTTTAAACCAGTGATAAAGTATTAAATTTAGAAGCATACTTAAGATGATCTAGATATAAACTCTTTCCTTACAAATCACAGAATTAAGACACAGAAGAGTTAAATGATTAGCCCATGAATGTAGAAAAAGTTAATGGAAGACACCAGTCTTGCCAAATACTTTCAGAAAATCTCATTAAAAAAACCATTTCTTTGAAGAGCTCCTTATTCAGCAGTATTTTGGGTAAAATACTCTTAGGTGTCTTCCCTATTCTATCTCAGCACAATATAGCCTTTGGTCACATGCAAAGAAATATTTGAATATATTGTTGGCTCACAAGAAATCTCTAGAAGGTTAGGGCTTTAGGAGCACAGTGCATTATTCACAATGACCTGAATACTAAAGATTGCAGTAGATAAATTTGATAATGCAGCTTTAAACCAAGCCTTCTATGGAAATATAAAGGGAGACACATCTGTGATATTACATTTTCTGGTAGGCAAGTTGAAAAAAGTAAAAAGAAACAGATGAAATTAGTTTTAATAGTACATTTTGTGAAATCTAGTATATCTGAAATATCATTCAACTTGTATTAGACCTTATTACATCTTTATATTTCTTATGCTCTTATCCATAATTTTATCTTTCTGTATTGTATCTTGAATAATTTTTTTCTGATCTTTTGGTTTTCTAGTCCTTCTTTGTCAGCTGTTTACCTAATCCATTGAACAGTTATTTTTAATTTAGTTTTTATTAAAGTTTTATTTTCAGTTTTTAAATTCCTTTTCATATCTATTTTGTTTCCACATTCCTGAATATTTCAAAACTTTTCTTAAAAAATTTTTTTAGAAGAGGGTGTGTGTGTGTATCTCTGTCTTATAATTCCTGTATGATTACTTTATGTGTGTGTTTCTGCTGTAGATATTTTTTCTTTGTATTGTTCCTGGCACTTTGTTTCTTATGGTATTTGGTTATTTTTTATATCCTTCTCAATGTTCTTAAAAAATTATCTGACATGATAAAGAAGATGACTTCCTGTGAATTTCTATGTAATTACTTCTGGGTATGAGGTGCTACTACCTGTTTAGGACTATTTCAATTCTTTCTGGGGTGTGTTCTCTAAATGCACACAGCAGCTGCCTTCTGTTTATACTTTCTCACGAAGTATTTCTTTTCCACTTGCTACTTTGCTTAGCACTGTTCTTTTTATAAAGCATCTTGTGGGATATTGTTGGAGGGGTAAATTTTTTGTCTTCCCTTCATGATGATGGTATAACCCTGTAGAGACTGAGCTTAATGTGGGCAGTGTCTATGATAATACCCTCTCCTCACTCAAGTTCGTGGCTTTAATTTCTGTCTTTCTTGCTTTAAAACATTAAATGTCAAAATCAAATTTTAAGATCGTTTTATTTGGGGATTGGCAATTATGCTATGTATAAAAGGCTTCATGAAATCCTTTTCTCTCTGATTTTCAGGTTTGTCCTAATTTTTAGCCTGATAATTCCTCACTATCTTCTCAGTTACTTAATTATCTTAAAAATATTTTAAATATATTTGTGTTCAGTATTTTGAGTTGACTGTGTGAGAACAATGCTCAGAAAAGCTTATCTTGTCATATTGCTAAAAATGGAATTTCAGTAGAAACTCATATATCTGTATGAGTGAAATACATACAAATGCTCTGAAAAATAGTTGAGCATTATTATATAATTTCAAGCATGTTTATATCCTGGGACTAAACAATTTCACAGAGAAATAAGTACAATAATATACACATACAATATAATGTATAATAATATACAATATAATTTGCACAGTTGTATTCACAGTTGTATTGTTTGTTAGAACATAAAAGGTAAAACATTCAAAGTCTACAGATACATTAATATCATATTGCAGGAGTCCTGTGTTGAGAGGTAAATGAATAAATTCAGCAATAGTCACACTATATATTACATGGTATTGAAAATGGACAAACTATTAATGCATTAAACAAAATAGATAAATCTCACGATAGTCAAGACATAGAAACAACCTAAGTGTCTATCAATAGGTGAATGGATAAAGAAGTTTGCCAAATATACACAATGAAAGGACCTAGAGAGTATCATGTTACGTGAAATAGGTCAGATGGAGAAAGACAAAACCATATGATTTCACTTATATGTGGGATCTAAAAAACAAAATAAACAAAACACAAACAAACTCATAGATATAGAGAATGAATTGATGGTCATCAGATGAGAGGAGGTTGGACAGATAGGTGAAAAAGGTGAAAAGAATTAGGAACTACAGATTGCCATTTATTAAAATAGTCATGGGGATGTAAAATATAGCATAAAGAACATAGTCAATAATATTGCAATAATTATATATGGTGTCAAATGGAATTAGACTTATTAAGGTGATCACTTTGTAAGGTATATAAATGTCTAATCACTATGTATACTAATACTATGTTGTATACTTGAAAATAATATAATATTTTATGTCTATTATAACTAAGAATAAATTTAAACAATTTTAAATGAATAAATCTCAGAAATATGAAGGCTCTGAAATATGAAGCAAATCTGAAGTCTAAAGTGATTAAAACCATTTTATAAAACCATTTTATAAAGCTCATAAGCAAGAAAATTAAAGAATATATTGTTTATAAAGACATAAGTGGTAAAACATTAAAAACAGCAATAAAGACAATCACATAATTCAGAATGTTGGTTACTTTTGGAAAGAAAAGATGAATAGAATATGGGAGAAACACATTAATAGCTTCACAATATTGGTAAAGAATATTCTAGTTTTGAGTTTATGTAGAGGTTTCAAGGTGTTTATTTTATTTTTATATATATTTTCTAACTGACATGTATTTTTAACTTACAAGTACAACATACATCAATCATCTATATATAACTTAAACTAACACAAACACACATAATTTTGTAAATATCCAAATTACATGATTCTTATTAAAACTATTAGTAACCATAAAGCTTTTGTGCCTCACTGAGGCACCAAGTAACTGAGTCTGTGATTTAATGACTTGATAATCATGGTTCCGAACAACTCTAACTGAATGAAAAAATATGTATGTATGTTGTTATATTCCTCTTAACCTCAGGATCTAGCTGTGTGGTCACACCATTTTGGATCATTCTATTCTCTAACCACTTCGAATGTCACCCATTTCCCTATTCAGATGTCTGAATCTACAAAATATATTCTATATTAGTCTGATAATTTTAGTCTGATTGTTTCAAGTATGGTCACACAGAGGAAGGAGAAAAGAGATTTGATAGCTATCTTTTTAAACTATAGTTCATTACATCAATTTATTCCTTGTAATTCAAGCAAATAATTTTTTAGGTTGTATTATATGTGTCAGTTACCTAGAGTGAACATCTTAATGAGTCTTTTGTATTCTAATAATATTCTTGCCACACAAATATGGTTATGAAATTTATCAAGAGTTGAACTTTATTAATATAAGCTGATGATTTGTCTGAAATGATGTACAATTTGCTTGAAAATTTCTATGCAAGTAAGTGAAAAAATGTCCTAAAGATTTTGCCTACAATAAGGGCAGCAGAAGCAAGCAGCACAGACCTAAATTGTGCTACCCATTACCCTCATCTGCTTTAAGCAGAGAATTATATCACTTTGATTGTCAGTTTTTTTGCTTTTTTGAAAAGAATCACTGCATTAAATTTTTCCATTCTAAAAAGGAGTTAATGAATTCTTTTTAGCGTTTCCCTTAAGATGTATGACAGAAAAGCACAAAGTGTTTATATTGCACACAAAGTAGTTTTAAGATTGTATTTGTCTCACAGAAAATAATCATTGATCTTGGTCTACTTTGCTTTTTTAAATAAATAAACATCCTGAGTGCCGCAATAAATCCCCCAAATTTCATAGACTTTTTATTTATGTTTTTCCTATCTGTATTTCTATACAAGTTGTAACACATGTTATGTTTGTAGAAATTACTTAAATCCTATCTGAGATTACTGGAAAAAAAAAAAAGGCAATATAAAGCAGTCACATGTCATGTTGTTTTGTTCAGACTAAAACCTCATTTAATATGACAGGAAATGATGACTATTTTGCCTGTGTCTCATTACCTTTGGTAGTCAATTTTGTTTTCAAAGTGAACAAGTCTCATAAAATGGACCCCCTACATCGAATTGGTGTGAGGTACATAAATTTCTTGGCTGTTTTTGAAAACAAGTTTCCAGAGTAGCAGCAACAATGCTGCTGCATCACCACTTGAAACATTCCAATTTACTTTCCTTTTTAGATAGGTACAGATAATGAGTGTACATCAAATTGTTAGAGTCAAGGAAGATATCATCTGTAACAGTCTTTCTTGATTTAAAAATAACTTCACTGGGTTAAACAGTAGTTATATATCAATAATAAAGAACATATAGGGGTAGCCAAAGTGACTCAAAATTAATTCTATATGACTATTTATAACTGATGAAACTAAATTAACAAAAGAAAGGTAGTAAACAAAGAATTATGTGTGTATGTCTGTGGGAAGAGTGATATAAACTTTAATGTATATGCCTAACTTTTTAAAATTCTCTCAGAATATATTTCTCTCTCTCTCTCTTTTTTTTTTTTTTTGGCAAACTTATTTTAAAAATAGGAAGATAAAGATTTTTTTTTTGTTACAAGTAAAATATCACTGCATTCTGCAGAAATCACAGAATCTGGAATTTGAACAGGTCTATTCATTGAAATACTATAGACTTTTTTGATAATTATTTGAATATCTAAATTTTGCAAAAACTTTTTAATTAAAAAAGGAAAGCCTAATTCATCTAATTAAAAATGTTGATAGAGACATGTTCATTTAGGGACTTGGTCCTTCCTGAGCACTTTCTCTAGCATAGTGAAACACACAAATAAACAAAAAAACTCGGCATGATTTTTTGAGGTTGACCAAGAAAGCCTTGAATTAACATTCCCTCTCAATTTGACTAAACTTTAAACTTTAGTCCAGCTTTTTTCTGTCTAAAGGCCACTGGCCTCCATTTATTTAGGGCATTTACTTCAGAAAACTTGCCAATTGTAAATTATTTCTTTGCTCCTTTTTGATATTAATCTATTATATAACCCAGGTATATCTTCTTCAAGGACCTGGGAGCCATCTCTTTGAAATGCAATCATCAGGAAAGATAGGACCTCTGTTCCCCAGTCTCTATGGAAGGACAGCTGCCTAACTTCTTTGGTAAGTACCAGTTAGCAAACACAAATAGTTTCATAACATCAGCCAACTTACTTCTCCCCAACGATTTTCAGTATTCTTCCAAATGCTTGTCCCAGTGTTCAAAAATTTTCCTGTCTTTTGTTTCAACAGAATTAAGTTCAATCTCTCTTCCTTATTGCCATAATCTTGGCCCCTATTGCAGTAGTCTTAAATAAAGTTGTTCTTGCCATTTGCAAAAAGTGCCTGGTACATTTTTTTCTTTGACAGTTAATTAACATTAAATGCAAATAGTCACATAATTTTTTTAAAAAAGAATGCAAATTGAAAAATATTATATCCTTAGATTATTTATGTGCTGTTTTGTCATGGTAACAATATTATTTCTACAGCATTTTATGTGTTGCAAAATGCTTCCAAAGGCATCATTTAATTTAATTTTACAACACTTCAGTGAGGTTGGTAAGAACAGTATCATTGGGCTAAATTTTAGATATCCAAGATTTGAATTAATTTTTCTGCTCAAGATTATACCATAAGAGAATTCTCTAGAGTCTCACTAGAAGTGAATATCCTTTAGCTTCCCAACTTCTCTGGCATCCACAATCTCCACATCCTATATCACAGACCTCTTTAATACATTAGTAGCACAAATGTTGATTTACCTAGAGTTCTACTACCACAAGCTGGCAAAATTATAATTTAACTAAAGTTCTTTGACTTCAATTATTCCGTGTTATTCATTACCTTAAAAAGCCATGCTTTTTATTCACATGTAAATTTATGTTAACTGTATGTTAATCTATTTTAAAAGAAGAGTAAATTGTGAAGTATATTTGCTTCTAACACAGAGTACAGAGAGTGACACAAATTTTTAAACACAGTGGGCATTCAATATTTGTTGAGTGGATATATTAATGAAGTCAGACTTTTGAGGAAATAATATCTGTATTTTTTTAATGCTCAAGAAAGGGATCACACACTATTGATAACAAAAAGCCAGTAAGTATTGGTTCAGTAGAAAAAGAATGGTTGTTCAATTCTATGTTATCAAAGTTTTGAATGTGACATCTAAGAGTAAAATGTTTCTTAAAATAATATACGTCCTTCTCTTTATCTTTATTTTTAATAATGTATTTGTTAATCTTGTAGGAAAATCATCATGAAAGA
>NW_006494614.1:7561288-7588769 GCF_000325575.1 Pteropus alecto
AGGAATAACAGAATTTATTATAGCAGAGACACTGTGATATTTACATTCATGAGAAAAGGGAGCACAGGTTGAGTTTATTTGTGCACGGCATTTTCTCACTTAGTCTTTCTAAAAATGTTTCGTGATTTTTTTCTGGATGAGAAACTAAGAAAAATAAAGATCATTTATCTAATTTATAAAAGTACTGAGGTAACATCACAAGTCTCACAGATCCCCAATACCTAAGCTCATTCCACTGTCTAGATATTTTCTCCGTTTCATCTCAAACCTAAAACATAATTTTTTCTCTTCCTAAACACAAACACACACACACACACACACACACACACAAATAGTTTCAGTCCTCTGTCCAGTTACTTCATTGAGACAGAATAATTTCACATAATTAGGTAGTTTGGTAGTCATGAGCAATGGGAACAAAAGCCCAACTCTGCAACCATAGGAATGACAACAGTGATTGCCTGATCCAAAAGGCCACCTTTAGGACTGCCCAGAGGAAAAAAACCTTCATTTTTTAAAATAGCAATGCCCCTACATCCTGGAGTACAAGGAAATAAATGACCATAGCATAGCTACCAGTTTAGGCCAGTGACAAACAGTAAGGAGTATTCTGAACTTCTTTTCACCTCAACCTCATTATACCATCATTATAATGCCATGCATATGCCTGGAAGTTCATGAATCTAATCATAACAGACTAAATTCTGGAAGGTGCATGTGCAGTTGACAATAGGTTATATAACAGCCAATTGTCAATCAAAACGACTTCACACAACAATCACCTAGCACCACCCATCGCAGCCCAGATATAAGACAGACCTCTCCACCTCTACAAGGCTACAGTCCTCTCTGGTGTAGCCTGTTTCTCTCTTGAATCATACTTTAGTAAATCTTACTTTTCTTAATCTTTGCTGATCTATAATTATTTACTCCATCAGTAGAAAGGACCACCACCCCTGCAACCCCCGCCTCGTACCACTGGAGCAACTACAGACTTAGATCACCCCCAATGGTGTCAACACAAACAGAGCACTCAAAAAGTAAAGGCAGGTCACGGACATCGCAATTATTCAAGGAGGGAGAAATGAATATGTGTTGAATATAAGCACATATATGAATATTTTAATATATACATTATAAAGGAAAAACTATTGTTTTACTTTACACTACACACAATTACTACAATAATACTTTACTTCTGCTCGGTAAATGTGGAGTAGTTTTTCTTACAACAGGCAATTCTGTGACATCAGTGGGGTCTCTGTAATTTAAATCCTGACACTATTTACCTGAAAATAGCATCAAATCTTACAGAATTAAGTGCTCAATCCCACAAGACACTCCCCCACACACAAACATACACACTTCAGACACCAATTATAAGCCCAGGTAATGGCATGTGCTTCTGGCCAACTGACTATAAATTGAAGATTCCCACAACACAATTTTCAGGTTTGATTTATTTGTTAGAGTGTCTCACTCATTTATTTACTAAATCTCCTGTTTATTACAAACAGATATAACTCAGGAACAGCCAGATGGAAGAGATGCAAAGGGCAAGGTATAGGAAAGGACATGGAGCTTCAATGCCATTTAAGCACACTACTACCCCTACATGTCCACGTCCTCATCAACCTGGAAGCTATTAGGTCCCCATCCTTTTGGTGTGTTATAGAGGCATGATTTATTAATCCTTGGTCATTGGTAATTGATCTTTATCTCCAGCCCATTTTTTCCCCTCCGCTGAGGTCAGGTATAGAGTTGAGAGTTCGAACTCTAGTCATGACTGGTTCCCTGGTAACCCCTCCTTAGGTTACCTAAGGACTTTCCAAAAGTCACTTCTTTAACATAAACTCAGGTATAGTTGAAAGGAGCTCCTTCTGAATGACAAAAGACACTCTTATCATTCAGAAAGATCCAAGGGTTTTAGGAGCTTTGTGTCAGGGACAAAGACCAAATATGTTTCCTATTATATCACATGCATAGAATATATGTGTATATTGCGTGGCAAATGTCTGTAATTTTTTTTCTGTAACATATACTTAGTAATTTTTAAAAAATATTTTTTCTTTGTAAAGTACAAAGATTATAAACTTTAGCTGGAAGAATACTACTGAAAATATGAAGTAAAAAAATCACATTAGAACACGTAAGACAAAAGAACATTTGGCTAGCAGTGTCAAAAACAAAATTTAACAGTAAATTTTGGGAACAAAAAAGGGGCTATGTAATAAATCTGACAAGGTCAATGATTGAAAGAAACCTCAAAGAATGATCTGATCATAAATTCCTAACTGGACAGGTCACGGTGGGGAGTAGGGGCCCCAGGCCTATAACTTCTTTAGTAAAAGTTTTATTTTTGCCTTAAGCAAGCCCTGTTTATTGTTCTTGTGTGTCTAGGTTAACAATCATTTTTTTGAGACCCCTTCCGAAGTGTAACCACCCTCAAGGAAGCATGTGATTTTATTGCCTGTATTCCATTCCTATTTACTATAAATGTTAAATGTAAAAGAAGTATATTCCTCCATTTTACTTTTTATCCTATCACAGGGTTTTCTCTACTTTGCTTTCTCTACTAATAGATTTCATTCAATCTTCCCTACGTTTCCTCTTTTGATTTCAAATGGATGGAAAGAACAGCAAAACTGCCGTCCTCTTGAGCATTTTGAGATCTCGCTTCCAGGCATTTCCTCAGTTTGGTTCAAATGAATTCTTGTAGAATTTTCTATAGGTTTGAATGTTCTTCCATCGACAATTTTAAAGATCTTATTGGCTTTACTCGATGACTCATGAATTGGGCAACGTCCCATCTAGCAGATGGAAAAGAGCTCCAAGAATACTATGAAATAAAAGTCTTTTACAGGCAGAAGGGAGAAGGAATAAAAAGTTATGCTAGTCAAAAAAGTGGATTGGTTATGTTAAGGTCACTTTTCTTTAGGAGATGTCAGGGGTCTATTAGGTAGAGTATCAAACTAATACTGATAAGGTGATTCCTGATTGACTAAGTTTAAGATTTCATTTCAGGGAGAGCCAAAACTATAATTATGTCTCCATTTGGTGACTTTAGGCTTAGCATAAACAACCCCACTTTGGACCTGTTGTTTTTCTTTCTTTCTTTCTTTTTTTTAACAGCAGCCTCTGACACAGTCTGTCTCAACTTCCCAGCAAAGGTTTAATTAAAAAATAAATTCAAAATATAACATTTTGTGAAAAAAATTAAACTAATAATGGGTCTAAGTGATATTTTATATGTCAAGATTTGGAGAATACACCAATTTTATGCCAAGAGACAGTAAAAACAATGTAAAATTACTCATGAAACCCTCAAAAACAAACTTTCTTTGTTTAGAAAGAAAGATCTCATAACTGGCTTTATTTTCTCTTACCTTCCTGTAATGGCCTTACCTTGGTTTAGGGCTATGGTGTATTATGGTTAGTTTTCTATAGGTTCGAATGTTCCTCCATTGACAATAAAGTAGAAAGGGACTTTAAAATATCATAAAGGAAGAATCGCAAAAGCAGTACCATTTTATAATATTCTATAAATAAGGTTGGATATTTTCCCTGCTGTACTTAACCACAAAATCTTAAAGGGAGAGAATGTCTGGTAGCGGTGGCAATCTACTTTGGTAATAAGTAAAGGTAAAATATGATAGCAATCACTTGTAAACACACACACACACACACACACACACACACAAAAAGGGATACCTTCTTAATGTTTCAAAGAAAAAGCATACTGCCATAAATTGTAGAAAATGTATCAATACAATATAAAATTACATAGCTGCAGATAACCAGGAACTGAAAGTCTTATGGGGAGAATATTTTATGATAAAAGAAAAACAGAGAAAAATATAAAGTGCAGCAAAGATGAAAAAAGACTTGGGTGAGACATTGAACTATTGCAAGGAAACTAAAATAGCAATAGCAGAATTAAAATCCGTAATTGAGGTGATAAAGAAAAGCATTAATCGTTCGGGAAAATTGAATTAATAATCTGGAGAAGAATGTTTCAAAAAATCCATTAGAGTCTGAGAAAATGAAAAAGAGGTGATCAATGAAAACAAACATGATTGATGGGAATGGAGTACAGAATGTGAAAGTTTCACTTGCATAAAACTGGTGTCCTTGAAAAACAGTGCAAATAAATATATGAAAAAAGCCTAAACTAAATAGAAATCATAAAACATTATGATTTCAATTTGGTAATAAGGATACAAAATGTGTGTGTATGTGCATAAATATTTTTCTTATGAATATACATCTATATATCTACATCTATATCTATATCTATCTTTATACATTTATAAAGGGCTATTACACCACACAAATTTTCTCTTTGGTGTTAGATTTTATTCTTTAGAATAGTTTTTTGTTGTTCTATTTGTAAAAATAGTCAGATACTTATTACCATAAAAAAAAACAAAAAAAAAAAAATATTGAGTCAGTCTTTATCCACATTTCTATGTTTTAAACAAACTAGTCATTTTGGTACTGTGGGGATATTTTACCCCGGCCTTTTAGCTCAATCCATATGTATATACAGGGCCTGCACATTCCTTTGTTAATCTGCTGATTTTTCAAAAGAAACTTTTATATTCTAAAAAGTCATAAAGTAGAAATAGATAAAGGAGAAAAGTGCTAAATAATTCATGCTTATTTTGAGACATAATGGAATGGGAGGGAGAACGCCTCAAGCTAAGAATGACTATCCACCAACATCATTCCAACAGACATGTTCTCTCTATACGTACTTGATAAGTAAGAAGGAAGAAAAAGAAGAGAGAGACTGAGAGAGAAGAGAGAGATGTAGAGGGAAAAAGGACTACCTATCTACACAAGCGCGCGCGCACACACACACACACACACACATTCTGATAGCTACAAAGTATTTAAAAGCATTGGTCATTCTTGCTATTAGATAAATTGCTTTTTGAGATCTAGGTACATGTAACTGAAATTGGGGAAGGGGAATAATAAAGCAACGAAAATATGAGAGAAGGAAAAACGTATGCCAGTATAGTTTGAACTTCTATATTCACAGTTTTTTTTCATTGTGATATTCACTGTGTTTCTATTGTATTGTTGAGAATATATACACTTGAGATGACTTTTATCATCTCAGGTCTTTGAAAATCATAGTCTCTCTGGAGCGTCCACATAATTCACCATACGATGATCTGAATTGATTTTAAAACATCCATCAGAAAGCTTAAATGGCATTTCTGGGCCATGTTTTGGACCTTTTTACTTATTGCCTATATGTAAATTCCTTGTTTTGAAAGACAGTAGCATTTTGTATGGTTTTTGCCATCTGAATGATAAGTGCAATTTTGTACAATAAAAAGAATTGCTTTGAGGCAGTTGAAATTTAATTAAATTCACTGAGCTTTGTGATTGAAAAAAAAAATGCTGTTCCTAAAACTAGAATGCACACAACACATTCTAACATTTTAGAACCAATGTTAGACTTCCTTCATACTTCCTTACAAGTAATGACAGATAATTGGAAAAAAAAAACTAACATGTAAAATATATTGATTTTGACAATTCGGAACTCATAGTTGGCATCAGTATTGTGGATTATTCAAATAAGTATGTACTTCAATTAAAATATTTTAAATGACTTTCAATTTAATATTATTAGATTATATACTCCAGTCTTGTACTTATTATCACTATCAATTAAATACATATTCAA
Organism: Pteropus alecto; assembly: GCF_000325575.1. Taxonomy (NCBI): domain Eukaryota; kingdom Metazoa; phylum Chordata; class Mammalia; order Chiroptera; family Pteropodidae; genus Pteropus; species Pteropus alecto. Next base: position 7,566,993 of record NW_006494614.1, read on the forward strand.
GCATATGCTGCCCATTCGAGATATATATGACTTATCTCTTCACTTGGTTGTAAACTCCTGAAGGCCTAAAGCTATATCTTATATTTTTTTTGTTACCTTATTTGATACTTTTCATAGTATATTCCATTTGGCATATACTTGCCGATTCATTGACCAATTGCTGTCAAGTTCTTGTTATTTATTCATCACATTTCAACAGCATTTTTCTTCAAAAAGGTCAATGATTTCTACAGAAAACTGTATATTTATAGGCCTGAGTACTACAGAGTTGAAAATACTAAATCCAGAGAAGTTAGTACACAAAAAAAACTAGAAGGATGAAAGACAAATGATAAAATCAATTCAACACATATTAATTGGTCATTTAGTTTTGTGCATTTTAAAATCATTTTGCTATCAAAGATGATTTTATTACACTCTGTACAAAAAGAGAAAAAAACTTCTCTATTGCATAGACCTCCTAGGTTTTCTGCCTGGACTGGTATGGGTATGCCTAATCTCCAGCTTTAAGCCTTATTTCAGTATTTCAGACACACATGGTACACATATATAGCAGAGTGTATTGGGATATGGGGTAATTATAAGCATGGACTTACTTGAGTACGTGCAAGACCCTGAACTCTCATTATCTCATTATTTAGGCCAGGCATAGATGGTCTGTGTGTAACATAGCTAATGGTCCTATAAAGAGGCTCCACCTTCATAATGCTATATAAATGTATGTGGTTGGGGAGGAAGGAACAGCAGAAAGAGAAAGGAACTTCTGTTCAACTATGTAATAATAGAAATTTCCTGTTCAAAGAAGTGTCCCTGTGGTATCAGTCTGCCTTTCTAGTCAGCTAACACAGACATGCAGAGACAGCTTTCTGCTAAGTTATTAGCACAAAGGTGTGGGTAGAAAATGAGCCTCCTGAGTCATATAGGAACAAGGATAAGAGAGTTTAGAAGCCAATATTAAGTCACCAAGCTAAACCTTCTAGAGAAATGGGGCACTACAGTAGCCAGTATATTAAATTTCTGGAAAACACTGTTCAGATAGTTTTAACAGTACGTGATATTGAGTTGCACTGCATCGTAGCCCAACGACTGGCTAGTCTGCCCTTGGGTAAAAAGGCATTTATATTACAGTTTGCACAACACAGAAACTACTCTTGATGACATTCCTTCCAGCTTTTACAATAGCACTTTTTCCTATGAGGAAGAAGGACTGGGGATATCATTTCCTATAGGAAATGGTTCACTTATTTGTGTATATAAATATAATTTGAAGATTTCTAGGTTGTTTTAAACGTTTTAAATTTTTTTTGTAAAAATCATATTTGAAATAATTATGTTGTTTGAAATAAATATTTTTAGATAATTCCAAATGTTCTTTACAGTGACATTATCTAAATCATCAAGGGACCACCTAATCATCTCATTTCTTCAACAATTATTATAGTCCTTGTTTTTATAATTTATATGATTATAAATTATATTTTTATAATTTAATTCATAATTTACTTCTCCTATTTACATTATTTAGGGTCACATATACAAGTCTTCAGTGTGTATCGGATATTTGGAATAATAAGCTATTTGTAGAAATTAAGTTCTTTCTCCTCATAAGTTCATTAACACATTATACTTGGTCTCTTTTTACTACCTTTTAGTTTTTCTTTCCTTTTACTTTTCTTTCATGTTTTCATTGAGGATGAAGGTTATTAGTATTATTTTGATTATTCCAAATTCCATATGGCAATAGGAAATGAGTACTTAGGAGTTGGACAAGAGTCCTCAAGTGGAAAAACAGATCAGGAAAAGTTAATACCATGGATCCTATTTTATCCCATAGTGAGATTTCTGGCTAATCCATTTGTTCTTGTATTGGATTACTCTCATAAAAAAAAAGGAAAACATCAGAGGGGTGAATTGCAAATATTTCTTACTTTGCCCTTTATTCTATTTCATTGCAGGCAATGGAGACAATTTAGCCAGAGCAGGATAAAAAATTATTGAGGTAAATAGCTTAGTACAGCAGTCCCCAACTGTATTGACACCAGGGACCAGTTCTCCTATAAGAATCTAATGCCTGATGATCTGAGGTGGAGCTAAGGCGGTGATGGCTGCAAATACAGATGAAGTTTCACTGGCTCACCCCACTCACCTCCTGCTGTGTGGCCAGGTGTGGACCCCTGGCTTAGTAAAAGGGCACAGTTATTTCATTTAAAGCTCATGTAATTTTCTCTTATGGTCCACTCATAATTGTTTAAAGAAAAAAAAGTAAAGAAAATGAAGTCTTTGCTATAGCTTTATTAGTGAAAATGGATTTACGTTTCAAAGTAAAACCTCTGCGGCCCAACTCACACATATTAGTTTCCACTAAATCCATCCTCCTAAGGTGCAGGGTCAATAAAGTCCTAAATTGTGACTTAGTTGAGTTGGTTGCTTATTTGTTTATTTGTTCCACAGTGCCCTCTCCATCCCCATCCGACACTCACAAACAGAATATCCAGCAAGACTGTTTTAAAGTCATTTCAAGTGTGTTCCTAACAAATGTTAACATAGTTGTAAATTTGTTACATGATTTAAAAAAAGTGAAATAATCAGGAAAGGTAGTATGATTGCTAGGATTTTAAGGAGAAAAATGATGAGGAAAACCCCCTTTATTTTTGTTTTTGCCCATCTAAAATGAAGAAGTTGGGTAAGCTCTTTTATCAGACGTCTTGCAGTTCCGTAGTTTATCATGTGAGTAATATATAGCATTATGAGGGTGGAGCCACTTTATAGGACCATTAGCTATGTTACATACAGACCATCTATGCCTGGCCTAAATAATCAGATAATGAGAGTTCAGAGTCTTGCACGTATTCAAGTAAGTCCATGCTTATAATTGCCCTTCCACCTTATGTGGAAGGTATTGATGAGAATACAATTGCTATGCTGCTTGGAAATAGGAACTTGCAATTTACAGTAGAGAACTCAAATGAAAAGTGGCAAAAGGAGTTCGAACGTTCATGTCTACTTCAGCAGCCATTCCTATCTCTATAAAACCAAATGTTAGATGGGAAAACACCTAACATAGTGAATAGTCATCGAACAACATTCATAGAATATGCAATCTAGGGAGAAAAAAGTCCCTTCCTTTTGCTATGAAAAATTGTTCTTTATAATTCCTTGGCAAAAATAGTAAATATTGAAAAAATATATAGTGCATGCTTTGTTCTTATGTACAAAATAATTACAAGGACATGTGTATAATCCTATAAAGTTTTCAATTACTTGCATTTGATAAATTTGTATACTTAGAAAATACTTTTATTACATTAATATTTTACTTCCTTAAATTGAAATAAAGGGCATATGAAGGAGATATGTTAGTTAAAGGAACAGCTTATACACAGAGAGTCTGGGCTTCCAGCCACAGTTAATTATCAAATACACTCAAGGCACACCTATAAAGACACAGTGTAACCCCATGTGCAAGTCTCCTGAGATGGATTTAGTGCTTGAGAACCTGAAAGTAGCTTGCCAATTAAAGTCTACACGTTTGCTTCAATACAGATTAATACATAATTTGTCATGCAACAATCTCAGACAAATAAACAGAAGAGAAAGAAAAGTTGGGTTATTTCACTAGTGTCAGGTGCTATGGAAAACCAACACATATAACATTAACTTAATTTCCTTAAGCCAGTGGTGCAGGCTGAGACATTAGTCCACATCTGTCATTTCCTTTACATTTTTTTTAAATTTATTTTATTATTAATTTCGAGTATACAGTACATTGTTTAGACATATACATAGTTTATAAAACAATCCCCTTAATTGCTCCTTCTCTCCTCTGGCTCTCCACTGAGCCATTACATTAATACTAACTGCATTCCCTATGCCATGCTTCCCATCCCTGTGACCATATATCAACTACTAATTTGTACTTCTTTAACTCTTCACCCCATTCTCCTAGCTCCCCAACTCCCCTCTGGCTGTCCCCAGATTGTTCTCTATATTTGTGAGTCTGTTTTTGATTAGTTTTTGTTTGTTAGATTCCACATATAAGTGAAATCATAGGGTACTTATCTTTCTCTGTCTGACTTATTTCACTCAGCATAATAGCCTCTAAGTCCATCCATGTCGTTGCAAATGGTAGGATTTCATTTTTTTAATGGCTGAGTAATATTCTATTGTATATATGAACCATAACTTCTTTTTCCAAACATCTGTTGATGGGCATTTAGGTTGCTTCCATATCTTGGCTATTGTAAATTGTGCTGCCATGAATATAGGGTTGCGTAGATCTTTACGAGTTATTCTTTTGGTTTTCTTTGGATAAATACCCAGAAGTGCAATTGTTGGATCAAAAGATATACCTATTTTTAATCTGGGGGGAATCCTCCAGACTGTTTTCATTGTTTCTTAACGTTTAAGTTTTATTTCACAACCAGTGATAAAAGTACTGATGAAAAATGTTTTAAAAATGTGATGAAAGATATTGAAAGTTATTCATTTATTTTAATTATATCTTTAATTTTCAAAAATATATGCTCATTGTAAAGAATTTAGAGCATACAGAAAATAAAAATGTATAATAAAAATTCTTTATATAGAAAATTATTGTAGTAATCATTTTGATATATTTTGCCACTTTCTAAATTTATGTATTTGAAATCTTAAATATTTCTGAACAAAATATTAAGATTAAATAGATGTGATACAGAATTGCATTCTTACCTTTAACTTAACTACAAATCATTAGCATTATCTCATGTCATTATATATCATTTAAAAATCTACATTGACTTAAACCACATGTTCTACCTTATAGCTATGCCAGAATATATTTAATTACTATCTAAACATTAGACATTTAGGTTGCTCATAGGTTTTAACTGCTATAAATATGTCATGATTCTTACTTTTGTACTAAATGTTTGTATGAATTTCTGATTAGTTCCTTAGGAAACAGTTCTAGAAAAGAAATTTTTGTACTAAAGGGTATGAACATTTTATAGACCTTGGTAAGTATTGACAAAGGTTTCCAGAAAGGTTGTGCCAGTTTGCACTCTCATCATGTGAGCCTTAGTGTGCACACAGAGTAAATATGACTAAAAGCTTTTAACAATTTTTAATTTAATAATAACTTGGTCATTTTAATCTAAAATTTCTGATTATCAGAAAGATTAAAATACTTTTCATGGATTTATGTATTAGTTGTATTATTTTTTCTGAATTATGTCATTTTTATGCTGCTCTATTGGTGTTTAAGTGGTTATTATGACTTGCATTAAAAGTTTGTAATTAAGGTTATCAATTTTTTTAGTTTGTTTCTTTAAAGTATTTCATAGCTATTCTTTGCCTTTTAATTTTGTTTTTAATGAATTTCATTGTTCATATCAATCTTTTGCCATTTTACTTTTTTCCCCATTCTCCAACATAGGTTTTATGATTAGAAAGTGCCTTCTGAGTTGATAATTGGACAAATATTCCACTTCAATTTTTTATAGATTTATAGGTCACCTATTGCAAAAATTATAATAAATTGCTATCATTATTCAACAAAATAAAACATGAGATTTAAAGTGTTTTATATTCATATTCATTTATTATATAACATGTAGCACTTTTTATGATATGACTAATAGTTTATTTAAATTTCTAGGGAAATTTAAACCTATTGTAATTCAGTGTTCGAGATCTGTCAGAATTCCTTTAACCTGTCAGAGGTTTTGATATGCTATAATAATATTGATACATTTTAAAAGGAAATATAACACCATATTCCCAGAATCAGAGTCATATAAAAAAAGTAGAAAAGAGTCATCATATCAAGATTATATTTTATTCCATGATTTTTCATTACAATATAAATTCGTTGCACTTCTTTGATTTTCATTACATATTTTTCTGAGGTTATTTTATCCATTTGGGATTTGTATGACTTTCCTCTCCTATTTAATAATGATTCTAAAATGGCATGGGTGATTATTCTTGAAATGATCATTCAAATGATACCAATGATTGGCCATTATCTTACAGTTTATAAAGAAGGTGAACACGCATTTCCTTCATAATTTAATCCTTACAACAACAGCCCTGTGAAATTGACATTTTACCACTTTTTCATTTTTTTTTTAGCCCTACTAATGAGAAAAATAAGGCTCAGAGCAACTTCCCTAAAATCATACAGTTAATGTCGACAGAGCTGGGAGTTGAAATTGTTCTTCAGTCTACGTCCCATGTTCTCTATTATAATAGCTTCTTAGCTCCCAACTATCAATCTTTCTTGTGTCAGCAAAGGGACATTTGAATGGAGCTTTAATCATTGAAGAATAAGTTGCAGTCTATACATTAACTGCTTTGGGAGTAAACAGTTATAGTAAAATGCATATACATTTTGAAATTTACTTATACAAAAATATTATAATTTCTTTAAATAAAACTTGAGAAAATACTTTTTTTAGAGTAGTTTTAGGTTCACAGCAAAACTGTGCAGAAAGTATAATTTTAATTTAACCTATGTCCCACACATTCATAGCCTCCCCCATTATCAACATCCTCTATCAGAATTAAACATTGGTTACAATTAATGAAACTTTATTGACACATCATATTCACCCAAAGACCATAGGTCACCTTAAGGTTCACTCATGGTGTTGTACAGTCTATGGATGTGGACAATGTTTAATGACATGTATAGACCATTATCGTTTCATTAAGAATATTTTTACTGCCCTAAAAATTTTCTGTGCTCTGCAAATTTATCCTTCCCGTAAACCCTCGCAATCACTTATCTTTTTACTGTCTCCATAGTTCTGTCCTTTCCAGAATATCATATACTTGGAATTATATAGTATGTAACCTTTTAGATTGGCTTCTTTCACTTTGTAATATACACATTTAAGCTTCCTCTATGTGTTTCCACTGCGTGATAGCTGGATATACCACAGTTTATCCATTCACCTACTGAAGGATATCTTCGTTGCTTCCAATTTTTGGTAATTATGAAAAAAAAAATTAAATATCATGTGTAAGTTTGCATAGATATAAGTTTTTAACTGCTCCTGGTAAATACTAAGGGTCATGATTACTGGATTACTGGATCATATGGTAAGAGTATATAGTCATGAATCCCTTAAGGATGGGGATACTTTCCGAAAAATACATTGTTAGGGAATTTTATTGCTGTACAAACATTATAGAGGGCACTTACACAAACCTACATGGTATAGCCTACTACACACCTTGGCTATATGGTACAGCCTATTGCACCTAAGCTGCAAACCTATACAGATTATTATTGTATTGAATACTGTAAGTAATTGTAACATAATAGTAAGTATTTATCTATCTTAACATGTAAACATACAGTAAAAATACAGTATACAACATAAAGATGGTATAGGACACTTACCATGAATGGAGCTTACAGGACTGGAGATTGTTCTGGGTGAGTCAAAGAGTAAGTAGTGAGTAAATGTGAAGGTCTAGGACGTTACTCTTCACTCTTATAGATTTAAAACACTGTATACAAAGGCCACACTAAATTTATAAAATAACACAAGATTAAAAATCAAGCACAAAGAAAATGATGCGATCAGGACACATGGTAAACAGAAAATGTATGAGGCTGCTGCTGGTATAATATTAGACCGTTTCACAGTAAACTTTTCTATGAGTAGAAAGAGTATATTCTGAAATAATGATAAATGGTATAGTAAATTAAGTACATAAACCAGTAACATAGTTGTTTATTATCATTATAAAGTACTACGTACGTACTACCCATAATTGTATGTGCCACACTTTTATACAACTGGCAGCTCAGTAGCTTTGTTTACTCCAGCATCACTACAAACATGTATTGTGTTGCATTACAACAGACACTGCGACAGCAATAATGTCACCAGGTGATAGGAATTTTTTAGCTCCTTTATAAACTTATAGGACTACCATTGTGTATGCTGTTGACTGAAATGTCATTATGCAGCACATAACTGTATTTAGTTTTGTAATAGATATAACTTCTTCAAAATATACTTATGTATAAAAACATATATAAAGAGTTTCAAGGGGCAATAATGTGGGGGGCAAATCTACATATAAATGTTCTTAAAATGGGCTATTCAAGTTATAGCACATTACTCAGTTTCATATGAAATTAGAGAATGCATAAGAAGTTATTATCACAGTAAGAGTTGCATATGTGTTGTGGTGATGATAATGCTACTTCTACAAATTTTTAGTTATGAAGATTTTGCTTCTGAACCTGGGAGAATGTTTGCACCATGCGATTCTCCTGTGGAGTAGATTATTTATAGTCTATTCAAATAGTTCTTAGTGATTTGGGGACAGATTAACTCAGGGTTCTTGAACAAAAATCTACTCTGTGAATAAAACTCAAATGTAGTTACTATCTGGAAGAGTTTTGTGTCATTTAAAATAAATTAAGATAGGGAAGCCATGAAAGAGCAATAGGAATTATTTTCTGTAAGGGCTAGCAGAATGGTCTGAAGAATGTATTGGTACTTTTTAGGAAATTATCAATTTATTGAACATGCATACACTGAGTCAATTCATGAAAGTGAAAATATAAGGTAATATTAATGTGTTAACTTTTTATTTTTCTCTTACAAATAATAACCAATCCATGGGGAGATATTTTCCTCATAAACTTTCATGGCAAGATTTGGCATCATTTATGATTCTTGCCAGGACTAATTTTTACTGTGATGGTAGAAAAATGGTGATTTTTCTATCATTACTATTTCTTCTACATTCTACTAGAATGAAGAGCCCTCTTTTTGTTTCTACATGTGTATCTGTCTGTGTATCATCTATCTATCTATCCATCTATCTATCTATCTATCTATCTATCTATCTATCTATCTATCATCTATCTATCTATCTATCATCTATCTATCATCTATCTACTTACCTACTTACCTACCTACCTACCTATCTATTTATCTGACATTTATAATTATTCTATTTTCAGTGTGAAAATATGCTTTCCTATTTTATTCAATGGATCATCTTGCATTTCTGTCCTTATTTATTTTATGCTTAAATTATCACAGATTTTTCCCAGTATTAACCACTTTCAACTGGCTCTTTTATCCTTTTGCTATGCTATAATAATAATAATAATAATCATAATCATTATTTACATTCTGAAAGATGTTTCAGTTTCAACTTCTAGTTCTGAAATGAAACCAGATAATTCTCCAAGAAGTTCTAGTTTCTTTCAATGGGCAATTACATTTATAAATCAATTCTAGGTTTATTTATTACTATTGATGTATCATCACATCTAGTCCCATTCAGCTCACAGAACTAAAATATCTGTGACTATATGTATGTATGTGTTTATACACATAGCAAGTATATACAGATACCTCTAATTTCAATCTACTCCTTGGGTTTTTGCTAGTCTTTACTTAGTTCATGTCCATAATGCAAACCCTGGCTTCCAACAAACTTAGTCATTTACTCAATCTGATGATATATAAAAAAGAGCCTCAATATTGTTGGGTCCACACCACTAGAAAAACACAACCTACAAGAAAGAATTAAAGATTTGCACTTCTAAATTTCCCTTACATTGAGAGTGTACAGTTAAAATGCTATGTTCAAATGTTACATAAATTAATTTGGTTCATCTTTTTGTTTTTTTAATTTGTTTGTTTGGTTTTGCTTTTTCCTTCTTCAGAGTGGCTATGTTATTCAAGTGTAATACAGCAGAGTTCTTTCGCTTTTGTTTATACTTGGGTTTTTATTTTTTTAATTCCATATTCATTTACTTTTATTACTTGAATATCTATAATAGTAACATTATAGATATCATAGGGATACTGTGCATCAATATCATTTGATATTGTATTTTTTTATGGTTTGGATATGCTTCTACTTAAATCTGACTACTTGGAACATGTAAGCTAGAATTGGATATTGTGTGTACTGATTGTTGTTTTCAATGGTCCATGAGAGTGGAATAGTAAATTTATTTCTTTTCTTGCCTGAACTGCTCTGCTGTTGGTATATGTTGTGAATACTGTGTTGAGAAGGCTTACATAAATAAAGTCTAGATTCAGTAGAGATTATACTACACAATAAACACTGATGTCTGCCTTAGATATGGGACCAGGGCCTGGAAGCTTGTGTTTATTGCTTATTTATTTGCCAGAGAATATTACTTCTTCCTTCCTTACAAACTCTCGTTTTCTGCTTAAGAAAAAATAAATAAATAAATAAATAAGAAAAGAAAAGAAAAAGGAAAGGAGAGATGGTTTATAACATTTCCTTGTCAATTCTAAATATCATTATGAGAATTTAATTTTGTGTTTATAAGCCCTTTGTAAATTATAAGTAATATTAATATAAAAGTTGTTATTGAGTTCGGAACATTATAGAAGGCATGGCTACATAGAATGTTTCTATATATTTTAAGATGAAATCATTTGTGCAGTGCCTTTTTTTGGGAAGGAACTCTGCATGGTGAGAGTTAAAGTTCTACCTCAGAGATTAAGGTCTGTAATTTTAGTGTATCTAAGAATAGCAGGATAAAAACTGACCACAGGTTAACTCAAACTGGCTCCTCCTATGAGAGCATGGGCTACTGGTGGGTCATGATCACGAAGCTTTCCAAAGCTCTGCCATGTTTTCTTTAAAGATTACCTCCCCTGGAATCCTAAGAACGTCTGATCACAGCAGGAGGAAAACTTCAACTCTCTGGCTTTTACATTTCATCAGCCTGACTCATGACCTACCCACCAAACAGGGAAGCAGTGACAGAGCGTATTTTCATTATGTATCCTGACTTTCCTATCATATTATATAAAATAAGCACCTTTCTCTGAAGTTTTCTAGTTCAGAGCCACAGCATACTTGTCTCCATGCCACAATCCCTGGACATAACTTCCTGGAATCAGGCTGCTTATGGCCTGTGCTCCCAGATCAGTGAAGCAGGAGCAGCGGTGAGTGCTTCTCCTCCCCACCGGGCCCTAAAGTTGGCAATAATTTGATGGAGCAGCAACAGCCACAGGGAATCAAATACTGCATTTATTCTGCCATAAGGACCGATTTTTAAAATCAATTTGGAAATCAAATTGCATAGGTCACCCCCACCCCAATATGTTGGAGATTAAAATGCCAAGGCAGAATGATTATTTTGCTTAACAGAATATTGGATTTTTGCACCTTAGACTCATCAAGTATTATAGGAACTACAAGAGTGGCTTATCTGTACAGTAAATATTTTATGTTACTTTTCTGTTTTCATCTATTTGTTGACTAGGCCAAATGCAAAATACATTACAAAATAACAAAACAAAACACAAAGTCACCTCCTTTGAATATTTATCTGCCTCTTTCCTGGCATCAGGTTGTTTATTCATTTATATTTGTATTTATTATTCATCAAAGCACTTTGATATTTAAAGCTTCATGTCAAGAGATGAAATGCAGACAGTTACTTCTCAAAAAGGAACCACAGAACTTTAAACTATTTTAAAAACTCTAATGTAATTTTAGCCTCACCAAAAATAAGTGATAATTTCATTATAATGCTATATGCACTTTTTCTTTACATTGATGGAATAAATTTTTACTTGTTGCTTTTTATTGAATGCTTATTAAAATATACTAATATGCAAGGTCAGATCTCACTATTTTATAGCCTAAGGACAGCCTCAAACATGAAAATAAAATAATAAACTAAGTACTTATAAAGCCCTGATTTAAAATAATGCATTTTCAGTACAATTTAGGAGAGGTAGGTTTACTGTATAGTCCTTCTTTACTATAAATCTCTTTTATTCAAAACTGATTATAGATGCAAAATGCATTTTAATTAAAATAATGAAATAGATAAAAATGAAACTGAAGAAAATAATAATGGCTAGGCTACACCGATGTGTCTCACTGATGATCTAGACGAGGCAGAAAATCAGAGAATAATCATAGAATGATTTTTTTAAAATTTCAACTGCATAGGAAAATGAAGACTATAAACCACTGTCATAGAGACCTAATTATTAGAAGCTTTTAAAAAACAGCAATAAATTTCATTCAGTTGTGTCTATAAAAGAGTTGTCAAATGTATCAGCTTTTGAGAAAAATCAAATCAAGTTAATGTTCATTAAAAATAAATTTTTTCTATGTTTTAAAATACCTATTGTTTAATCTTGATTATGTTTTAAGCCTATCATTGTGTTCCTGGCATTTTTTTGTCCTGAGAAGATAAATTTTGAAAGCTAAGTGTATTATATTTTTCACAATATCATATATGTGTATGCACATTAAGTGTTAGATTCATTTTCACATTTAAATCTGTAAGAACAAAATGCCAGCTGTTAAGACATCTAGTAATTATTTAGTGATCATTATGGATTTTACTTTGTTAGGAGACCGAGATACATAGTAGCTCTTATTTACACAGAGAATCCAAATTTCATTCAATTTTGGTTACAAATCTTTGATAGCATGATAAAATACACTCTGCATGTACTCATTCATTTTAAAAAAATGAAATTGGTTTGTTTTCCCTTTTTCAAAATAACAAGAAGTTCATCCACATCAAATGGACAGTAGATACATTCCACTGAAAAATGATTTTGCAAAAACATATTGAGCTGCTGAATCAAATAAATAACAATAATAAAGCACCTTTGATTACTAATCTTTATTGTGTCTCTGCCCTCTGAGCTAAAATGATATTGTATAGTTTCTACACCAGGACTGCATGGGTCATTGCAATTCCTAGTGGATTTTTAAACAATTGAGCTACAACCTCTGAAAGCAGAGAATCATCGTGGAAATGCTGACACAGCTATAACCATTGCGGTGTGAATGGCATTGCTGGATGATGCATGCTATTAGTCATTGTAGATAGAACTGGCCCGGCTGAATTTTGCAAACTTTAACGAAAGAGAAGTCTTTGACATTTCAGCAAGAGATGGAAGTGTCTTACGTGCTTTTACTTGTATGGTGTGAAAAGAGGTGTGTTGCCGTGTTTATTACCAGGTCAGTATCTTGGGGTTGGCTAATCACTGGCCCGAATATAAATCCATGATCCCAGCTTTTCCAGATATTTGTATGGCAGGCAGCTACACAGCAGCAACTTCTGTAATCCCTTCTCCTGCAGTTAGAGCTACTAGAAAAGCTTAATAATATCCCAGAGGCAAAGATGAAACAGTATTTCCACAGTTACTGTTTGCTGTAGAGAGCTTTTGAAGTCAAGCTTAAGATGTCTTTATTTCCCTACCAGAAAGAACTTTTTTTGCCCTTTTTTACTCTGGTGTTGTCATGATGATGGCTTTCTGCTTGAAAAATATTCCAAGCAGCTGCAGCTCTCCCATAAAGCATTAGGGAATGAGAACAGCTTTTCATCAGGGGCTGTTGGAATCTGTAACTACAGTTTGTCACTGCTGAAACCTACGGCTATGCTGGTGGTGATCTCAATTTAAAACTCTTGGTTTCTTTCTTATCAGGTTGAGGGCAGCCACCACTTTCATTGTCAGCTTATTGGGGACTGCCCTCGCTTTTAACTTTTGTGGTTAATTAAGTTCTAAACTAGGTGTAGTGTAGAGTTCCCAATTCAACCTTTGTTCTGTATTATCTAGAAAACAAAAAAGCAATAGCCTCGGAATGCACCAAAAGTTAAATTAATTGTAGTAGTGAGTAACAAAGTGAAATTCAGATCCAATTTATTTAATGTAGGAGAAGGGATACTATATATTGATCTCGAAAGACTTCATGTCAGACAAATTCTGATAGGATCACAGTGAAAAGTTGCAATAAGGCAATATAGAGTAAAACAGCCTTTTTATTTATTTAATTTGGCAGCACAATTGTTAAGTATAATAGGATCCAGTGATTTTGCAGAAAAATATAGCAACAAGTCCTAATTATAAGAAGAAATAGAAACAAATAAAATCAAGGAAAAGAATACAAATAAAAACAGTAACATACCAATAGCAAAAGTCAAAAGGATTTTAAATTTCTCCAGAAAATTAAGCATTGCAAATATCTTCGTCCATAAGGGAAATATAATTTGTTAAAAGAGAATGTATTATACTGACATTATTTTATTGTAAAAGTTTGATGTTGCTACACAAAATGCTAAAGTATTTTATAAAAAGAATAATATACTCTTTACCAGATCTCTTTGTGGATTTTTCAAATAGATATTTTAGAAACTTAAAATTTATTGCAATCATATTCTGAACTTTAGGGAAAAGTTATGGGAAAATGTTCAATTCCATATATAAATTTTTTTTTAATTAAAAATAGAAGAACAGACATTTCAAGTAACTTGTGTCTTATTTTGTTGTTGAGTACATAAACCTCTATCACAACTAGGTACTGTAAAATAATGAGAATAATTTCATGATAAAATAAATGCTACCTGATGAGTCATTCTGCTAAATTACAGTTAAATTATGAAGAATTGGAAAATAATTATTACAGTAATTAAAAACATAATCAGCAATTATATGAACTCTAGGAAGGTTTTTGCTTAACCTGATAATCTCATCAATAAATGAAAAAGATTTCATCCATTTTTGAATTTTTAAATGTTTTTTCTTATACCATCTTTACTTTCCCCCAAAATTTGAGAAAGCTGAGAGACTTACCTTATTACTTCTAAATAGGAATATAATTTTTTTCATAATTGTAGTCCAAATAGTTTAATAGCAAAGTCTAGAAACATGAGTAATGGGGTTAGTCCTAGGATGAGTGCTATTTAATAATTCCATCAATCATCTCAAAACATGCTCATTTACTTAGTTAATAACATCAGACTGGGAAGGGTTAGTGAGCACCTTGGAAGGACAGAATTAAAATATAGTATGACCTTGAGGATTAAGAAGTTTCAGAAGTTATTAGAATCAAGTTATAAAATCTTACAAAAAATACATATTAATTTAGTTCTGTGGGCCTAAAATTTCTGAATGGCAGATTTGAAACAAATAGATCTATTAATTTTACTAAGAAAGAATATCTCTATCCCAGTGGGGGAAAAATGAATCACAAATGACTCTCTTCCTGGGTGATAGTATTACAGAGTCTTAAGAACATGACCACTGAAATCTTCGGTCCTGAGTTCAAATTCTGTGTCTATATCTCACCTATTTGTGTGATTACTGTCAAGCTACTTAATCTACTTCATATTTCTGTGCCTCTGTCTTTTTATCTGTTAATTGTTGAAAATTATAGAACCACATTTATAGGACTTTTGTGAATATTAAACAGAGTCAATGACTGAAATATAATAAAAGCTGTAAAACTATAAACATGAATATTTGTAATTATCTGTCCAAAGGTCACCAGACAAAGAAATGAACAGAGTAATTGGGTCTATTTTATCCACTGAAGAAGACATTCAAGAAAGATGAGTTTAGATCTAGTTTCTGAAGATAATGAGGTTTATGAATGGCATATAAACGAGTATGTTTGTTTCAGACACTTTTAATTGTCAGTTATAGTAGAATTATGTCCCTCCAAAACCTTAAAAAATAGTTCAATCTATATAAAGTACTTTTAATATCTTCCCTTGGCAATAGGAGAACATCTGTTTCTTTTAGAAATGAGGGAATTTCATTCAAATGGAGAGTTATGGAAGGTCTCATAAGATTAAAACATGATAAAATCTGTGAATTACTGGCCTGGTCTATTGGGTAAAAAATTGGGCTTTGTGCTTTTCACATAATAGGTGCTAAGAAAAATTGAATATTGCTTTATTCACATGCAAACACAAATCAATAATATTCAAGTCTGAAAAGTGTCTTTTTAAAATATAAACAAAGTATAATAATATTTTTAGACTAGGTAATTGGAAGATATAATCTCAGACTCTTCTGGAATTTATGAATATTATTCTTTTAGGTCAGTGATTCTCACTAAGGATGAGAAGTGAGGGTGTCAGAATTATCTTCATGAAATTTTTGCAACTTAAACCAACTCACACACAGGCAAATATACACAAGATTTAATATGCTACATATTAAATCTACATTAATATGTAGATTTTAATCTACATTAATCTACATTAGAGGATGATGCTTCTACCTCTGCAAGAATTATCAACAGGTGAATCACTACCACAAATGAGGAAATATATCAGGTAATGCTAGTCATGAAAAAGTTCATGGTCTTCTACTGTTATCATGTTAGACTCTACCATATTTGTCTTGTTCATAATTGATGACAAGTAGGCTTAGATAGTATATTAGGATTAAATTAACCATCAAAGATAGTTTAATTTATCCATGCCACAGTTTTTTCATCTTTAATATGGGAATATTACAAATTGTTAATTCAAATGTTTCAATACTTTGCAAATGTAAGAGTACTACTATGTAAATGCAAAATACTAAGAAGTCATCACTATGTGATGAAAATAGCCAGAACTAGATGCACAATAATTTAGACTACATAAAATACTTCCCCAGTCTGAATTCCAGTTAATTAGGTCAGGATAATTTGTCAGCCTTTCTAATATCTTTTTCTGAGTACCACTAAGTGTGGTGATGGGCTTCTCTGATGTGCCTAGAGATAGACACTGAACAGAGCTGACTGAAATGGTTTAATAAAATTGGTCATGCTCTATGAGCCTGCAGATTTTCAGCCATTCCTCATTCATTTCCCAATGCCAGTTGTCATATGAATGCCCTCTCAGCAAAATTCTGTGCCCAGGTGCTTATTTTTTAAAGGCATTGTACAAATATGACCAGAGCCATAATAAATCCATCTTTAAAGTTGTCACCATAAGCCCCTGAAACTGACCATAACAAGATCCAGAGATTTTTCAAAGCAGATCTTATTCATGTTTATTTGGGGCATTATCTTCCACCACTAGAAAGCATCTCTTGTTTTCTTTAATAAACCTCTGTTTTTTCAGCTGAATATATAGGAAAGCATGTCATTTTTCATAAATGTTTCCTCTATACGCTTTTATTTATTTTCAGAAATACTAAGAATACAGCATACTTCAGGATTTAATATATAGCCTGCTGCTAAACAATTTATGTGAAAATAATAACTAATACATCAAGAGAAATGATATTAAAACTAAGCCCCCTGCAAGTACCTGAGAGAAATATCAAATTCTGCAAGTGTTTCTTAAACATGAAATGCAAATACTTGATCAAATTCAAGGAGGCATTTCTTTAACCTGGGCCAAGAATTTCTTTCAATATAGATGGAGGAAGGGATTTAGTCATAAGTTTAAGAATTTAAATTCTTGATTTTAGTTGACCTGTTGAGTACTTGAAAGAACTCAATAAGAATCTTGTGGCATTCCACTGATTTCATTAACAACAAATTATTTTTCTAATAGTTCTCACTTCTGCTCAATACCTACTTTATGATAATTACAATATTGGGAATCGGGAGAAAAGTGATGAATTTAAATTTAAAAGATCAAGTTTAAATTTGTGATCTCCACAATCAAAAAAATTAAACAATTATCTCTTATGCTTGTTATAATTTAGAGGGAGAAAAACACACTTGCATCAAAGAAGAAATCCTCACTGATAATTTAGTTTTGCATGAAATACTGGAATAATTTTTATCTTTTGAAGTTATCCCTAAATATGTGGCCGTTATTTTATCTAATTCAATTCATCACTCATTCATAAAATTGAAGGAGAGCAGAATGTGCTATCCCAAAATGTATCACTTTGGCTTGCAAATTATTTTGATCTGAAGGCAATCAAGACCTAGCAGATTCAGGAAAAATTTTACCTCTCCCTTACCTGCCTAAAAGAATGTGGATAGGGGGCCTGTCCCAGAAAGACAGCTATTATCAGAGATAAATTTTTTTTTAAATTTTTTGAAAGACTTACTTGCATGGCAGGGCATACATTTGATTGCTAAACATCTGCTCTTCTTCCTGTGAATCACCCTCCTTCTATTTGACAAGCTGGCCCCTTCTCCATTCTTTAGGCCAGAATGGCATATCAACATCAATTGCTTGGTTATCTTTGAGTCTCCTGTCTTTGTGGGCTCCTGTAGGTACATAATTAAATCTGTTTGTCTCCTGTTAATCTGTTTTATGTAATTTTTATTGTTAGGCAAGCCAACAAAACTAGAAAAGTAGAAGGAAAAATTTTTTCTCCCCACAAAATCAGTAAATATTTATTGAGGACCCATGAGGCACCAGGATATGGATGAGATACTGGAGTAACATTGTATAGCAGGCAGTGATTCCTACTTTCAGGCTGACCACATGTTAACTAGAGAAGCAAATGGAAAATGTACAATGTACCATTCATTATTCAAGTTTCATTGCAGTATAAAATAAGGACATCTTAACAATCTCATTTTACAGGAATTGATGGTTTTCCAAACAATCGAAACACTCTAGATCTAGCCTGTGATTAAGCACTAGCCACAGACACTAGAAAAAAGCAAAACAAAACAACAACATAACCAAAAACTTTGACTAAATTTTGATACCTGGTTAGGCAGTGGTGTGTGTGTAGGGAGGTGCACAAAAAATTTACTAGATTTACTTGTACTTATTTATTTTGAATTTCACATAGAATTGGTATAAAGTGACCTGGAAAATATAAGAGATGGAAAGACCAAGGGTAGGGGACAGTGAATATTTGTGGCATATGGAATAGCTCTTTCAAACTCTCAATTTGAGAAAGAACATGGCCTGTTCTAGAAATTTTTTCCTTACTAGAATATGGGTTCCTTGATGTACATATATTGCCCTAGTCATGTATGTTAATATCAACACCTAGAACAGTATTTAATAAACTTTAATTTCAAAGTTATCTGGGAAATCTTGTTAAAATACACAGTTTCTCGGGAAGTCAGTGATAGGCCCAAGAGAGACAGAGTCATAAAAAATTGTATAGCTCAGACTTCATTAGTAGTAAAATATCTCTGAGAAGAAAGAGAAAAGAATTTGGATGATTTAATGTTATTAAAACAACTTAGAAAAGAGCAGACAAAGTTGAAATGGATGCAATCAGAACTAAATGTTGAAGAAGTGGTAAATAACAGGAAGGTATTTAATGAACGCTGCCAAATTCATGTCAAGCCTCCAAAGAGTGAATAAAAAGATGCTTTTTTAAAAAGGACTGAGTCATCTCATAAGAGCTAACCATGACACACATCAACAAGACGGGCTTCCTAAGATTTCTGAGCCAACAGACCAAGACCTTTTGGTGATTTCAGCCTTACTTAGCCACAAGTTCCCAGGTGATGTTGTTGCTGCTTATCTGGGGACTAATGAAGACTCATAAACTATTGTGGAAAACAGATTTATATGTAAATAATTTGAATAAAATCCAACTGTTTTAATAAAAGTGTATACCTGAAGACTTATTCTACATGCAAGTTTATAGAAAATTTCCTAGAAATGATATTTGATCAGAATCTTGATTTCTTATTGGAATTTCAATAGAAAGGCCAATAATCTTTACAAAATTAGAGTCACAAAGGTTAGCAGTTTTCCTACGGATCATTAGTTTTGGGTTGATTTGGTTACATGCAAAAAAACAACACCAATGAGAAAAGTAAAGGGAATATTTTGAATTCCTTGTGAAGCATGCAAATTCCAACCTTTTCTAAGTTCACAAGTTTAAATTCCACAGAAAGAATGCAGAAAAAGTTAACACAGTTTGGCAGACCTTTAGTTAGTGCAAGTTGGCAAGCTAATCTTTAACTCTGGGACTTTAATTTATTTTTTTTCATAGCCTTTTCTCCAACAAATTGGAATAACTCAAAAAAATTGTTTCTGAAATTTTCATAGTATTGTAATATTTAGTATGATAGTTAATTTGATGTGTCAAACTTGTGAGGCCGCAATACCCAGATATTTGATCAAACCCCTGTCTGGGTGTTGCTGTGAAAGTATTTTCTAAATGAGATCAACATTTAAATCAATAGACTTTAAATAAAGCAGATTACTGCCCATAATTAGCTTCATCCAATCAGTTGTAGTTCTTAAGAAAAAACCAACCGAATTTCCCCAAAGAAGAGAGAATTTTGCTTCCAAGTCTCAGACTTGAACTGCAGCATCAACTCTTCTCTGGGCCTTCAGACTGCCAGATCACATGAGCCAATTTCTTAATATCTCTCTACACACACACACACACACACACACACACACACACACACACACACACATCCAATTGGTCCTGTTTCTCTGAAGAACCCTGACAAATATATTTTACTTCCACTAAACATGTCGAAAAACACTGCAGCATTTCAGAAAAGGTTTTGAGCACTCCTTAGACAATGATTTTATGTTCTTTAGTCCCTCAGAGGTATTCAGGAAAAGAGTGGATCTATCTCTAACTTTTGATGCCATAATTAATGGATTGAAATTACTAAGTATAAAAAAAATTTTATATGCCAAAATAAATAAATGAGATGCATTGCCTAAGTTCGGGTTATTTCAAAACATATTTGGTAAGTGCCAGCTCTATGCCCAACTTTGTTCTAGAAGCTGAGGAAAAGAAGATGCATGAGACAGAATCTCTACTCCAAGGAGAGGTCATACTCAATATTATGTGCTAAGCGCAAAGACAGGTTAATTTGGAGTACTCGAGAGGTCCTATTTTTCAGGGAAGAATAAATAAGCACTACTCTACAAATAGCATGGTATGGTACACAGTCTCTTCTTGGAGTAGAGTGTCCTGTGGTTATTTTGGGAAAACAAGTCATTAACCACTATGCAAAACTACCTAAACTAAATGTCCCTAAAGATTTGATCATGGAGAGGGGAAGAAGTTGAACAAATGGAAAAATAACTTTTACAGAATCTATCTTCTGCCTGACTTGCGTTTGATAGTGTTATTACGTCATAAATTAAGGGATTAGATGAAACAGTGAGGGGAGGTGACTTAACGGTTCCTATCTCTCCTGTGACCCATTTCCCCTGCTGTTCTGACTGACCTGACCACATCTGGACATATCCACATCACAAGCATGCCAGCCAGTCCTGCTGTTAGTAACTTGTAAAGGCCTCAGTCCCTTCACCTCATCCGTGCCCTCAAACTGAGACAGCAGAGATTTGCTGCCACTCACCTATTAGCCTGCTCTCTGCAATTGCCTAAGGTATTTCCTGGGTCATTCAGTTTAGACTGGAATTTGGCTTGGGAATAGTGTCAACTGCTTCAGACAGTGATTATTCTGCAGTGTTGTGACTGTGGGTTAACGTGTATTTTTAGGTTTTTCTCTAGGCATAGAAAGGAGTAACCACAGTCCACAGCATTGTACAAATTCAACCATTGAGCAGAGTTGTACAGATTTAACCACAGGGTAGAATTTTCTTGCCTTCTTTACTGGAAAACCAAAGAGCCATAAGAATTCAGAAATTTTTTTAACAATCTGCCTTATATGAAATAAAATTTCATGAAATGCAATGATGATGATGGTAATGATGAGTGTTGGGTGATGAAGAAGACAATTGCAGCTAAAAGAGAAAATTATTTCTCTCTGTTCTGAACTTTTGTGTTTCATGTCATTTTTTTCCCATTTCTCAGGCACATAAAATGAAGGGGAGCCAAATAAAGTGCCCAATTTTTCTGGGTCAACTCTATGTTAGAAGTTGTTAAAAAAGAATGCAAAGAATGAGTTTGCTGGTGTGTACTTGCAGGAAGATTATTTTTTTTTTTTATGGTACCTTTTGTTTGCTTACACTGATTCCTATGGCATATATGGCATTATGGGCAAATGCACATGGATGGTTTCCCAGGAGTGTAGAGTGGCACATAGCTGCTTCAGTAAATTAGGAGAAAAGAAGAAGAGTGAGTGAGGGCAAGAAGGAAAGAGGGA
>NW_006494614.1:7588784-7596789 GCF_000325575.1 Pteropus alecto
TTTTTGTTCATATCTATTTCCTTGAGCTTAAAGTTGAGGATGGAGACTATTAAAGTTCTTTATTTGGGCGAAGCAATTTAGTATTTGTGAAATTGGGATAAGGGGGATATAAAGGAAGGCCCAACATCGAGGGAAATGCCTAATTTTCAAATTTGAAATATATTTTATTGGGGTTTGTAGACAACTAACTGTAAAAGCCAGGAGAGTACTATCTGTATGCCACTGAGTATTTAGATTGCTGGCAGCTATTTTAGCAGATGCTTCAACAAGTTCACTAAAGTGTGGTGTTTCTTGCATCTGTATGAATGTGCCTTTGACTTTCACTGGAAAAAAAAAAGAATCCTACAGTGCAGCTTCCAATAATTTCATTCTCCTTGTTACCACTTAAAAATTCTCACTGATTGAGATGTTACATATCATTTTGAGTGGTGTTAACTTAATTATTTCTTATCTGTTGAGGATTTAAACATGCTGCTGTAGCTAGCATTAATTATTAAATAAAAGAGAAAATGATCTGTAGAGCAGAGATGTAGATGAAGCCAATTTTTAATCTCGCCCTTAACTTTATTTCTCTCTTTTTTTTTTTAGACTTCAGAAAGGTTCGTGGTACGTACAAATTAATTTTAGATAAAATATGAAAATTTTAAGTACAGGAGCTGCAAACTTAATAGTCTGTTTTATTAATGAAGGGTTTTCTTATCAATGCCTTTAATTTTTTGAAAAGCTTCCTTCCCAAGCGTGGCAAGAAATATTGAAATGTCAGGCTCCCATGGGAGCCACCAAAGTATTCATGAGTGTCTCAGAGAATTTTATCTATGTACAAACAGAAAAAAAATATGACTAGATATAGATCAGGGAAAACAACATTTTTATACATAAAATGCCTTACAAATGAAGATGTACTATTTTCTGATATAATTGGAATTTAGTTCTCATAAAATGGCAGTAAATAGTCCAGCCATTCATTAAAATACAACATGATTACAAGTGAATAATAATAAATACTATTGAAATGATTTTTTTTTCAAAAGATGAAAAGTACATCCTAAACAATGCAGGAAGAAAAAAACCCACCCAGCACAGGATCTTAATCAGTCCTGTGTCCTAATCATAAACAACCTGGCCTCTCTCGTTTCTTTACATTAAATTTGGCCTGTGTAATTATCTTAAATCATTCTATCTAAAGTATCTCATTAGCTTCTGATAGTCTCTCAGTAGAGAATATCTATCTTTTTCACTCAGACATTTTTTCATATCTTTGGCTAAACGCTTATAAAACCACCTCATATTCAATTTAGGTCTTTCCTTTCTCCCTTTCATAGAATCCAGACTTCTTTTTCTGGATAAATTCCATTTTGAGACATGATTTATTGAAGGTAAACTGATAGTTTTGAGTTTGAATATGAAGCTATCCCTCCCTCCACAAAAAAATACTGAGAAATAGGTAGGAGAGATAGACTGGGAAAAGTCTTAAAGAGCAAAGTAAAGCTAGGTGGGTGATACATTAAAATATAATTTCTATGAAAATTATTTCATTATGTTTTTTCAAGATGCCCAAATATCAAAACTATTAAAAACAACGTGTTTATTACTCTTAGATTTAAATTGATCTTAAGAAATAAACCATAAATAAAATACCCTTTTGCAAGTGATCATTTTTATGTTAACAATTATTTGAGTCCAGATTCTCCTTTTCTGTATCTTGTTTAAGCAAGGGGTACCCTCAGAAATCACTTGCAATAGTTATATTAAAAGTTACCATTTTATAACCTTAAAATACAATTGGCATGACTATAGTTCTATTGTTCTGATAGTTTATCTCTTATTTTATCATTTATTATATACTAAGTATATCAAAATAATTTAGGAGTTGCATGTGAAATGCAAATAGATAAGCTGAAGCTGGTATACACAAAATATACAGCAAAGCATATCAAAAAGCTGACTTGGATCATTTTGGTATAAGATGATCATCCATATAAATGCAGAGTAATTTGTTTATAATGCGCAGACAGATATGAGAAGAAATGAAAAAAAAAGTTCTTTAATCAAATAGCAGCTGATTTTTTAAGTTTAGAGACCTTCCTTTGGTACTAATAATCAGTTCTTCCTATCCAAACAATTAGAGTGCCTTTAGAACATTATTTAAGAAATTTAAGGAAAATTACTCATAGAGAGAATTTTTATTCTTTGATCTCATTTAGGTTATTATAGCTTCTTTTAATCTTCAACATGTTTTTTGCATATAATTCAAATAAGTAAAATAATTCAGCATTACAGTAAATATGTAGTAAAATGTAGAAACATCTATTTGTAGTGCTAGTAGAATCGTAAATCAGTAACTTTCTGAGGGACAATTTGGTAATGAGTTTAAAAAGACTTAACATTCACAAACTCATTAACTCAGATTCAGATCAAGTAATTGATGCTAAAGAAATGATAAATAATATACACACAGAAATCTGTATAAAGATTTTTCAGTATCATTCAGTTTACAATACAGGGAGCAATTTGGAAACACAGAATGCCCCTCTAGAAAACTCCCTTATGGCAATGAAATAAATTAACAATGATAAACTGAATTTCACTGGAATATTTGCATCAATTAAAATGGTGTTAGAGGAACATATAATAAAATAGAAGAATAAATGAAATACTTTTGACTCAGAAAAGAGAGTTGCTTTGATCTCATTCTGTTTTCTCTGATTTCATTTTGTCCATGTGTTTTAGAGAAATAGTCTCAAAATGTATAGTGTAAACTGTAAATATGTGAAAATTTTCAAATGTTTTGCCAGTGTGAAGTTGTAAAATAATAGACAAAGAAATGTATTCATTTTTTTTTTTCACTCCAGAGAATATGTATAGTGAACCATTCAAAAAGCTTCACCTTTACTCTCTCATTTAAAATCCTGACCCCCGTGGAAAGACTGTGCTTTAGAAGCAATGAGCCCTGTGGGGTAGTCCTGATATTCCCCATAGACTCTCCTATGCCAATGCCCATGCAGCATTCTACTGTCTTCTCCCTGTCTATCTTCTCTCTTCTTCTCCTGTTCCCCTCCTCCTGACCTTTTCTTTTCTCATGCTCTCTCCTCCTCTTCTCACTTACTCCTCTCTTCTTCCTCTTTCTCTTTTTCCCTCTCTCTGCCTCCACTTTCTTCACCTACCTTCCTCCTATAACCCCCCTTCCTCTTTTTCTTAGCCTTCATTGACTACTGTTTATGACCTAAAGATTCAGAAGCCTGAATATAGATGTCTTGCCTAAAGCATGCGCTTATTTTGCTTTGGTGCCTTTCAAATAATGATCATACTGGATTTTAAGATAAACACTCACTGATTGAGAATCAAATACATGTCATCTCAGAGCTAAAGCCAAGAGGGCTCTTAATAGCATCAGAGTATCATAGAGCCTGCAGTAGCAGTGACCATAACTTTAACACATACTTCTAAAGACTTGTGCTATAATTCTTTTTTATTCTACTGAAGCTGAATTATTTATGAGTTAATTATGTATTATACAGTATGATAATAAAGATGCTGCCCTCATATTTTAAAATGTAGCCTTTTGTAAGAGAATGCAGGTTAACAGCAATATATAAAATGACAAAAAATATCCTGTACATTATTTAAAAAATATCTAAAAACTATGTGAACATTTAAAGGTTTAGATATTCATTCTAACTTCACAAACACTTTGTTCAACACCTCTTTTACACTTACAAATCTTAATAAAAATCTGACGTGGCTTGCTCAGGACTGCATTTTCTCCTTTATGTCTCTGTCTGACTCCCATCCCCATCCCTACTCAAGAATTTTCTTGGATGTCAACAGGAGTACATAAGATCCTCATCAACAGGGCCAGTCCTGAATGAGTGTCTGAAGAAGGTTGACAATTTGGCCTAATGGAAAGATATATTATTATCTAAACACTTAGAAAATAAGATATTTAATCAAGGCATTGTGGGCCAAGTGGCAATCCCAGTTTATATGAAAATAGTAACATTTAAAGCATACCTCCTTGATAACAGAACCTGTCAACATTTGCTAGTGGTGAGAATAGCTGTCATTGATTACCTCGTCATTTTTCTAGCTAGGCATAGTACAGGAAAGAAATCAAGATTCATAGTAAACCAAAAAGAAATATTATTTCACACTTTTGTGAGATGTTTCTCAGAAAATGGATAATGCTTAGGAAAACAAATGACAGTGGAAAATGTCAAGAAGCAGCGTAAGTACTGGTTCTTTAGGGAAGGGCCACTATGACTTTCAGAGGCTATGTGGCCTTGGCAAGCCATGTTACCTATGTCTGTTTACTCTTTACCTCACAGAAAAGCATATTTGGACCAGATAGATGATCTCTGATCTCCATTAGACCTCATTGTCTATGATCTGTACATTTTGGTGAAAGCTGTCCCCTTCCTCTCAAAAAAAAAAAAAATTAAAACCATTGGGAAAATGCTGCATGTGTAATTAGTTTATTGAACAATCTATACTTGAAATGATTTTATTTTTTCTTTAATTCTCTGGTCACTTTTAAGTTATACACTTTTAAGTATAACAGTTCTGCATATAATGAAAATTCACTTGTGTGTCCAGCTGATGGTTTATCTCCTTCCCTTCCTCAGGGTCTGGTGGGTAGGTGTTAGCCAGAGGGATTTGCACCTGCCTTTTCACTTCTCCTCTCCTCCATCTTGTACATACTTTTTTCTGCTTTTAGCTGGAGTGAGGACTCTAGAGCTGGAAAGGGAAAAGTGTCTTGCTATAGTTGTTTCTTGGTTGCCACTGCTTCTCAGTCAAGGCTGGTGTTTCAGTACAGTTCATGCAGGAGGAATTCCAGTGCTGGTTCTCAGGTAGATTCATGTGTGAGTCTTCCTGTGAGCCCTAATTATCCCTTTGCGCTTATGACGCTGAAAAGGGAGATCTACTCTGAGTTAAGCTTTTACAGTGCCCTCAAGTCCTGCTCTTGGAATAGACATACGCTGTGGTTCACTTGCATGATGGCCAGCTCATCTGGATGGCATAACAGCAAGCTGATGCAATCTAAGCTAATTTTTACTGTTCACTTGAGTCTCCAAGAATTCAGGTGTCCATTTTCATCTTTCTTTCTGCCCGGTTATCTAGCTCTCTGCAATTATCTGCCTTTCTCACACTTTCCATGCTCCCATAAGCACATAGGCAGATAGGCAAGTTTACTATGTAAGCATGTGGTCAACCAGGAAATAAGATGTCAGTCTCAATTATTATTGGCTTCCTTAATCTCTACAAATCAGTCTCTTGAAATTCCACCTTTGTCTTTATGAGAGGGAAGTTTAGCATAGCAGGTTAAATTGGAAAAAAAAAAGTCACAGTACACCCTCATAGGCTTATATTCCTAATTAAGATCTAACTTCACACTTCCATCTTATTATGCCAACTGGTGCAATAACAAGGGAGGAAAGTGTTGTTTGGTTGTTTGTTAGTGTTGATTGTGTGTATGTGTGTTTGCGTATGTGTGTTTGCAATACTTAATTAAATCTCTCAGTGTCTAGTAACAATGATTTTTCTACTCTCTTTAGGGTCCTCTCAAGCTACCTTTCCCTGGCGTCTGTCCAAGTGGCCAATTAGAGGCAACAGGGTAAGGTTCCCTTAACATTTTGCTATTCCACATTGAGTTTATTCTTTTTATAAGATTATTTTATCAGGTTACCTGGGAGAACTATTAATTATTTCTTAGGTTGAAGAATGAGGAGTATATTGACCAGAATAATCTAAGGAAGAGATGAATAACAAAATAATAGGAAAGGCAAAATGCTGCTAGCCCTCTCCACACTGAAACCAGTGAAGATACCTTCGGGGTTCTTAGTCTATCTGCTATCTCTCTTGTCTTCATACTGATATTATTCTCTATCAATGTAGAGCAGCTTTCTCCGTATGTTGAAAAATGTAGCCACAAAAACCCTATAGTGAGTAAATAAAAATTTACAAAAATTATAAGGAAGGGTATATTTTTTTCAAATTTTATAAGAATCCATTTTATATCAATTAATTATGAACAGTAAGGTAACATCATATAAAAATACAAAAACTTACACAATAGTAATGTGCATGGAATAACTCAAATTTCTATCAACCGATGGAGTCCTATAATTATACAACAAAATATTATTTGTTCATAAAAAGGAAAGAAGTACTGATGTATGCTACAGCATGGATGAAACTTGAAATTATTATTTTAGGTAAAAGAAGCCACAATAGATCACGTATTATGTAATTTATTTTATAGTAAATGTCCCGAATGGGCAAATCTATAGAGAAAAAGTAGATTAGTGGTTGCCTAGGGCTTTGAGAGAAGGACAAAATGTTCTAAATTTAGATTGTTGTGATGATTGCACAGTCCTATGAATTTACTAATAAAGACATTAAATTCATTTTAAATAGCTGAATTGAATGATGTATGAATTATATGTCAATAAATCTGTTTAAAACAGAAAACAACTAATATGTATGGAGTCTCAGAAAAAAGTATAGTTAATCTTACAGGTATCTTTATAACTATGCTATACCTACTTTTTTCTAGGATGTATCCCAGATACACCAGGGATCCACTGCCATTAAAAAACAACATAAATCAATTTTCTTGAATGAGGGGAATTGATTTTCCTTCATGAACATCAACATATAACACCCATGACCTTCTTTGCATCTACTTGTCATGACAGAAGTCATCTCCTGATAATTCATTGTACCAGAAGATTACATTCAACGTAAGCCTGCATCTAGTGGGTAGCTTCCTAGAAGAGTGAGGAGTGTACATCTAGGGGGTGATAGAGGGGATGCATTTGGATGTGGAAATAAAATATTATAACATATTCAGATCTTTAACTATTTGATATATGCATTGATACTAATACCTTCACCAGGGATATAAGCCTGATGACTGTCAGTCTATATGGTATATGACTAATTCTGAGAGAAGACTGGGCACTCTGTAATGTGCAGAATTTGACAGGAGTACTTATATCTGTTCATTTACTTTCAGCATTTTATGCCGTATTACAGTTGATGTATGCTTATGACATCAAATGGATTATATTATCTAGTTTCATATATCTTAATTCTCATAAAATACATAAGTATCTTAGAAGTTTTCCTTGCAAAGAAATCCCAGACAGTAATAATTCATATTAAGTAACCAACAAGATAACTGCAGAGTTGGCACATATCTTCCTCTTAACACAAACTTGTTGTCAATTGGGTTTTGAAGTAAAACAATCAGGATTAGGCAGATATGGCAAAAATCTAACCAAAATTTTGAAAATGCCAAGAAGAAGACATTTTGAAATTTGGACTTATGTCAACTATTGTTAGTGGCAAAAGTTCTCTTAGGTATACATTTGTGACTTAAGTGATTAGATAGTAATACTCTGAAGACATAATGACTTAAAAGGCTTTTTAGAAACAAATATCCAGAACACAAAGAATAAAAACATATATTTAAAAAATATCACATGAGAGTCAAAGGAGCATTTTACACAATTTCATTAATCTTAATAAACTTAAAATGTCCTTATTTAATAGTGAAAGATGAGAAGGACAACAGTAGGAGAAGGAGAAGGAGAAGGAAGAAGAGAAGGAGAAGGAGCAGGAACAGGAGACAAACCTGTTATCAAATAACATTGAATGTAACCTTTGCTCTTCCTGCTCCAGTTCAAAATTGTGGCTGTAATACATGTAAAATGATATGTTAATGAACCAAATCTCATTTTTTTGTTCAAAATTATTTTTGGAAGATAATAATAAAGACAAATATGATAAAGGTTTGAACAAATAAATATAAAGATAGATTACAAGAGAAGAAAGAGTACTGATATAGGCTACAACATAGATGAACAAGTTGCTTACAAGTAAAAAGTTTGTCATATAGTTTAATGCATGTACAGATATATCTAGCATGACTCAATTTATGAGATTTGTTAGATTAAAATGAATAACTAACTTTTTATTAGCTGCTTCTCTGGTTTCTGTCTTG
>NW_006494614.1:7596921-7602744 GCF_000325575.1 Pteropus alecto
AAAAAAATTATTTGTTAATACTGATGTAAAAACTGCTTTGACTTAAAAATGATTTGTCAAAAAGTCACAGAAATAGCATCACACATACCACTTATTCACTGCACCATGCATAGGCAAGCTATTTTAGTGAGAAAGTTGCATTTAGAAAAAAGTACTATCTGGGGTTAAGTTTTCATTAAAAAGAAGATTTTTAAAGTGCAGTATCTTTCTAAATGACATTTGGTAATAATATCAAAAGTGAAAATTGGAAAAAAATTTTGTGGCATGCAGAATTTTTTGAGTTAGATCATGGAAAAATACTTGGAAGATTTGTCATACTTAAACACATTTCTTTTATTAAAAAGATAAGTGTTTCAAATTTGCAAACATGTGTGTGTGATATGTGAGTCAATAGCATGCTATCTGCCAGATGACACTTCACCTCTCCGCCAAAGGAAAGAGAAATGAATAAATAAATAAATAAACATTTAATCTGTGTTCATAGGCAAAGTAGATAGTTTAACAGAGAATGAATAAGTGACTCCTTTTGGTAGAAAATAAAAAGGGAAAGAAAGACACACTAGAGAAAGAAATTTCTAAATTGGATGTTTAAAATTGCTTCCATAATTAAATGTTTTATTTTTTAGCAAAAAATTATATAATTATTTCACCTATAAAAATATTTAATACATATATTTAAAATTTAAGACAATATTTAGTACTCTATTTTCATAATCAAAATGAAGAACTCTAGTAGAGTTTGTATCCATTCATTAAAAATATAGACATACAATTACAATTTGTATGCAAGAACAATTACATGGACATTTCCTAACTAAATTTCAAAGGTGGCTTTTGTGCTCTATGTAATAGGTAGTTAGAATTGACCTCTAAGTAACTAAATTTAAAAGGTATAGCCCAGAATGTATTCTTTGATTTGGATCTAAATACTCCAGTCATAAATCTTTTTTTTCCTTATAACCATCATTGAAACAAGCTTTTAAATAAATGGAACTTAGAACTACACCATCACGGTTATATCACAAAATGATAAACCAAGATTTTCAAAAATAAGAGAATATTCAATGACATGGGGATCACTAAATATATTTTAGGAAGAATAAAAACACTTTTGGACTATTTATAAATAAATATTAAGTAAAATACTTTTGAAAAAGCATTACTAGTTTCAATTAACTTATTTTTTAAAAAATCTTTTATAATGTGCATAGATTCATCAGTGAGGATTCTGTAGCCTGAAAGAAATAGACTACGATAGATTAAGAAACAAACATATGCATTAATTATTCAAGAACTCTAGAGTTAGGTAGTGCTAGAGTTGGTCCAGCAGCTCAGTAGTTTCCTCAGGAATCCTCTGTTCTGCCACTCCACCATTCTCATTATCCTTATAATTGCAACTTCCATGACATCTGCAGTACCTTTAGGCTCATGTCCTTAAGCAACTGCCTCCAAAGTCAGCACAAAGGAGTCGGCACAATAGATGGCTCTCCTTTTTAGCAATGGTCTTGTTTTTAGAGAAAAAAAACACCTTTCCTGGAAATCCCTGGCAGACATCATTTGTATTTCATTGGCTCCTATTGATTCTCATGATTACTTTCAGACCAAACCACTGACAACAGGAGAGAAGGGTGTTCTGATCTGAGACTAAGAATGATCAGTCCCCAAGGACTGTGCCAATCACCAACCAAGTAGAATTGATGTTCAGTTAACAAGGAAGAAAAGAGGTATATCAGCCAGTCAGACAACAAAGCTTCTACACCTAGAAGCTATTAGTACAGTAGTTCATACATATAATTTATAGGGAATAAATATGTCTATATTGGTGGTATGTGCTTATTTTTATTTTTTTCTGATAATTGTATGTTATCAAGAAAGTTTTACAATTGTGGGTATACCTTACCCCTAGTGATATTTGTGAGAAAAAAAAAAAGATTTAATTTTAAAGTTTATAATGAATCACTTAAGAAAGTTAATCAAAAATATGTCATCAATAAGTAAAAAAACAATTCTTTCTAAGGGAATTAAAAATTGGGGATGGCCTGTGTATTGCAATCTTTGTTTTCCCATTTAATATGACATTTGTGTTTGAAGGAAAACTATTGAGATTTTAAACATTTTAGATGAACTTAAAACTATCAAAGAGTTAGGAAAATATCTATGGTAGCTGTCACTTTGGATAAATAACCTTCAATACATTAAATAACCAATTTGACAATAATAAAGCATAAGAGTCTTATACAATAATGGTCCAGAAAAAGTATTAGATTTCTCTTTACCTCCAATCCTGACATAAGGAATCTAAAAAAAAAAAAAGTGGATTTTTAGTTTATTAAATGTTTACCATTAAATATTATATTCATTAAATGTAAATTAATTTTAAATGAACATCAAAATAGAGTCATGTGGTTAGTAAATCAACAATATTTATGTGTAGAGATTTATAAAAATGGCTGTAGTCCTTAAGAATGCAGATAGTCCAATGAAAATAACAGGACAAATACAAATGGAAAAAGATTTAACTAAGAATATATAATGGGGAAATATACAAAGTAAATGGCAAACTATCCATCTATAAAGAACAAAGTACACAAATGCTCAAAGAAAGCTGAAGAGTGTGGAATAATTGAAGCCCAATGGAAGCAGACAGTAAAGGATTTATAAGTGATGTCAATATTTTACTCATTAATTGAAGAGGGTAGCAGACTTCTAGTTGAGAAACAGAGATCATATATCCATCTCAGTTAGCCTGGAAGAGTCCCAATTGGTGCTGACCATCATTGCATTCTGATTTAGATTAGTCTTAGATGTTTCATCTTTTTTTTTTTTTTACTGAATGTTATTACTGCTCTTGCTGTAAGATAAGATGAAATGGTTTTGTTAGACCTCTGCTTTGTATTTCCAGCTTCTGAATTAGCTTCCTCTAGTAGTGAATGAGATACACGAACAGCAGACATAGTTTTCATTCTAATATGTGGATAAATACAAAAGTCAACTGGTGATAACCTGCTGCTCTATTTCAACCTTTCCAGATGCAGGTTAACCATCCTCTGCCTTCAAGACAATGACATGCAGGACATTTGCTGATAAAACAAGGGTGCTGGGATAAGGTGTCTCGTCTGGTTGCTAGGTACAAGGAGGTAAAAGCAACATTGGACACTGCTACTTTTGCTGGCCACTGAGCATACTACATGGTTTTGTTGTATTTACTGCCTGAGAAATGCCCGAAAGCCACCAGGCCACCTGCCTACACAGACTGTGGGGAATATAAACAAATAATACAGGTTAGATATATTTGAAATATACACAGAAAATAGAGGTCATTGAACTCACAGGTTCCTGAGGTTTTTACTGAAGTGCTTTTATGATTTAACATAAAATCATAGTTATTTAATTATTTTATTTTTGGAAACCCATTTTTATTTTCTGATAAAATAATTTAGCAGCAGTGAACTAGTTTATGAGAATTTACTTTTTTTTAAAGTTTTTATTATAATTCTTTCATATTTTTAACTTTTCTGCTTTTGTTTCAGGGATTTTTTTTGTCTTTCATTTTTATTTTCTATACATTTTTTTCTTTCTAATTTTTTTGTAAATAAATTCTACACACACATGGCTCACAAATCAATTCTCAAAGCTGAATGGTTAACAGGAGCATAAATTCAGGTTTGAGCCAGCTCAGCTTAGCAGGCGTGTCTGTTCCCAGAGAAGGTGTTACTAATGTCTATAGAGATTTTTTTCTAGACTAAAAATGTCCTTTACTGAGGGAGAAGAACAAGGCCAGAGGTATCACTCTGCCTGACATCAAATGATACTACAAAGCATCAATAATCAAAACAGTATAGTATTGGCAGAAAAACAGACATACAGACCAATAGAACAGAATTGAGAGTCCAGAATTAAACACTCATATATGTAGGCAAATAACTTTCAACAAATGATCCAAAAATATACAATGAAGAAAGCCTTTTCAAAATATGGTGCTGGGAAAATCGGAAAGCCTCATGCAAAGAATGAAACTAGACTGCTATGTATCACCATACACCAAAATTAACTCAAACTGGATCAAAGGCCTGAATATAAGACCCAAAACAATAAATTGCATAGAAGAAAATATAAGTACTAAACTCATGTACTTTGGAATTAGAGAGGATTTTATTAATTTTATCTCAAAGGCAAGAGAAATAAAAGCAAAAATAAATGAACGGGACTATATTAAACTAAAAAGCTTCTACACAGGAAAAGAAACAATCCACAAGGCAAAGACGTAACCATCTGACTGGGAGAATATATTTGTAAACAACACCTCTGATAAGGGCCTAATTTCCAAAATATATAAAGAACTCATACAACTCAACAATAACCCAATCAAAAAATGCGTGGAGAACCAAACGGACACTTCTCCTAAGAAGACATACAAAAGGCCAAAAGACATATGAAAAGATGCTCAACTTCACTAGCTATTAGGGAAATGCAAATCAAAACACAGTGAGATATCACCTCCCACCAGTTAGAATGGCTGTCATCAACAGGACAAGTAATAGCAAGTGTTAGAGAGGTTGTGGGGAAAAAAGAGACCCTCATACACTGCTAGTGAGAATGTAAATTGTTACAGACACTATGGAAAATAGTATAAAGGTTCCTCAAAAAAAAAAAAAAAAAAAAAACAAGAATAGAATAACCATATAATCCAGCAATCCCTCTTCTGGGTATTTATCTAAAAATCTTGAAAACATTTATCCGTAAAGAGATGTGCACCCTGATGTTCACAGCAACATTGTTCACAGTGGCTAAGACATGGAAAAAACTGGTGTTCATCTACACATGATTGGACAAAGAAGATGTGGTATATATATATACAATGGAATATTATTCAGCCATAAAATGAAATACTGCCATTTACAGCAACATGGTCAGCTCTTGAGATTATCATGCTTGGTGAAATAAGTCAGACAGAAAAAGTTTAGAACTATACGATTTCATTCATATATATGTAGGATATAAAACTGAAAGCAACAAACAAACGTGACAAACAGAGACTCATAGACACGGACAGTGGATTAATGGTTACCAAAGGAAAGGGAGACTAAGAGTGAGGTAGATAGGGGTAAAAGGGGTCAAATATTTGGTTTTTGAAATTTAACCTTGGATGGTGAACATACAATGTAATATACATGTGACATATTATTGAATTGTACACTTGAAACCTATTTAATTTCATTAACCAATGTCAGAACCATGTAAAACTTACCTTCTGGATTTCTGCATCCCAGGAAAGTAACATGTATATGTAACTTTTACACACTCTCATTGACATTTATCTATCTTGGGCCCATGGATCAGGTAAAAATTAGAACACCTAATCTGCTGAAAAGTCATCAGCCTCAACTTTGAATACGAGTAGATAAGACTCTGCTGGAAATAACTTTTTCTAGAGTAAATAACTATTATTCCCAATTAATTTATCTAATTTTTAATTCTTGTGCATTTAAAAAGTGAGGATAGAGCAGTGTTGGCTCTATTTGTAGAACTTTCCATCAGTTAAATGATGTAAGTTTGATAATCCTGTTATCAGATATTTCAAATAGAATATTAATCACAATAATATATGATTTTTCACACAATCTATTGAATCAAGGGTGAGTTTTGATATTTCTTTGAAATATCTAACATTGTGAATGCAAAAATTCAGATAAAATTCCATATTTAGAATTAAATTACATTAAGAAGCCTATAAAGCAGAAATATTTTTGTAATTAGTTGTGTGGCACATATAATTGACAAGTATATTCAGACAAGCTGCATAATTCTAGCCACTGAAATAGA
>NW_006494614.1:7602803-7644070 GCF_000325575.1 Pteropus alecto
AAAAAACACAATTGACTTTGTTTTACACTGAATTAAAAAAAATACTTCATCATAGTAGTATGGAAAACTTTTTTGTTGTATAACATTAATCTGATTTTAGATATATTTGAGCTTATAAAGAAATACTTCACAAATTAAATTGTTTCTTATACTTGTATTAAACTATTTTGCAATATTTTGATTGCATTAAAAAAATCTTTACAGATTCAGAGTACCCAATTAATAAAATGCCCCCAAATTTTCATCTTTTAAAGCTTTAACAAATTATAGCTATTGAGAAAATAGCATGCAAACAGAAAGATGCTGAATTTTATTCATAGAAAACATGAAAAACCAAAGAAATGTTGAGAACTCAAAATACACAGTCTATTTTAAAATTGTACTCTTGATTTTGAAATATTTATATTTGTGGGAAGAGTATTTTAATAGGACTCCTATTTACATTGAATAAAATTATAATCTATTTGGATGTGGAACGAAATTAAAAAGGTCTAAGATTTCACAGCATTTAAATTTGCTAAAATGGTCAAAAGAATCATAAATAAATAGAACTTTTTTGGCAAGTTTTATCTTAGAAAATAATTCAAATAAAATAACTGAAATATAGCAATGAGAGTAGATCTTTAAAATAATTG
This sequence comes from Pteropus alecto, assembly GCF_000325575.1. Taxonomy (NCBI): domain Eukaryota; kingdom Metazoa; phylum Chordata; class Mammalia; order Chiroptera; family Pteropodidae; genus Pteropus; species Pteropus alecto. The sequence goes on from NW_006494614.1 coordinate 7,603,439, forward strand.
GGCTAAAATCTGTACACATTTCAGTCAAAATATAGAATTGAGAATATCCTTCATTTAGCATGCTTTGTTCTCAGACAAGTCAAATGCATTAAATATGGAATGCAGTTTTAAGAAGGTACCAGAAAATTTTATGAAAAAAATATGACAACATTGAACATACTATTTCATCAGAAAAATACCAATGACCCAAAATTAGACACGAATACAATTTTATAAACCTGACGTCTATCTTTCTATAATGAAAATTATTTTACAATGTTCAAATAATCAATATAAAAATAAGTTTTCATATTTAATTTAGGACTTCTGTATATATTGAATAAATTTATACTGCTGTATGTTCTTTCAATTCTAGAATATTTTGAAAATAATTTTTGAATAGAGCTAGTTTATAGGTCAACTGATAAACCAATTTCTAAAACAATAAATCAATAACAGCATTTTAATCAATGAAGAATTTTAAATTATGTTTTATTAATTTTCATATCAACTATCATTTTTAAAACTATCTCAATGTTGTAGATAACACTCAGATAATTAACTACCTTAAAACTTAGTGGTTTACAACAACTTATTATTGTCATTATTATTGTTTTGTGGTTGACTAAGTTCCATTGGATTCTTGTGAAGGGTCTCTCATACAGTTACAGAAAAATGGAAGCTGAGATTGGTGTCATATGAAGAATCAAACAGGTTGAATATCCAACATGGCTCATTCATGTGGTTAGTAGTTGATGCTGGTTATTGGCTGGGGCTCAAATTAGACTATGAACTAAAGTACCTACCTACCTACATGTCACTTTTTAAAGCATGGTAGCTGGATGATGAACAAGAGAACTTTAAATACGTGTGCTCCAAGAGACACAGTAGAAACTATAAGGGTTCTTTATGAATGAACACCATTTTTGTCATACACTGTAGATCAAAATCAAGTCAAAATGTTAGGCCAGATTCAAAAAGAAAGAACTTTATAGCACATGAAAAGCCCTATTCATTGGTTAAAAGGGAAGAGTTAAAGAGAGTTTTCAGGTGGAAGAAAAATTGAATAGAATTTCAGAATTAGTGCTGAAGGGATTTTTTTACAATAGAGGTATTTTATTTGTTTGATGAGTAGGTGGGTTGAATAGTTTTGCTTTGTCTTGTTTGGTTAGTTTAAGATCTGAAGTAGATTAGTTGAATTAGTAAAGGAACCCAAATAATAGAAGGATATGAGACATACAACCGTTTTCAGTGTGTGTTAAGCAACTTAATTACTCTACAAGATTTTGAGAAGGGGAAGGTACAATTGCTAATATTTTAAAATATATATGTGTGTTTTATTCTTTGTTATGCAAAGTTGGCTAAAATCATAACCCATTAATATTTTATTTACCTGAATTTGTTTAACCAACAATTTTATGCACTCTCTACATGAGATAAAAGGACTTTATACACATGTCAAAGTTAATTGATTGAAATAAATAGAGTGGAATAGAATAGAATAGAATAGAATAGAATAGAATAGAATAGAATAGAATAGAATAGAATAGAATAGAATAGAATAGAGAATGTGGAATGTAGAATATGTGTTTTAGCAAAATATTCTGTTCTGCGCAGCCTGGTTATTAGAGTATTCATTATAACTGAATTTAGGGCTAGGAAACTGTTCAATAGAAGATTGGTAGAGGATTGATATTACCTGTAGTCATCCAAGTGATGCTGTTAAGTAGGCAGTTGCATGCAAAAGTCAAGAGTAGAAATATTAACTTAAATCATTAGCATATATTAGAATTTTAAGCCACAGCACTAAACAAAATAACACAGGGAGTTGATGTATATAGAGAAAAAAGAAACACTGAGCCATTTATAATATTTAACATTTGGAAATTGAGCAAGGAATACTTAAATGGAAGGAGTAGCAAGAGCATGGAATGAAATTAGGAAGAATTTTAAGAAAAAAGCATCTATTAGCTATTTCAAATCCTGTTGATATTTTAAACAATGAACCATGAATGGACATTAGATTTAACATTATTGATGTCATCATTGGCAATGACAACAGCTAATCTAGTTGTGTGGTAGAGCAAAAATCCTTTTTGTTTTGGGTTCAAGAAGGAATGCGAATGGAGCAATCAGAGACAATCTGTGATTTTAAAATAACTCTTTAGAGGATTGTTTGTTTTTGTTTTTGTTTTTTTTTTGTAGAGAGGAGAGATATGTGAGACATTGCCAGGTTAAAATACAGAGCAACCAACTTTTTAAAAATATAGTTAAAATATATTTATGTGATAGTGGAAATGCTTCTGTAAAAAGGAAAGAATTTGATAATACAGAAGAGAGAGCAACATTTGTAGGCCATATGGTCTTTGGGTAGATGAGCATGAAGAAGCCCTCCTCTGATCCTCTATGTTTCGCAGTGAAATTGGAAGTCATCTCATCAGATGAGAGTAAATATAGAAGGGGTTTGGAGAGTTACAAAGAAAGGAGAAAGGAATAGTCATTTCAGAAAGTTATACAAGATAATCAGAGTGAATGATTTAGGGAATTGCAGAAGTATGATATATTTGTCATATCATCAATAGTAAAATGAGCATTTGAAAGAAATTCAATGACTTTTATCGGTCAAAACTATCTTATAATGTAACAATAATGCATTAGTGATACATTATCCTAATGACATGTTGTCCTATGATACGATGTAATAATAATAAAATAAAAATAACAATGAGCAAATGTTAAGTACTAATTATATGTTAAGTTCTCTTCTAAATGTCTTAAGAAATACTAAGAAAATTTTCAAAAATAGATACTATTACAATCACCATTTGACAGTTGAAGAAACTGAAGAATGAAAAGATTAACTCATAAAATGATATAATCAGAATTTGGTTAAGATATACCAGATTCAAAGCTTTTCTTTTTCAATAGGTTGAGCTTTTATCTAATGGAATAAAATAACATATTTATATTTCAACACATTTAAACATTGTATTCAATGGAGTTATCTTAAATTGGAAGTTTAACTAAACAGAAAACACAGAATTTAAATCTGAGGGTTTGGGCCTTTCTATCAATGCCAAATGTTCAACAACATCTATTCTCTTGACATAGCTATTTTAATTTTTTTGTTCAATTTATGTTAATAATTGTTTAGTTAAATCAAAGCTATAATATAATTAGTTTTGTTCATTACTTTAGAAAACATATTTCAGTTTTAGCAGAAAACATAATGTAATACAAAGATTTAATCTAATCTTATAGAATATATAGAATATAAATAGGACATATTTAAAATAAACAGAATGATAACATGTTAAGTAATTAAAACAAACACAAGCAAAGAGGGCTCTATTATTTACTACAATTTTTTATGGAACTCTAGTCAGGTATATGTAAATGATGTTTCATGTTGCCTTAGGTTATCTTCCTCATATCAGTCTTGCTTCTAAGGTCTCATAGTGATGTGTACCTGTAAATCATTATAGTATTATCTCTCTAGATGAGACTCTGACTAGCATTCTTCTTCTCAGTTATCAATGATGAGAGCCTTTTTTTATGACCTGAGAATTTTGAGGTTACTCTCTCCATAAAAGATAATAGTGAGAAGATGTGTATAGACAGTCTAAAAAAAATCTGTCATGTTTTTTTACTGTTAGCATTATTTGTGATATTAACTAAATAAATAATGGCGTGTCTGTAAAGATTAAGAAGCATACATCTTGGGAAATACAATCAGCGTTTTATTCAATTCACACATGTTGCTATAGCAATAATTCATAAAAATCTAAAATCTCCCGTGGCAGCCAAGAAAACCATCCCTAAAACAAACTGCTGCAAAGAAAATTTTTCTGTGCTATGTATAAAATGGTGAGATTCTAATGAGAATGTATCTACTGATCAACAGTTTATTTCTACCATTATCTAAGCACCACGTGACATAGCATTTATAATAATTTTTACGTTTGTATTATCATAGTAAAACCAGTTTATTTTTAATTTTCATCATAGGAAAAAGAAAATTTCCAAATCTGCCTACAAAAAGTAAATATTAAAATAAGGAATCTTTATACTATTACCAGTGTTTGTGCTCCCTTATTAGTGTATATTTTTCATGAACAGCAGGTAAAGTAAGAATAAGGGCAACAGCATCAGTGGCATAATTTTTGTTTACCTTGAAGGAACTAAGTATAGTAACAAAAATATTGGAGCTAATTTTTGGATAATGAATTCAGGGTTTTTCTCATACATGATCATTGCTGTCTATAGAGGAAGCATGATTGGATTACATTATATCACATATACTACACTATAGAAGCAGATCTTCATACTTAACATTTCTGGAAATTCAATAAGCAAACAAATTAAATCATTTTGACATCTGTTATTTAAAGTCTTTACCAATGTGAAAAAGAGAAAACTAAGGATTTTTTAAAGCAATAACTAAAATATACTGTACATTGGAAGACATGATAGCACTTGAATTTAGCCGCCCTTTGAAGAGATGAGTTATTTTGCAGATGGCTCCCATCCGGGAAGACTTTTCTGTTTATAGTGCTGCAGGTGGTAGAATAGGATATGGGAACAGGGGTGGAAAGGTTAGAGCTATATAATTCTCTCGACAGTAAGTTCAATAAAATTAAATTAAGTTCCCAGCCTTCATTCCTTATCAGTACTGCCATCTAGAGTGACATGGAAAGTATCATTTTGATGAGTATTAAGCCTAGTGCATGATGTCAGTTTTTCATAATTTAACATGCTGGTCCAAAGAAAATAGCTGCATTATTCACAGTTAAAATGGAAACACAGTTTAGAATAGTGAATAAGACTGAAATATGCAATTTAATGCACTTATGCAAATTTAATGAACAACCATCTTTAACCATTCATTTTATTATCAGAAAACTCATATAATTAGCTTGATGATTAGGAATAAATTAAAATTAAAGTGTGAATGAATCAAGATAAGCCAGATAACAGCTACCCTCAAATCTCAGTGGCTTACAACAATAAAAGTTTATTTCTTGATTAAACTAGATGTAAAATGCAGGTTCACAAGAGAGATTCTCCTCATCACATTTGCCCAATATCCAGACAGACAGAGGCTTTAGTCTTGAGATGTGGCCTCTCAATGTATGTCCCTATGATTGTCATGGAGGGGAAGAGAGAATTTGAGACACTTGTATCGTCAATTAAACACTTCAGCCCAGACATGACAAACGCTACACTCCTCTTCTGATCATCTTTTAGTAGTGAAAGAAGCAACATGTCTATGCCTAACTTCATAGGGATGGCTATGTGCAAATCTTCTATGTGCCTGGAGGGAGAATAGAACCTGAAATGTTAGTGACCAGTAGCCATGTTTCCACAGAGGGAAATCTCAGCACAGAGTGATAAAGCAATATGGCCCAAGCCATGATATCATAATAATATTTTTGATATTTTACTATCTTTTTCTTAAAAATCCTTACAAATGTCTTCCTAAAGGTATCATCATGCTGGAGCACACAGGGCAAATGTGAGAAAATAGTTAAGGCATTGTGGGGGATGGGGTGAAGAGTGGCAAAATTTCAGAGACAAATTGTGAACATTGAGATTTGAGATCACTTTATATTCTTATATGAACAGTTGTTGAAAGTAGATAAAAGAGACATATGTGTGATTGTCATAACTAGACACCTTGACAAAATTATTGAGTGAACTTTCCTAAATTTTATATGATAGTTTCAAATTCTTTATATTGGAAACATTGTCTGACACTATTGTTTTTCCTACCCAATGGGTTAATGTAAAAAAAATTTTTTTTTTTTTTAAAAGGATGACAAGGTTAATAGGATAGTTTTATACTTGTTTTGGGACCAAAGTCTAAAGGTATCTATTACCAAAATCCTTGCTATGACTTATGGACTCTTTTTCCCTTGCTTAATTAGGTTAGTTAAAAAAAATTAAAATTTTGTCCAGAAATGTGGATAAGCTTAAGAGAAAATGTGTACAAAACTATCAAAGAAGCCGTTAAACATACTGTCACTGACCTAGCCTCGCAAACTTGGCTTTTATTAAATGGCAGCTGTGCCTGATTAAAAAATTATGGCTCCCCTCAGGAATCATGATGGTCATTAAAAACCAAGTCATAAAATCCTCTGCTCCCTGAAGGCACATTGACAGAGAATACTTCCCATTTCCTTACTGTAATTTAACTTTAACTACCATAATATCCAACATGTACTTAAAAGATTTTTTAAATTGTCATTTCATTCTTTACAGACCTACCTCAAATTGTTAAATAATTACATTAAATTAGTATTTGAAAAATATAAATGACTTGAGTTATAAATACAGTCTGATAGTTGGTTACCTTAAATGATTTTTTTCTTCAGATGTGTTAATGAATTTTCAACAGATTTCCTTGAATGCGTTCCTATATCTTTATCTTCATAGTTTGAAAAGAGATTGGATAAGAAAACAAAAGACTATCTGTGAGGAAACTATGAAAATTCATAGACATATCAAATGTTAGAAATAGAAGTTTTCAAATATTTTCCTAATTCTTAGTTTATAGATAATGTTTTTCAAACTTTAATATGCATGTTCTCTATCAGAGAAAATTCTTCACTTTTTTTTTTTTAACTATCTTAATTCTTCTATCTGACTTGTTGCCCAAAGGTTGCTCTTTACCAAATCCCTTTGCAATTGTTGACAATTCAGCTACAACTACCTAGACAATTTACAGAAAGCCAACAATGTAATTAGTGTAATGGACCAGAAAGTCCCTCCTAGCCATCCTTTCAATATCAGTGCAGAGTTTCTACAGGATACTCATTATTATTGTTAAAGTTCAGATTTACAAGTTTCAGCTTCAATCTGTACCGCTGGTGTGGAAGGTGAGAGTGCTCTCTGAGGCCTCTTTTATAACCACACTAATCCTACCCATGAGTGCTCCTCCCTCATGACCTAATTATCTCCCAAAGACCCCACCTCCTAATACCATCACTTTAGGGGTTAGGATTTCAAAATGTAAATTTGGGGGGAGCACATTCAAACAGTAGCAGCCTGGAGGCACGCATACTAGGATGGCCCAGTGATTTCTTTAGCTTCTCATTCAGTCTGCTTGGGCTACTTAGCAAAATACCATTGGTTTAAACAACAGAAATTTATGTTCTCACAGAAATAGAGTTTGGGAAGTCCAAGATCAAGGTTCCAATTGGTTGGATTTCTGGTGAGAGTTCTCTTTCTTGCTTACAGACAGCTGCCTTTTTGCTATGGCCTAAATTGGCCTTTCCTCTGTGCCTGCATTCAGAGAGAGAGAGAGAGAGCTCTGGTCTCTCTTTTCTTATAAGGGTACTAATACTATTGCATTAGGACCCCACTCTTGTGATCTTATTTAACCTTAATAACATCCTAAAGGCCCTATCATCAAATATAGTCACATTGAAGGTTATAACTTCAACATATGAATTCGGGGAGAACACATTCAGTCCATAATACATAGCAACTAGCTATGTCTTTTAGAAAATTTTGTTTGCCTTAAAAAAATATCAGATATTTAGGAACACTTTCCAGTGAATGTGTGTGTGCATGTGTGTGTGTGTTTGTGTGTGTATGTATTTATCTGTTAAGGATCTATCGCCTGTTTATGTATTTACTAGAACCTATATTTTCAGCCTGTCTATAATACTTTGGTATTATAAATTTCATGACTTTATTTTTTATGCCAAGCACTATATCTTTGTATTTATTCTATTGTTAAGACTAAGGGAGGACTCTAATGCTTATAGTAATTGAATATTTACTGACTGAATTTATTGTCTTCACAAGAATCAGAAAATATTAATTACATCTCTTTATATTTACCTTAAGATTAGAGTTTTTATTATTTAAATTTTTCCTTTAGATCCTGTCTACTTGATCATCTTAATATCACTTTATTAAACTAGAAATTTTCTAGTTTTATGGTGACATACTTTTCCTGAATAGAGCATTTAGATATTTCAAAACCTTGCTTACTTGTAAAAATGAGCAAATGTTTGTTGATTTTCTTTTTCAGTATAATTACTATGGTTTAGTAGAAGGAGTGTGCTAGAAGTTTATAGAAGTCGATTCTATTTTATTTTTATTTTAATCAGTCATGTTTACTGATTAACAGATAAGTCTATTAAACTCTTTGACCTTTAGCTCATTAGAAAAATTAAATAAAATCAATATGCTTTCAACTGCTAAAAGTTTTCAACGTTATAACTATTTTTTAGATAAACAAAAGAATTGTTTTCAGATTGTCTATCATGAAAAAAATTTGCAATATTGAGTCATTAATTTAGTTGCTATATACTATGGGGTGGAGGTTTAAATAATTCAAATATTGCTTTGATATCTAATTTGTAAAGTAATTGTAAAATATTGTTTAAAACTTTCAAAATAAAAAAATGTTAGAGATGCCCAAAAAGCCACTAACATTTGACTATTAAATATAAAAGTATATAAAAGTAATAACATAGGGTATTGATTATGTTGTACATACACATGCAGACACTATTTATGGAGTATAAATTAGTGCATTAATCCTCATAATTTATTTGACATATAATAATGAACATCTTGGAATATTTACTCCTTGCCAGGATACTTAAAAATCATTCTGAGATTGATAGTGCACTTATTTCTATCTTACAGATGACAAAGTGGAGGTATAAAACGGTTAAGTAACTTTTCCTAGGTTATGAGCTAACAAGTGTCAAAAGTAATTTTAATTTGAGTTCTAACTCTATAGCTAGTATGTTTAACATTATTTAAAACTGTTTCAAATATAAATAATAAAAAAAATATATTTGCTGTTTGACCTAAGAATTCTTTAAGGAAAGAGAAAAATCTGTGAACACTAATGTATAAATGATGGTGGGTTATCATTTAAAAGAGCATGTTATTGAAAATAACCACAAAAGGAAATGGTTAAAAAAGAAATGTACATTCTTGAAATCAAATACTATGGAAATATTAGATGTTATTCTATAATATAGTAGTTAAGGCTATGGAGACATGTTTATAATTTGCTTTTAAAACAAAATAGTAGGTTATCTCACAGTAGGTACAGTGTAAATCTAATTTTATGTGTCTACACCCAAATGTTAACTGTAATAGTCTTGGGAAACTAGAATTCCAGGCGATTTTTTCTTTCTATGTTGCCACAGTTTTGAATTCTTAGAAAAGACAGTTATAGCTTTAATATCAAGATCAAATATTAATTGAAAATTTTCAATGAAGGTAGCTAACATCTTCCAATTTTTAGCAAGAAGTCCTAAGAAGAACTAATGTTTATTTGTCCAGAGTTATGCCCTTCTCAATAAATTTTCAACAGATTAACAAATTATAGGCAAGATACATTATAGTCAGGATAAAGAAGACAAAGATCTCTGTCTGTTCAATGAAAACTAGGCCCGTCAAGTGATAGCTTGCTGTCTTCTGGTTTTTCATTGCTTTAATGATGCTGACCTTGCCAGATGGCGAGTTTTCTATGTAAGTTTGGGATACATAATGTGACAACCTCATTTTAAATAGAAACAATGTGGAGAAATAGTTAAGGTGAATAAAGCTAAATATTACTGGCTTCATTTTATACTTCTAGAAAAACTTGGTATTTGAGATTGATACATTATTAATTTTAGTAATAATGTGGATCAAAAATAGTCATTTGTATATCTTTGTGTTCAAAACCAGCAGTAAATTACAAAAATGATTCTTAAAGGATTAAGATATGTTGCTATAGCAACTTCTCTTGTACTATAAGCTGTTAATTCAACTAGACTATAGCAGATGTGGGTTAGAAATGGTCTCTGATAAAAACAAAAGTAGACTTTTTTATATTTTAGGGTAAATGTGTTATAGATATTTTATAACATTAGAATGCTAAAGCGGAAAAAGTATACAACATTTATTGTAGCTCTGAAGCATAACTATAGACATAAAACATTTATTTTAACTTTAATTTTGTCCAGTAATTGTATAAGGCAGTATCTTGCAATTAAATTGTATTGAATAAAAGGATAAATAAATTAGGGAGGGTTAAATATGCAATGCACTTTAACTCTAATGAATGATTCCATTTTTCTATTTATAGTTATGTATAACAAGCTGTAAGGGAGACATAATAAACAGTGAGTCAATCACAAGTTCCCCCCATCACATCTATTACTATAACCAGGGACTATTTAAATCTCAGTCTCTACCTTCCCCTATGTATTCTCTTGGTCTTTGTCTAATTCTATCTTTTGGTACTATCTACCTCTAGCATAAATGTCATGAATATCATGAAGAGCAAGAGAAAAATATCTCAAGAACTTAACAATGATCATAACAATCTGAGTAATTTTACTGAAATTCCACAAGAAAAATTGCATTAAAATTAATGCAAGATGAGCAAATAAAAAAGTTTATATAATCTTTTGTGAGATTCCCTTTTATAGGAAGTGGAAAAGTGAAAACATAATTTCAGGGTGATAGAGGTTAGATATAGAAGAACATGTTTGATTAAATGTTAAGAAAAATCTAGTGGAATGGGAAAGATTGATGATATAAGAAAGGAAAACATGGGAAATTACATGCCTTAAGAAGATTTAGGTGAAAGATTATTAGCACATTTACAAGGAGTGGCCTTTGAAAATAAGAAGTATTTTTTCCTTGATCAATACTTTCTAATTTATTTTTAATCTGAAAAATCTTCATAAAAAGCTATGATGGCTTGGTTGATCCATCATATCCTGCTCCTAAGCTCTGAGGTAGCTTGCCTGCTATTGAGCAACCTAAGCTTTCTTCTGGGTAAGATAGTTTGAAGAAATTCTACCTCTTCTTTTAAACATTTTTCCTAGGTTCTTTCTCATTAATTAGAACATGAGTCTACAGGTGGCAGCATGAACTTTCTTATTCATCAGCCACATCACATTCATTGTTGTATTGTTCTTTATGTATAGAGGAAATAAATTCTTATAAGAATGTTCATCTTTTTTAGTTAGGTAAAAAATTATTCTGCAACATTCTGGTGCATAATGTGTTTACAATATTGTTCTATATAGAATTATTCACTTCGGGAATCATAGTCAGGGAATCATTTGATAATGAGAGAAATGGAAAAGACTCCATCAGAGCCCAAACACTATTTTCTGTGGTAATTTTGGCAAGCCCTGCATCTAAATCACATGTGAAGATCCCACAATGACCATCAGAGCTTCCACACTGTTTTCATCTCTGGTTGTATCCATTTTATCTTCATTGACCTTGTCTGTGAAAAATTTTGAAAAGCCTATGAGCAAGATACTGGGCAGTAAAATATGATGCTGTATAATTTGTCCTATAACCCTTATTTTGTACTTGAAAAGTTCTTGAGTGGTGCAGCCTATCATACTCCCATCTATATGGGCATATGCAATCGAAAATATAAAATTTCTTTTGGTAGTATAAATTATCACCTTAGATTTTGGTGTGTTTTACAATCTTCTTCCAGAATACTGAATGTTTCTAAGCATTACAACACTTTTTACTCTCTCCTCTACTATTAAATTTCTTGAAATAGCCTTATTCTTCACAATTTTGCTAAACAACATCTTGCAAAATGGGCATCCACATCTAACAAGTTCTTAGTGAGATGTAACAAGAGAAATACAGAAGACAAGTATGTGCAGATTTATTGATGGGAGAATGAGGATAGTTCCTTCTTGATGACTTATTTTCTAAATTATCCTACTTGTATTATAAGACAAAAATGGATCTGCCATGGAGGGTCCTTAAACAGTCCTTAAGTGTTCTTAATAGTCCTTACAAACATTAGTTCAAAAATTGTCTGGGGTGAAAATTTAGCCACTGTAATCCCCAAATTTCAAAGACAGTTGACTATTTTTGGAAGAAATCAATTTTTAAAATAAGTAATTTTAACTCAAAAGGAAAAACAAAAATCAAAATATTGAAAAATATGTTGAATTTTAGTTGATATAGATATTGCTATTTTTTTAGATAGAAGTGTAATGACATCTGTAACCTTGAAGTGCACCAAAAAAATTAAAATGGTCTGATGGAAATTAGACTATTCAAAATATAGATAAGTAATAACGCATGGGTAGTATAACGTTAGTTATAGAATCTAGATGGTGGGAATATGACTGTTCACAGTAAAGTTTTTTAAACTTTTCTGTGTGTCTGTGATGTTTCATAGTAAAATGTTAGAAAAATAAAGCAAATCTGCATTATAAAAGAAATAGATTTACTTAGGCAAAGACATGTTATTGATTATATTTACTGATAAATATCACTAAACTTTTTTTATGCCTAGACACACACATCTTACTTTTTCTATAGCGACTACCACTGATTTCCAGGTTCAATTCCATCTCTATAACTTGACAAATCTATTGATTCTCTAAATCTATTTCTTCTAAAACTTAGAGAAAAACAGTAAATAAAAAGGAGAAAAGAGGCTTTGGATTTTCTTGATCAATAAAGTCTTGTACATTGATTGATTAACTGATGAACACATGTAGTCAATTCGATTTGACTTGTCTGTTACTTGGAAAAAAAGGTACCTGTCCATTTGTTTCCACTCTCAAGGAGAAAGACTGAGATTTGACCACTGTTGGACAGAAGGTTTAATAAGTAGTCGTACCTATAAAATGGCAGAAATATAAGGCTATAACTTAGAAACTTTTCAGGCTAATTCAGAGGCAGAATCATGGATTTGGTAAATTATCTTTTTGTCTTTTTTTTAAAAAAACTCCTTTCTTCACTTTTATTGTCTCTACCTCTTATCTGCAAAAATACCCCCATATCTTCAGAAAAAATCAGTTAGCACATCCTGTTATATTACAAAAATTATTTATGTTCTTTGTAGAAAAAATAGAAAATATGAAGGAGTAAAAATTAGACAACATATAATTTCATTAGAAGACTATCATTTTTTTCACATTTGTGAAGTGTATTTGTCCATATTCTGTGTATGTATTCGTTTATAAAATAACTATCAATTTATAGTATCTTACCATTTTTAGTTAATTAGTAACAGAGGAGATGCAAAATGGGATGAATCTGGAGATGAAAATTATTCATCTGACGAAAGAAATCTATTAAATTCAATTAAGCAACAATTTTTATAATGCCGTTTTATTCCAAAGAACAAATGTAAAATATATATCTAAAAGTTGAGATATAATTTTCAATTTTTGCAACATATATTTAACTTGCTGAGAATTGCCTTTCTTCATATAATGTGTGAATCAATAATGTGACTTACATATTTCTGATTTTTTTTACAATCTTTTATATATACAATATGAAAGCAATTGATGTCTTTTCTATAGTTATTTCAATAAACAGTCAAACCATATATCTTTGGTTATTTTTCCAATCATTTATTGACTAAAAACCCCTTGAAAATAAATTGCTAAGACTAAAGAGAGTGTATGTTTAGAAAAATCTCTAAAAATAGTTGCACAAATTTAACATACATTAAAAATGAATATGACTTCCTATTTCTTTAGTTCCCTAGCCAACAATGAGTATATCCTCATTTTTGACTGAACTGAAAGATAATGTTCTTCAATAATCTTGAAGTCTTTTTATTTATATTTATATGTATATTTTCATGTTAGAATTCAGGTGCAAAATATCAAGTTAATCATATTTTTCAGTGTGTGGAAATCTATCTTCCTTGGTCCATGAAAATTTCTTCATTCTCTCTTTTTTTAGTTAAAATTTAAATTAAGTATTTATTCTCCCTTTTCCCATTCTTCTACCCAAGATAACTTTCTAATTAGAGAATTTTTCCAGTGGTTGGTGTTGTGTTCTTTTGTGTGCGTGTGCGTGTGTGTGCGTGTGCGTGTGTGTGTACGTGCGTGTGCGTGCACATGCTCTCTTAATATGCATTCTATTTCTTTTCCACTTAGCATTATGTTATTAATATCTGAATATTTATGCATGTTTTTATTGTCTAATCTTCTAACTGCTATTTCCGCCACCTTCTATCCACAAAGTTTTCTAGTGTTGGAACCAAGATGATATCTAAAACCTGGAACTTCAAATAACGTTGCTATGAGTATCTTCATACAGACTCTGTGAGAATTCCTCGGGAATGTAGGCCAAGAAGCACATGCACTGAGTCCTAAACTGGGGGCAGTGGCAGCATCCACATTTCCCCCAGTAGTACATGAGGACACACAAATCCACACTTTCCATCGGTGAAAATAAAGTGTGGCTTAATAAAGTGTGGTGACTGGTAGTTTCATGAATGTAGGAAGGTAATAGAGTATACTGCTTCCTCTTATGTCACATCAAGACAATAATAGAGGTCTAAATGAATTCATAAGAAGAGTGCTTAATCCACAGTAAGTGCTTAGAAAATTAGCTATTATTACTAATATTCTGTCCCTAATTGCTGTTAAAAAAAGAAACAGGAAAAATTGCAGCACAGATAACAAGAATAATGCAAGGTCCCTGACCTTTCTTATTCTCATATGAATGATTTTGCTTATGTCAGTGTTTCCTGTTGATCACGTTTTAGCATTCTGAATATTTTATATTACCCATAACCCATTTTAAATACCTCATTAAGGTTTTTTTCTGACTTTATTACCAGACTCAAATAAACTTTACATCTGCGTTTGAAACACTGATTCTAATGTCACGGTCTCTTATTTAGACTATTCTTCCCTTCATTTCTTGACATTGAGAAAGGCCAAATTAATATATTTGGAAAAATGCCAAACTAGAAACAAATTTAGAAATAAATAAATAGTTCTGACATAATTATTAAAATGCCTAAAGTCATCTTTTCTGTAGCATTTAAAATGGTAGCTCATAGTATTTTGTGCAAGGCTACAAACATTTTATATAAATATTTAAGTTAATATTAAAAGTGTTAAAATAGAATTGCTACTATATCATTTAATATTATAAGAAATATTGAGAAAAATGTTAACACATTTATCTCATTTAAAAAAATTGCTTTCCTACTTACTTTTTATATTATTGCAAATCTCAAATTTTTAGTTTTGAGTTTCCCTTTCTATATTAGAGCATCAGACAGGAATGAATTCAGTGGAGTGACTTAATAAAGTGTGGTGACTAAAGTGTGATTTGAATGACTTTGAGAGATGGAGTTTGAGGAAACAATATGTTTTAAGTTAAATGCCCCTATCAAGAAATAATATAAAGAAAATGTATTTTAAAGTTATTTGCATTCTTTCATATTAAATCTTGATTGTTCACCTATTGCTCTTTTGTGGAACATTTCCACTGTATAAACAGGGCAGAGGGTATCGGATTTGATCTCCATCATTATGGAAAGAAAACAGGAAAAAAAACTTGCTGCTCTGGAGTATTTCCAAAGTACAAATGCCTGCCCTCTTTGGGGCCAATTCTGTGATTTTTTTTGACCACAGAAGGAAATTTCAGATACTTATGAAAAGATATTGGTCAAAGAATTAAATAGGAGAAGTTTTTGTTTCTATAAAATATAAAATTATTTAAGGCTAAGTTTTCTTATTTTCTATTTTCTTGTGCTAGTTAAACTAGGTTGAAAATTACCCATCCTTTTTCTATTCTAGTGGTTTCTCATAAAATATTAACTAACATATTTAAACTTACAGTTTCCTCATAATTGCAGAACATTTAATTTAGATTTTATTTCTCTCTACTCTTTGGATTTCTTATCTGTCATGTTTAAATCTTCTGGAATTCAACTGCATATTCTCATTTTAAAATATATTTTTTATAATTAATATTTATTTGATAGAATGTATTATCAATTTCTTTGCTTTAGTGTTTTTTTGAGAAAAGTTTTTACTGATGTACATTTACTGAGTCATTCTCTGTCTGAAAATTTTTTTTCACTCTCATTCTCGAATGACCTTTGACTGAGTGAGAACTCTTGGTTCAGTGCCTTAAAGATGTTGCCCTTTACCTTTTAACATCTAGTGTTCCTATTAAGCCCATGGTCAGTGAGTCTTTTTTCCTTTGGAGGTGACCTGCTTTATTATTCTCTAACAGTAGTATTTTCTGAGATTGCTCTGTATATTTTTGTCTTGGCAATTTATTATATATCTAACTATTCAATTGTGTTAGTATTTTGCTATTATTTTCTCAAATATCATTACGTACAGTTCTCTCTTCCTCCGCCCACATTCCTATTAAACAACAAGATGTTTTGACTCTGGTCCTCCATGTGTACATTTTTCTCTTAGGCTTCCCATCTCTTTATCCTCTATGTCAACTTTTTGAAGAATTTCTCCAGCTGAATACTGAAGCTTAGAGTTCTTAGTCCACTAAAACTTCACTTTCTATTTGAAACAGGCTATTTATTAGCTTTCTGAAAATGTTTTCTATCACTCTTAACATTTGATGATGGGGTGAGATAACCTTGCATGCCAAATCAATTGCCTTACATCCAGTGCCATTGCCTATTTTTTCTCTTTCACTTTATCAAGATGTAACTTTAGTTGAATAGGAAAATAGAAAGAAAATAAAAGTGGTTTGATTGTCAAATACAATATGTTGCAAATTTTGACTGATGCAGCCACATTCAACAAATGATTATCTCCTACAATATGCCAGGCACTGTTCTAGGCATTTAGGGCACGTTTGTGAACAAAACAGGAAAAATCTCCTGGAGGCATTCTGCTGTCTTTTCTAGTATTTTATTAATACAGTTGCTGTGACAGTAAGCTATTTTAATAGTATGGAGACTTTTTAATAGCATTAATATAAAAACTACTCATTTTTAGATATTTATTGATTAGCAATGTCTACTACATATTGATATATAAATTACTATACAATATTTTTAGGAGGCTACAGAGATCATGAAAGGAAAGTAAGAGTCCTCATCAGAAATTGAAAACCAGTATATCTTAAACTGGTAGGAAAAAAATACATATATATATGACATTATGAGTGTTCCATATATATATATGGAACACACTCTTAGTATATATATGGAATACACTACTAGTTACTTATATGCCTATTGATTTAGAAATTTTATTTATAATAAATTTATATGTTAAATTTTAATTATACTATATGATGTATTCTTAATAAAATATATATAAATTATAAATTTTACAAGCAAATAAAAGTATAATAAAATATACTTTTAAAAATTATTAATTATATAATATGTCCTCAAACTTAAGAGTTTTTCATGTTCTGGACTCTTGAATTTTAATAATCTTGCTAACAAAGTACTTTCTAATTACAATAGGATATTTGATAATTGCTCCCTGTTTGTGACACCCACCCCAAGCTCTCGAGATCTCTATTCCCAAGTACCTTCTAATGATGCCATCACCAGGAGCCTGTCCTTCCTAGCCCAGAGCCCACAGGTTGACTTCTACCATCAGGGGTTTGTTGCTTGGATACTCCAGGTCCACTGAAATGTGTACCATGTCCCTTAAACTCTTAGTGTCAGCATTCTGATATTGCAAATTATTAACTATCTAATGTGGTAACCTAATCTGTAATGATGTGATAGGGTTATAAGAGCAACTACTGAATAATACTAACATAAAGCTTCTAGATACAGTGCCCTTGTCTTTCATACAGTGAGTCTAAGAGTGAGAATTGCAGACCAAAAATCGAATCGTGCTATTTTTCCCTGACAATAAAGATTTTTTTTAATTGTTTTTGAATAATTCTTTTCTTCAACACACTTTCGATGCTACTTAGCATTCATTTAGTACCTCATAAAACAGGTATTAATTATTTTGCCTTATTTAAAATTAAATTTTCACAATAATTGATTAAATATATTAAAATATATTTCCTGGTGAGAAATTGAAATCAAAATTAAAGTATTTTAGTCTATACCATAATATATTAGTCAGGCTTCATTTAAGAGAAGGAGAACTGCTAGGAGATCAATCTATCATCTGTCTGTCTATCATCTATCTATCTATCTATCTATCTATCTGTCTGTCTATCTATCTATCTATCTATCTATCTATCTATCATCCACCTATATAATCATTTGTTATTTGTAAGAGGGATTTGACCTCACAAAGTTGGGGAAACTGCTTAACTAGTTTCTGCAAAGCTGTTGTCTTGGTGTCTGAGGTGGAGCTTGATATCCTCAGACAAGTAGTAGAGAAGAAAAAATAGATGTAACATGGGGGACAGCTCAGAAAAGCTGGAGCCTACAAGAATGCTCTGAGGTCCACTAGGACAGAGTAAAACTCTTTTAGTATTTGTTTCCTATGACCTTGATGGTACTGGTGTCCTGTAGAAGCTCAGCACATTTATCAATGAACTAAGCACATGTACCTGGCCCAGGAGCCAGAGAAACTGAAGGGAAAGGTTGAGTAGTTGCAAGCCCAGCCACTACCAAGGATCTCAGTTAACAAATTAACTACCAAATGTGTAAGTTACAAAATGACTGCTGCTTCCCCCTTCTTTATAAATCTATTACAAGAATCCTTTTTATGGTTCACCCTAATTGGAAATGTACAGAAAAGGAAATTCTGGGAAATGAAGTTTAGACTAGCTACACATAGCATTCTTCATTTGTCCCGACCCGCAGGACCTAGTTATTGCGCGGAACCCGAGGAGGACCTTACCTGAAAGAAAACATGGGCGGGAGAAAAGAATGGAGGCAAGACAGTGTTCTGATCAAGCCTCAAAATTTTATTCAGCAGCAAGAGTATTTATACAGGGCTAACAAAGGGGGGCAGGGCTAGCTGGGCGGGAGAGTATCTGTCACAGGCGCATTGGTTCTTAGCTGGTGGGGTGAGGAGTGGTAAGGGTTAGAGGGAGTGGGAGTGAAGGAGGGAACTGTAACTCTGGGCTGGGCTGACTGCTAGGGGGCTAACAAGATGCAGGATGCAGATAAGGCCTCGCCTAGTCACAAGATTCTTTGTTCTTAGTTTTGGCTCCCAACATTCATTGAAGAATATTTTGTTAGTTCTACTTAAATTTTCCATTATGTTCAGAAATATTTTAAGCCGCATTCATTATATCAGGCTATATTACATATCTGAGTAACTAAGTAACATTCTGATAACCTGGGATGTAAGCTAGCAGAAGAAAATAAGCACTAGAATGGTTAATTTGATTTAGTAATCAAATCAGTCTCATTTTTTATGGAGTTGATCATCAGAATGGGTGATTTAATCACGAATATAGGCAAGCTTAAAAGAAATTTTGAAAATTTAGTTCTAATTTTAATAGCATTTTCCTCATAAATAATTAGCAGGTGGCTTAAAAATCAGGTTTTGAAACATAATTATTTTTTATAATTCGAGAAAGCACTCAAGGCATAGCACATCTAGAATTTTAACTTTGTAATATTCTCAGAGGTAAATTACTTGTCACTTCTGATTGAAGTGTTTTATTTGGTCATTATTTATTGTGTCATTTAAAAACTTGCATTTGTCATCAGCACCCAAACAACCAGTACAATTAACATTTTCCAGAGTAAACTCAAGAAGAATGTTTGCAAATAGATTATTTACTCCCATAATAGAATGAGGTCTGCAATCCTCTCAACCACCTAAGAAACATAGCTCCCTAATTTAGAGGGATTGTCTTTATCTTGAACCTTAAAATTACTCCTATATTTAAAAAAGAATTGAAAAAGAACCTTGGATTCATTTCAGAAGAAAATTAAAATGATATAAAAAGCATTAGGAAATAGTATATTTGAAAAAATCTAGAAGTAGGAATCTATTAAAACTGTAGTACTAGTTTTTCAAATCAAAGTAAAGAGAAAGTGAACAAAGGATGCAATATTTAGATACATAGCCACTTCTCAACCACTTTTCTGTTTGAAAATATTTCAAATACATTAAAAACACACAGAAAAAAGAAGTAAAATTAGTCAAGAAACCCTCAATTTCATATATTTTAATTGATAGGTAGGTAGAGAGATACATCAGTAGATGATAGATTGATCAACTGATCAATCTGTAGATCGATCGATAGTTAGATTTGAAGCAGGAATTAATCTTCCATCCTCTAATTACATTCCTTAGAAGTAACAAATATTAGTAGATTGCTATGTCTTTAGGTTGCATGCACAAATAAGTCTTTATGTTGCATGCACAAATAAGTACATACATACACATTTAAAAAAAATGAAAATGAGATTAGACTTTACAAAAGTTTTTCTGTTAATATGCCAAGAACATTTTTCCTAGCCAGTACATAAGGCATATTTCATTTTTTTCTGATGCCTCTATAATATTGCATTACATGAACATAAATGATTTATTTAACCTGTTTTTTTTAATTTTGGATATTTAGATTGTTTCTTTTCTGTTGTTTGTTTTACCATATAATAATTCTGCAGTAAAAAACCTTGTACAATAATTTATAAGATAATTGCTTAATTACTGCAGAATAGATTCAGTAAGTAGAATTGCTTTATCACATTTTGCCCATTTTTAATCTAAATAGAAGTTCCTCCTGCAGTTAAAGACAATGTCTGTCCCAACATTTTAACAGCCTGAAAGAGTATCTGTCTAATTAAAATTTATGCTAACTTTATTTTTAAAAAGAGTAATTTTCTCATTTTAATTAGCATTCAAAATGATAAGTAGGGTGAAGCATTATATTGTATGTTTAGTGTCTAGTTGTAGTTATTTTTTATGAATTAATTACTTATATAATTTACCTATTAAAAAAACGTAGGCTATTCATCTTTTCCTTAGTGATCTGTAAATACTCTACAGGCATTTGAGATATTGGTCCTCTTTTGTATTTGCTGTAATTTTTTTTGACTTTTGATATTATGAAATAAAACACACATTCACAAATATGAAATTTAGCAAATAATTATAAAGCATACACCCACCACTTTACAGTAAGCATACTGTCACTGTGATCAGGAAACAGAGCAATCATCCCTAAAGTTCCTTACGTGTCCCCTCCTGACCACATTTCTCTTTCACCCACAAATTTCCTTACGTGTCCCCTTCTGACCACATTTCTCTTTCACACTATCTTGACTTTCACATCAATTACTTTAATATTAATGGCTCCTTTTTTTTTTTAAATATAGTTTTACTACCTAATTTTGCTTCCCCAAAGAATATTGTTTCATTTTTCTGTCCTTTCGCGACTCCCCCCACAGACTCTGCTCCCTTAATTACTGCTGTTTTTCTTTCTCTTCACCGTCCATATCTCCCTGTAATCTGAGTATCTCAAACATGTGATGATTCCTTTATTTTAAAATAGAGCAAACAAACCTCTTTTGACTCCCTATCGTCCTCCAGGTTTTGTTCACTTATCAAAACTTTCTTTATATAGTTTCTTGTCTTTCATTCACTGTATTTTTATTGTGGTAAAATATACTTAACAAAATATATCATTTTAACCATTTTTACATACACAGCTTAATGGTATTAAGTATGTTTACATTGTGTGCAACAATGGTCACTGACCATCTCCATAACTTTTTTTATCCTAAACTGAAAACCTGTACTATTTAAACAATTACTCCCCAAACTCTTCCCCTATTAGCCCCTGGCAACCACCATTCTCACTCTATAACTATGAGTTTGACAATTCTAAGTAACTTATGTAAGTGGAACCATATATTCTATGTCATTATTTATGTTAAGAAATATGTTCTTTAAAACTGTTTGGTGCTAACTGAGTCAGAATTCTAGAATATTACTCAACACTACATGGTGTTGTGAAAGCCAATATTTTAGAGTGTAAGCCTCATGTGGCTGGATTTTATCTTATTATTCCCTGTATCTCTGGTTCTAGAATAGAATGCACAAAGAAGTTGCTCAGCAAATATTTGTTAAATTTAAATTAGTTAATTCTGCATTTTGTGCTTCGTTATCTTTGGTTTAGCTGTGGGTGCATAAAAATCAAACTAGAACATTTTAGATAAGGTTAGTCACAATATTTTCATTAACTTTTTCCCCCTTGAGATATGAAAGAAAAGATTAATATTTCCCAAAATGTGGCATGTGTCAAATTATCTCCTATGGTAGATATTTGAAGAAGATCCCTGTGATATTTCACCCTGTTCTCATGAAAGTACTTAGAAAAAAATGTCAGCATTCAATTCTTATTCTTTAGAGATTTTTTGGATCCTCATTATAATAGTTAAAGGCTACTTGTATCTAGAAATACATTATAAAAATATTTTAACAATAAATGTCCTTGAACTGGATCGTATCAGGTTTTGTAGATTCTAAAATTTGTAATTTACATTAGTAGCATTTGAGATGGGTCATGAGATTTTTATTATAAATTAAACAATCACTGCTGAAATAATAAGTATTAAAGGTAATTTGGATGTCATTAAATATAAAATGAGGAAATGACTGATAAAGAATATTGTAAATAATGATCTTAGAAATCTCAAAAACTTTAAAAGCCATTGTGCAATTTATTAAATTCTTTCTTTTAGGATTCGTGGTCATGAAAGCACAATATACACAATTTTAAAAAGTTGGTCTTCCTAATCTAGAAATACAATGCACCTGATATAAAAATAATCCCCCACTACGCACCATCCATAAATTTTGATAAGATGTAACAAAGAAATATACACACATGTACCAAAAAATATGTTCAAGAATAGTCACAGCAGCATTGTTGAAAGCAACCTAATTTACATCAACAAAGGAATGGATATGTAATATGTAATAATCATACAATAGAATATTATACAATTATGAAAATAAATAAAATAGCATTACATGTATCTATTCATCTAAATGGATGAATCACACATATAAATATTGAAGAAAATTAAGGAACAAGTCATAGAAGAATACATATAGCTTAAAATTTTAAAAACATACAAAGCCATATATAGACTATATGTTCATGTATATATATTTATGTGCACATATATGTGTACATTTGTGTATATATATGTGCATATACATGAGAAAGATTCAATAAATGTTGGAAGAAAAAATGTCAAAATTAGATTAGTTAAATTTTAAATTACTGAGATTGGTTACTACCTGGTTTTAAGGAGTGAAAAAAATGCTACCAAGGAAGAATAAAGCAGGGGTTTAAATTATATTATATTTGTAATATTATATTTCTTATATTTTCATGTTATATTATTTTCATCTGTCATATTACTTTCATATTCCAAAAAATGTCTCATATATTTCACAATAATTTTAAAATTATTAAATAATTAATATAATTTCTTACAGCTACAAAGTGGTCTTCCCTTCCTTACCTGTAGTCATCAAATAAGAAATCTAAATTTTGTGGTCCATTCTTATCAAATATTATTGATTATGGAGGGAAAGAATAGCAAGAATGTAATATTTGACCTCATGTAGACTGTGAACAACCTTCTCATTAGCTGCAGTTTACTATCCAAGCTCTTAAGCCTAATTTAAGAGATCCTTCACTTTTTAGCCTTATCTGCTTCTGCAGCCACTTTCTACACATCCCCAATGTTGCATCAAATTATCATTGTCTCCAAATCATAAATTACAGCATATATTTGGTAGGTTGAGATGCCTTGTTCTCCTTGGCTAAAACAATCCGACGACTTTAAAAAGACAACCTAATTTTGGGGGGCGGGAGGGAAGTATAGATTTTATTTCTGAGACCCCAAGAATGGTTAATGTTTCCTCTGAGCAACAACTGCTTTGGTTCATGTCTCTGTTCCAGAGATCACAGGTTACTTGCCCTCATCTGTGCTCATGTCTATATTTCTAACTAAAGTGTGAGCATCTAAAGAGTGGGAGGGGTGATTCAGAATTTCTAATGCTAGGAATTTGAGTACATAATGATCCTAGGATGGAACAGCAGAGTCTCACAAATGGTTTTTGTGTTATGGCATTCTGAGAATGGACCCTAATATTTCCAAATATTTGATGACTAGAAGAGTGCTTATTCTGTGCACGTAAGTAGTTTTTTGCTTCATCTTAGGGCAGATACATACTTCTTCAGAAAAATTTCATAGTCCTGCAAAATAATAGAGAACGTTTTCTTGGTCATAAAAAAGGTATCTTCTTTCTACACTGAAAGACAATAGCCTTGAAGCATGGTGGTGGGCTGGGGCCCAGCTCTGAAGTGAACTCTACAAACTCTAATCTTGCTCTGAGAGCAGATTGCAGATTGCTTTTCTGTACTATAATTTTTTTACTTTAAGTCAATCAGTAAAATAATACTGCCTGATCTTATTTACATTTGGAACAGTAACTATGATAGCATTTGAAATATATCAGTAAGTAGAAACAGAGTTGCCTGGAAGAGTCGATCATAAAACTGGAGGTAAATTTTATATTTTTAGAAGTATTGCTAGAATATCTGGCAGATTTGAAAACCAACCACCCATATAGATTTATGGAAAATGTAAGTGTCCCTTTGGGTTTTCCAAAAATTATATGGGAAAGGGAAACTAGTAGAAGAATGAACTTTCCACAACCCTGGAAACAGGGCAGATGATGGCAAAAGTGACATTATTTTATATTCTCGGTTTGTGAGTTCTGAGAATAACATGAGCTTACAATTGAATAAATAATTTAATGGAGAAAAGAATTAAACATTTTTTTACAATGGTATTAAGAAGTTTTTGGAATAGACTTTAAAAAGAGCCTTGTTAAAAGGACGTTAATTTGTTGACTCTGTATCTATCCACGGACATGTCATCCCTTCCAGTGGTTACAGCCTAGGAAAAATGCTACCTATGTTGTTACTCTTTTGTTTCCCTGCAGTAGTAGATTTCTATATCAGTTGTCTTTAACATATAAAATAAACAAATGTCAGAATAGAAAAGATCATAACTAGTAACTATATTAGTAATTATACATTCCTTACATGAGCTTGTAAAAGAGGTGTTTTGGTTATCTCTATTTTTACTTCTGAGGAAAATGAAGCTTAGAGAGATCAAATTATATTCCCCAAAGCATCATGGCCTCTTAGAAGGCTGCTGTGAGTTGATCTCATGTCTTCTATTCCAGAACCCAACCTTTTTCTTTTGTACCACACTGTGTCCATCTAGGTACAAAAAGGAAAACTTTATATGTAGGTTATTTCCCTCTAGCCACACAATTCTTGTTTATGTCTAGCCCCTCTTTGTGTGTGGCATTTGCATTGTAGCTCTCATTTTAGCAATGTCCAAATTGGGTCCAAGTTGACATTTCTTGAAATCCTTCAGCCACTGAGGAAATAATTGCTTTCATGTTTTAGAAAGATCGCTTCCCACTCCAAGGCAGGATGACCTGTATCTTAGCCCCACACTGAACAACGAACAGCAGGTGTGTGACTCCTGCACAACTCCTCAGTTCTTGCTGCTTTCTGCTTCTTAACCTGAAGGCTGACCCTGTTTTTGACTTATTTTTTGAACGTGATCTGCTCATATTAACTCTTAACTCTTTGAAATGGAATGGTATAAAATGTATTTACTTGTAGCAATGACTTTAGACCTTACACTAAAAGTTCTGTTTTTTTTTTTCGTGTAGTCCATCCCCTACCCTAATTTTAAGAGGCGGGACACTAAATTACACTAAAATAAACTCTACTAACCTAGAATCTGGTGTAGGACATAATCGTTTGAGTAAAGAAGATGAATTTATTTATTTTGTCTTTCCTGTAGTACATATACAAAGCAAATTATGTGAAAGAAGCCTTCTGAGAAAAAAGATTCTTCGACGATTAAAGAGCAATAGGAACATTTCTCTCTCTTTGTAACCTACTTGTGCAGAAAAGCTTTGATGAGTATTTCTCCCAATAAAGATGAGGACCCTAAAAAATGTTCTTTGAAGTTTGAGAGCTTTTCTATGTTCTGGAAAAATTCTTATCTGGGATTCCTGAATGGTTGGAGTACAAACAAGTGTCTCACACTGTGTTGTGCTGGTTTTTTTTAGCGTGATCTGCTCATATAACTCTTAACTCTTTTGAAATGGAATGGATAAAAATTTTTTTACTTGTAGCAATGACTTTAAACCTTACACTAAAAGTTCTGTTTTTTTTTTCGTGTAGTCCATCCCCTACCCTAATTTTAAGAGGCGGGACACTAAATTACACTAAAATAAACTCTACTAACCTAGAATCTGGTGTAGGACATAATCGTTTGAGTAAAGAAGATGAATTTATTTATTTTGTCTTTCCTGTAGTACATATACAAAGCAAATTATGTGAAAGAAGCCTTCTGAGAAAAAAGATTCTTCGACGATTAAAGAGCAATAGGAACATTTCTCTCTCTTTGTAACCTACTTGTGCAGAAAAGCTTTGATGAGTATTTCTCCCAATAAAGATGAGGACCCTAAAAAATGTTCTTTGAAGTTTGAGAGCTTTTCTATGTTCTGGAAAAATTCTTATCTGGGATTCCTGAATGGTTGGAGTACAAACAAGTGTCTCACACTGTGTTGTGCTGGGCTTAAATATGGTCTGGGGAGGATGCAGGTAGACTATAACCAGTGTCCTGGGGCTCAGGGCAGGCAACAAAAAGAAGTTCTGGGAAGGTTACATTATGCAATGCAGAACACAGAGTTTACTTGAGAGAGAGAGGTGTACTGGAAGAACTACCACACAGAAAATTTACCAAACTAAAAACACTCAAAAGATGACACAGAGTGAACTGCTGGTAAGAGCCAAGGGTGAATATGACAGCCCTTCTTTGGAACCAGAGCAGAAGGAAGGAAGCCTAGAGAGAGAGTCACCTACAACAAGAGGACTATGGCAGCAGAAGCCCATGTTTCACAACACTTGAGAGCGCATAGATCATGAAGTGTTGCCACAGTCAGGTAGGAAGAACTTTCCAGTGACTAAAGAGCAGACTTTATTCCTGTTTTCCCAGCATTTAGGCAACCCTGATAGCTGATTATCACACATCCTCCTTTATTACTGTGGGCTGTCCCAGCCAAATAAATGCCAGAGAAGACTACCAAATCCCTCTCTACTTTCTTGGTGATTTTTTTTCTTTTTATTACAATAGAGCTCTATCTAAATGCTAATATGACTTTTAGCTGGACAGCTATTGGTTATAATGAGAACATCCTGAATTTGAATATTTACCAAAGAGAGATCCAGTTTTAAATTGGACATCATGTGGTGGAAAAAAATAATTAGACTTTTAATATCAATCTGATTCATTTTTCATAGTAGAGGAGGAACAAGAAATTGTCAGATGATAATTCATGTAAATAAAGCACATTTAACATTTAGATTTTAAAGTAAGCCTATTAGATTGTAAGTGCCATATGGGCAGTATTTTGTTTGATTTTCTGACTACTGAATTCTGAGTGACTAGAACACTGATTATTAAGTGTTCAATAAATATTTGAACAAATGCTTGAACTTTCACATATGTGGTAATGACTAAATGATATCATGTTTGACAAGGGATATCACCACAAATCCTACAAGATATTAAGAAGCTAAATGTCTTGAACAATCTTTATTCTGATAAATTTGATAACCTAGACAAAATAAATAAATTGCTTGAAAATAAATTTCAAAATTAGACATAAAATAATGTAAAGTCTGAATTGTCTGGTATCTTGTAAAGAAATTAAATTTGAAGTTTCTTTACACAAAAAAAGCTTCAGACCTGGATGGTATTTAAAATATTTAAAGAAGGAGAAAATAATTATACCAATTTTAAATGACTTCTTTCAGAAAATGGAGAAAGAGGAAATAATACTAGAAACATATATCTTGTTTGTATATTTGTAAGGTGCCGATTTTTCCTTGATTAATATACAAATTCAACATAATCCCCCCCAAAATTACTGATTTTTGTGTGTACATGTGAAAATTAAGTTGAATCTAGTTGAAATTAGAAGACTTTCAATAACTAAAACAAGCTTAAAGAACACAAATGAAGACATCCATTCTTACTATGAAGCTGTAAAAAGCAAGACAATGCAGTATGGGTACATGAATATGAAAACCATCTAACTGAATGTTATCAATTGTTTACCACCACTTGCCAGTCCTATAACTTCATAACAATTCTTCCTAATTAAGTTTTCAGTCTGGGCTACAGTAAGTTAGGAAATTCATCACACTTTTCCTCTAACAATATCAATAAAATACAAAGAGAATGTAAGTACATTAAAAAATTTGAGCAACTGTTATAGATAGACAATCTAAAAATGAATAAATGCAAGTGGTTAACAGAATGTAGAGTGCTGAAACTCATTGTCAATCAAAGAAATGGAAATTAAGATAACAGTGAGATCCTATTTTATATCCACTAGATTGTTAAAATTTATAAATTGGATTATGACAAGGCTTTAGGAAAACACGAATCCCTTTGCATTGCTAGTCACACTATGTAATATAATATAGTAGCCATTCTCATTATAAATATCAATCTGTAAATCAAGTATCAAAATATCCTACAGTCCTACAGTTCTACTCTTGAGTGTATACCTAGAGAAATTCTTACATGGGAGCATAAAAGCTCATCTATAAGATGGTTTGTGGTAATGTGAAGCAGTGAGCACCCTAGATATTCATCACTGAAGAAACAGAAAAGAAAGTGGTATACATATACTATGGAATTCTATTAGATATTAGCAACAACTAAATAAATGCTAATACAACAATATGGCTCAATCATAAAAATATAATTCTGGCTAAAATAAAAAAAAAAAAAAAACAACCTGTACCTCAATAAGATCTAGGCAAATTTCAATGCATGTACACACAACAGAAATATAGTCTAACAAAAATAGATACACATCAAACTCATAAAGGTTGCCTATCGGTGGGAGGAAAGTGTGAGTGAAGATTATGGTTAAAAGAAAGTAACCAAATAAGTATAAAAGTCAAAAAGACCTTGAACCAATGATTATAGCATTCCACAAAATAGGGAGTTTTGTTAATTCAACTTTCTGTCTGCCCTCAAGATTCAAAAAAACATGAATCAATCAATAAGTAATGGCATATCCATATGATGATGCACCCAATGTAGTTAAGTCATTGCTGTGTAAAAAATATAAGCCAATTTAGTGGCTTAAAACAATGTACATTTATTATCTCACAGTTTCCCTGGGTCAGGAGTCCAGGCATGGCTTTGCTTGATTCTGTGCTCAAGTTTTCACAAGGCTGCAATCGAAGCATCAGCCAAGCCGTATTCTTATCTGAGGGTTGAGGGGGAAAAATCCACTTCTAAGTTCATTTGGTTGTAGGTGGGAGTAATTTTCTTACAGCTGTATTGGTGAGGCCTTTTTTTTCTTGCTGTCAGCAAGGATGCCTCTAAGCTTCTACGACTGCCCTTGGGTCTTTACACTTGGCCCCCTTGAAAAGCCTCTCATAACATCACAGCTTACTTCTTCAAAGCCATCTGCCAAACAGAATCTTATATTAAGAAATGTAATCATGAAAGTGACATCTCTTCACCTTTCCATGTGATGTAACCTAATCCAGGCAGTGGCATTCTATCGCTTTTGCATATTCTATTGGTTGAAAGCACATTCTGCTTACTCTCAAGCACAGTGGGTGACATGAGGATATAATTTATCTGAGGTCACTCTAAGATGTGTCCTCCACACTGTGTAAACTTCGAAATGACTGAGGCACTTCTAACTTTAATTTATGGACAGATTTCTACATTCCATTCAGTGCAACAGCAAGGTGAAGAACCAAGTAAATATATTATCACTATGATAATTATATGTGTGCATTTATTTAAATTCATAGATGAGTTTTAAAAAGATGAACAAAAAATTGGTAATAATGATTATTTCTGCAGTCAGTGAGTTGGGAAGACAAGGAAAGTAATGAAACAGTAGTTATCATCCTTTTGCGTATTTTCCATTTGTGTGAGGTTCCTATAGTAACTTTCCAATGTACATAGAGTAGGTTTTCAAGAAGTAAATAAAATTTCCTATAGAAAACATTTAAAAAATTTCAAAATGAAAGACTGCATAATATATAAGCTAAAATAAATCAGAAATATATTAGGATCAAAGATTTTCTTCTTATCTGGAATTATATATGACAAAGGATTGAAGATATGTTTATAATCATGGACTTTTGAAAATCAAAGCTCCAAGTATAAAAGATAAGTTGCTTTTCATCACATGAAAGCACATTTTAAGAGACTAAATAAATGTAAACTAATTGATAATTGTTAACTTCTATGGATAATTTAAAAAATCCTCTAAATGGAAATTTGAAAATTTATTTTACCATCAGTATTTTGATTAGCATCATATACTCTATTTATTTTAAGAATCACTCTAGTAGATTTGATCGACATTCAACTTGGATACATTCTAGTATTTTTACTAAAATGGAAAGAATATTTTTATATTTCAGTCATCAAGGAATTGGTATTCTAAGAAACACAGTAACGCACTTCAGGATTCACCCCACTATATTAATACTATATTTACATCTCAGAGAGAGTAGACACCATGCTTTTCATCTGTGTACTTTCATTATCTATCAGAGTGATTGGATCTTAATTGGTGTTCAATAAATATTTGTTGAACATTTGAAAAAAGTGTGATAGAGAGTAGTGAGATTGGTTTTCACAAAAAATCTGTAAGCGTAAGAAAATGATCAATATTTGTCTCATAAATATCATCATCTCTGGTTCTGAATGCCTTAAATATTCTGAAAGTGACACTTAAGAAGGCAAAATTCTGTCCATCATCTAAAATGTCACCCATAGTTTTCCACTTAGTATCTAGGCACAGAGATACCTCCGATTAGAAAGTTCTAGGGAACAAAGCTGCCTTGAACAATTTTAGTCTGGGATAATAATGAAGCTTTTCTCTTCCTAGCACTGGATTAGAATAATAGTAACTAAGAGCAAACAAGGGGAAATGGTACTAACTTAGAAGTCTTCTATATTTTCCAGATATTCTCCAGAACACATATTCCTTTGTTAGGCCACATTTTCAGGTTTCAGATACAGGAAACACTTTTTGTGGATACAAAAACTTCTCTACTAGCAGTATCGCACTGGCTCACAGACCCACATGTATGTGTGGTATGTGCATACATGTATGTATATATGTGTATACAAATGTAAACACTTTCCTAAGTGTTAGTCATGGTTTTAAGTACTCATAAATATTGTAATTTATTATTTATGACATCCTTACAAGGTAGATTCCATTGATATCCTCAGCTGAGGAAATGAAGCACAGAAAGATTAAGTTGTTTCCCTTTTTCTTAGGACTAATAAATGCCAGAGTCAAAAGCAAACCTGAGCAATTTGATGTCAGAGTCCCAGCTCTCAAACAGCTGCTCTAAGTGTGCTAAACCTTCTGGCTGGGAGAACCATATTGTTGAGAATAAGACTAAGAGCATGCAACCATCCATAACCCTTTAGCCCAAAGTGTGATGGAAAAGAAGCAGTCCAATCAAGAACACATTTCTGTGCTTACTTCTTTAAGAAAGAAGTTTTTGATAACAAAGTATATCATTGAAATACCCCTTTATAGCAGTGGAATTACAATTTTGTAAACATTCAAGCTGGTGTGCTTTGTCTCATAAATATACTTTGGAACCATGTGATTTGCTTATCTTAAAAGCTTTCTCATTTTTAATATGACTTCTTCCAACCCTTGAAGAAAAAAAATCTGCCTTGCACTTATGTAGTGCTTACATTTCAAATACTCCTTATTATCACTGTGCTCTAGATTTGCTATCAGGGGTATTGGGAAATAGGAAGTAAATGTTGGTATATGTATCTAGGTTATGTTTATATTTTATGCTCTTTGTGAATATAAGTTTAAACTTACAAAGTAGACAAGTAGGTTTTATGCTAAGAAATAAATACAAACTCATAAAAATTAAAATTTATGTTTAAGAGGTATCATATTTAAATTATTCCATTATAGACTGTTAGTGCCACTTATGTCTACTTCCTCACATCTTTCCAGCATAGAATATCCCACTTTATCATAAAAAGGTAAAGGAGTGTTTCGAACAAAAGTTTTGGTTATTGGCAAATTTTAAAATATCTTTTATTTATTTATACTTCTGTGCTTTCCTACCTCCATGCAATGTATATCCATTAAAATATACCCACCTTTACTTTTAAAAATTCTGATTCTTGACAGCACACATCTCAGTCTATTCATACTTTATTATAATTATTATCAGTAACTTTCTAGTGTGAAGCTTAATTTTTGCAAGAACATAAAAAAGGGTTATGGATGGTTGCATGCTTTTAGGCTCATGAAACTGTCATAAGAGGCTGAATATACTGATTGTAGTAAATGTCCATAGACTCCAGAAGAAACAGAATAGATTTACAATGCACAGATGCTGTACTCCCACCATCAGAAGCAGGGAGTATTTTAGGACCAGAATCAAATGGGAAAATTCAGAAGTTTACATTAGACCTTGTGATAACAAGGATTGGAACTTGATTGCTTTTATAGCCAATAATTATCAAGAGAAGAATCTGGTTGTCATCAATTCATAATACCAAAGTTGTTTGTGTATCTTATACTTTTAGGTTGGAGAGGCACTGCATTCACTGGAAGCTTGGACTTTCCTGATGAAAGCAGAAGCATAAGGCACTTGGAGGGAGACAGAATAATGATGTTGGTAACGCTTGCAACCTCTCTTGGATGTGTAGGAGAATAAAAGTTTAGAGAGTTACTGGGGGTTTGTTAGAAGGAGGAATGAGCATTTCCATTGTTATGTGTCTGACTGTATGGTAAGGGGAAGCAAGGGATTAGTGAGCTATGCACAGAATTACTACCTCTGTGGATAGCCCCTCCATAAATCAATAAAAGTCATCTGATTTCCTTAACTTTCTTCTTCAAGGGATCAGGGCTGCCTCATTTTTAAAGAATGGAAATACACATTTGGAGTCAGCATATATTTCATGTTCCTGAGATTGTTCCAAGATTTGCTTGAATCTTGCTTTTTTGCCCTTAGCATTTCTAGGTCCATTCTGGTTGCTTTCCCTGCATTCTGTTCTCCTGGGTGTGCAAATGAGCCACAGGCCTGCTATGTGTCCACCGGGGATGCAAAAGTTGCCAAAGTCCTCCAGACAGAAACTTATTTGACTTTTACTGAAAGGGAAAAAACAGGTTCCTTAATGTAATTCTAACTTCTCCTTTAAAATAAGGCATAACCATAAATTAGTTTAAAAATCCTCATGGAATGCTTCAGAAATCAGTGGATATATGAGGGTCAAGATAAGGCAAAAGGTGTTTTTAAAACTGACATCCCAGAAAAACACATACTAATGAGTGTTGCCCTCTTCAAAGTGATTGCCTGAGGAGGCTCTCCTCCATTTTAACAGTGCTGCCATGGCTCGAAATTGTGTTGAACCTCTTTTAAAATTGCCTTCAGAGTTAGTTTACAAACCACATAAGAAAATCATTACTTTATGGTTATACCTCATAAAGTTCCATAAAGGAAATAGGAAAAAACAAAGTGAAACTAATGGGGTATGGCTTTACCCATCCATAAAACTGGCTGAAAGATGAGCTTTGTATCCTTTCCAGAATATTGACAGCTGATGTTCCTTTGAATATACAGTAGAAAGAGAAACAGGTAAGTCTTAACAAAAAGTATCTGATGCCTATGTGCCTAATTACGCAGGTCTCCATAAAATCTGGCAACATAGAGAATATGTTTTTATAGGTTATAGATGAGTTTAGTATTACATTTATTTATCTGTGTTTCATGACTGGATGGATGCCTTTGTAGAATCATTGGTGGGAGTGCAAATTATTCTATAAGGAAGGTGATCTATTCCCATGTAAACAACTCTGATGGCTTAATTACCTTTACCCACATGGGTAACTACCATAGTTTAGGCTTTCATCAGTTTTTACCTTCTTTACTACTGTTCCCCACTATCAGATCTCTGTGTTTCTAACCCCCTGCCTAAACTGTGGACAAAATAACCTTTCTAAAGTGTAAATCCGAATATGACACTTCCTATTAAAACCTTGCAATGACCACCTTTTATCTTCAAGATGAAGCTTGCTACTTACTATGATATTCAAATCTTTCACAATCTGTCCCTTTTTAGACTTTAGATTGATTAATTTAGTCTTGCTACATCCCCATTTCTCCTAATTGTCCTCTAGACTGATGGACTTGTTTCCAGGAAAGCACTGTTCTCTGCCTAGTTTCTAGAACTTCATACACACTTTTTCATACATGCTACTCTAAATGCCTATGATTTTAATGTACAGAACAGCTATCATCCCCCAGTAGTCTTCTCTTATTCTAGAGAAAGACATAGAAATATATCTTTCTAGCAGTGGTTTTTATTATGGATCCCTAATGTGTATTATTTAAAATGCTGGTTTCTTGGACAATCCTAAAGGCCATTACTCATTAGGTCAAATTGTGCCCAAGAATCCATATTACTTAAAAAGGACTCAAATGTAGCTTTTAATATAATATTTTGAGAAATCCTTTGGGATATGCCCTCATTGCCCTTAATCACAGTATGAGAGAATTTTGATTCTCCTCTAAAACTCCTACCATAAATAGATGATTAAACTCAGTATTAACCAAATAGAGAAAGAATTGTTGAATAATTAATTCAGATGAAATATCCACAAGCTCTGGTACTCTATTTTGATAGCTAGAACACAAAGATGGTTGCAAATAATTATATCTCTTTTTGTGCGTGCATGCATGCTGCTCTTCCTAAAGGGAGGAACATTATATTATCTGGTATTGTGATTGTTTTGAACAATGCAATGACAAGGAAATAACATTCAAAGACTTCTGAGTATAAGCAGCATTATGAAAGTCTGGCAGCTTCAGCATGTTCTCTTTTAGGACAATCATGAAA
Organism: Pteropus alecto; assembly: GCF_000325575.1. Classification (NCBI taxonomy): domain Eukaryota; kingdom Metazoa; phylum Chordata; class Mammalia; order Chiroptera; family Pteropodidae; genus Pteropus; species Pteropus alecto. Next base: position 7,638,117 of record NW_006494614.1, read on the forward strand.
CTCAGGCACTATGTAATGAGAAGCCCAGGTTACAGGAAGGGGCTATGCATGTGCTCTCCAGTCAACAGCTCCAAATGAGTTTCTAACTGACAGCCAAAATCAATTGTCTGCCAAATGAGAGGCATCTTGGTCCATTGCAGCCTAATCAAGCCTTCAGAAGACTGCATCTCTAGCAAACATCAGGAGGAACAGAAGACCATCTAGCTGAGTCCTATGTGCAGAACCATGAGAGGTAACAAAATAGTTGTTTTTTAAAGCCAGCATGCAATAATAGGAGACTCAAACCCACATCCCTTCTTTCCTTTTCTATACTAATGCCACCTCACATGGAAAACCATTCCTCCAATTTTGAAAGCAATATGATTATTAACTGTACTCCTTTAGTGGAACTAATATATAGCTTTTATAAACCAATTTATCCTTTGCTTGTTTTGATTTAAACAAAGGTAGTTATATAGATGTCTCTGATGTTCGTATCACATTTTTTGGCCCATCTCTGACATCAGCTGCATCATGGCTAGCAGTTCCAGCTCACCTTGTGCTGGCTGTCAGCATCTCGTTCTAAGCTCAGATTGCATGGCCTTCCTCTGTACCTAAGACTTCTCTACTTGGAGGGATCTTGCTTGGCCCGTGAATGAGTGCATTTTAACTTCCCAAGGTTGATCCTTCAACCACTGAAGCAAGTAAAAATGGACAAATGTTCCAGCTACCATCTTTCAGATTAAAAATTCTGGATTATTCCATATGGCCCATAGATGTCTTGATTGAAAGAAGATCTTTGCCCACAGTAGCATCTTAGTACCCTCTTTCATTGACTTTTCCTGCTTTACTCTTCCCATATTATTCACTGCTGCTTCCTGAGCTCAATTCACAAATCCTTGTCTTGTAAGGAAATCTCTGAAGTTCTTGTCTCAGACTGTGCTTGAGGGGAATGCCAAATGTATATAGTGACTTATAAGCTAAGGTTATAGACTGAATGTTTGTGTTCATCCCAAATTTATGTTGAAGCCCTAACCCTCTGCATGGCTATATTGGAGACGGAAGGTCTCTAAAGAATATAATTAAGGTGAAATAAAATTATAAGGGTGGGGCCATAATCCAATAGGAGTGTTCTTATGAGAAAAAGACACCAAAAATTGATCTCTCTTTCTCTGTGCTCACACACCAAAGAATGTGAGGCCATATGAGGATGTAGCATTCTATTTTTGTCTTCCTGAGTCTTAACAGATTTGTCTTGATGATTTTGACCAGATATTTTTTTCCTTGGGCCACTGCTAGACAGAAAGCTGTTTTATAACTTTTTTCTGTTCTCTTGTACCTGAGAAAAGCACACAACCCTCAAGAGACTTTCTAAGTGATTTTGCTGCTAGCAACACTCAGAACGTAACTTTAAGATACAAGGAGATTCATTTTGCCGAACTTTTGCTTCATAACCAATACTGTGTTTATGGTATTTTTAAGGTTAGTTCACTTTTGTTCTTTCGTCAGTTTTGCACTCACTGCTTATTTTCTCTTCCAAAAGATAAAAGTCATTACATTGGCTTTTTATATTCTCATGGAAGAGGTTTTCATATTCACTATTATAGTTATTAAGGCAACGCTGAGATCACTTTGCATAGTGAGATTTAAGTCAAATATAATATCAGGAAGTCTTGACCTTTATTTCATCCCATCTTCAGTATTTTGATCATCGGAAACTTAACATCCTTGAATCAGCCCCTTAGTATTTCTCTTCTTGTGAGAATTACCAGTTCTAAATTTAATGGCAGATGCTTTCCCTTAATACTTCTAGCATTATTCTCCACACGAGGGGTTAAAGTTTAGGTATCCTATAATTTCAGGGCCTTTAAATTAGATAAAGTTCTTTAGATAAGTATCTTCTTAGACACACTTAGGATAAGAAGTGCAAAATATTTATTTTTTAATATTGTCATATGGTTAACTTTTGCATCTTAACATGTAAACTTAAAATAATAATGCACCTTTCCTCCATTCCTTTTTTCTGTCAAATAGATAAATAAAGCCATACAATATTTATTGCCACATGTCAGATGCTGTGTTAATGTAATCTTTAAGCTAATCTTTTAATATCGGTATTTTATTATTCTAATTTGCAGTAAAGAAACAGAAGCTCAGACATATGGGGTAACTTTTCTATAATCTCGGAGATGGTAAATGGTAAAATTGGGATTTAAGTCTCTGATCATTTTAATAAAGTATGTTGTCCTCCTACTTAAAACAAAATAATTAAGACAAAATAGTGTATATGCTGATATTTCAGGCAAACCCTTGATAAAAATATTTTTGTCGAATAAATCATTTGGTGACCTCTATTCACAGAAGTTACTGATTCTGCTACTAGAACATAAACTTTTGCCAAATGGAAGGCAGTACATGTACATTATCTAGTTGTAAGGCAAGTATGTTCCTCAACAGGGAGAGCAAGTCTCTGAGAGTTGATCTCAGATTCCTTATCTGTAAAATAATTTTTATCCTTTTATGATTTCAAAGTAGAATAAGTTTATAAAACCTATGAAAATTATCCATTCGCTAGGATTTTATTTTCATTGTATGGTTCTTGAAAACAAGACTTCTAAATGGTGTATGATTACAAATTACAGGCAGTTCTTAACTCTCACATTCTCTACTTTATGTATATATTTACTGTGACCACAGTCACTTCCCTCTGTCTCCCCAATACTGGAAGTTGAGCCTTTCCTCCCTTTCTTATTTTCTCTCTGACTTTGGTCTTTTTTTTTTATTATTTAATGACACGTCATTAACACATTTGCAGGACTTTGTCTCATTTTTTTTTCTTTTTCCCCTGGAAGTTTTCATGTGAAAGAAGGGAGGTGTCAGGGCTGGCGAGAAGCAAATCTTTTTGGATCATAGAGCATATTTAATGGTTTGGGGGAGTAAAGATGTTTCTATATGGTTAACCAAAATATGCATTTCCCCTTTCTGCAAAGAACATCTTCCCCATAATACATTTCCAATCTGGACACACAAAAAATCAATACAGGTATTCGTCAAGACAGTTAGAAAAAAAATACAGGCATGCATAAACTTGTCAACAAATGGAATGACAAATATCACGACAATTGCCATGTTCTGGAGAAGAATGCAAGAGCACTAAATCTTGGTAATAAAAGCTTCTCAGGGAGTCAGGTTAGGACCTCAATAAAAGTTGCTATTTTTTAATAACAAAAATTTGGTACTTAATTTATTCATATTTCAATGACTAAAATTATGGGCTTAGAAGTACTTTTTTATACTATCTAGTCAAGTTTTTTTTTTTAAATACACACTTAAATACTGTGCCCAAAGTCATAAAGCAAGTTAGAAGAGCTGAGACCACTTTTGCAGTTAGATTTCTTGACAATTTTAAATTTTCCCTTTGCACTGTTTCTCTTGCCTCTTTTTGCTAGAAGCAAATTCTCTTAGAAAGCCTCATGACAGTTGTGTAATTTCCTCAGGTACAAGAGGACAGAGAGAGGCCGTGAAGCAACTTTCTATCTAGCAGTGGCCCAAGGACAAGCAAAACTTTGGACAAAAAGATCAAGACAAACCTATAGGAACTTAGGAATCCGAAAATATGGAATAGTTTCTTCTGCTTAAATTAAGATGAGCTATAGGGTGGTGGAAAACTGGGTTTTTATTTCCCCTTTTGAATTAATTTGATTGCTAAAGTGTTATTTTTATAGTGAACGTGCACTGCATATGTAACAAAAAAGAGATGTTGAAGAGAAAATATTTCAATTTTTATGCCATAATAAAAATTTCTATTACTGAAAGTTTATAGAGTGAAAAGTGGGATTTTCCATTGACTATGTTTCCAAAGAGACCTACTAACCTTATTTCTAAGTCTTTATGTCTCTACCTTCTTATCTACTGGGTTCCCCACTTATCTCCAGGAACTTGGCACTATGAGGAATCTCCTTGGGCAGCTCCTAATCCAACTACAGAGGATGTTTTCTTGCTTCTAAATTCATACACTCAATATAGTTTCTAATTAGAGACTCATTAGAAAATGATGCTCTCTACTTCACTAGACTATAACTTGGTGGTTAAACTGACTTTTACTATCTCTGTATTCTCACCTTCTAGTTCAGTGAATAACCCAGACTAAATATGCCAATCAGCATTTGTTCAATTTGAAGGGAAAAAGGAAGGGAAGAAGGGGGAAAAGTGGGGATAAAGAAACAAAGGAGAAAGAACAAGCATTGTTACATATTGTGGTTATAGATTATTTTACAGATTGATTAAACCTCATCTAGGAACACTATAACATGAAAAAGTACACAAACATTATAACAACTTATAGTAATATATTTGTGAGAAATCCATCTCTATATTGCAAAACAAATAGATAACATAACCCTTGAAAACAGACCTGCCTCTACTTTTGAGTATATTAGAGCAAGGCTTATTTAAATTGCTAAGCATTTTGATTTTAACTATTTTAACACTTTTGAAATAGATTAAATTTAGATATAGATTTTAATAATAATTAACATGAACTATTTATGATTATAAAGTCTACAGCTTCCTGAAAATATTATTGTCCTTTAATAGAGTTGAAAATAATTTTCATTAAAACTCAATTTTCTGCCTGCATGATAGAAGGTGACATATCAAACCAAAGTATGCTCTCTAAAGGCCATTGTATATTACCCTATTCCATTAATTAATGATCTAGTTTCTATGAGTTCCATAATGACGTTAGTTAAAAGTTATATTAATATGTCTGGTATCTGATAAGTTCTATTGACATTGAACATTAAAACAAAAGAGAGAGAAAAAAAGAGTGAGAAAAATTCTTTTTCAGGAAAAAATAAAATTTCAAAATTTCCTCCAGATGCTGATTCTTGTATTTTACTACTTATTTTACTAGTTTTGCAGTTATGTTATATTCAGCTTTAATTCTTCCCACTGCAACTTCAGCCTTTTCTTTTTGTTCTCTCCTTGATGAAGATGGGAAACAGCTGGCTGACAACCATCAATATACAGTGTTTTTTACTCAAAAAGAAATGCAAAGATCATTGTTTTCATCTCCACCTGAACTGATTGTTTTCCCAAGTCACTAGAAAGTATAATAGAAAGAGTGGACTAGAAATTGTACAGTATTTTCTCATAGTATACATAGAATATTATATTAGTTTCAGGTATACAACATAGTGATTCAACATTTATATATCTCCCAGTATTATCACAATAATGTGTAGTATCCTTCTGTCACTGTACAAAGTTATTTTAATTTTACTGACTTATTCCCTGTGCTATATATTATACCCTCATGATTTAAATATTTTATAACTGAAAGCTTATACCTTTTATTCTTCATTCTTTTTATTCATCCCTTTAAACATTTCTACTCTGGCAACCATCAGTTTGTTCTCTATATTTATGTCTGTTTCTGATTTGTTATGTTTATTTGTTTTATTTTCAGATATATAAGTGAAATCATATAATATTTGGTTTTTCTCTGTCTGACTTATCCCACTTAGCATACTATACTCTAAGTCTATTCATGTCGCAAAAAGCAAGATTTCATTCTTTTTATTGCTGAGTACTATTCCTTTATATATGTGTGTATGTTTTCTTTTAGTTTTATTGATGGTTTTCTTCACTGTGTAAAAGCATTTTGATGTAGTCCCATTTGTTTATTTTTGTTTTTGTTTTTGTTGTCATTGCCCTGGGAAACATATCCAAAAAATTATTGCTAAGATTGATATCAAACAGTTTTCTGCCATTTATATATTTTTCTAGGAGTTTTATGGTTTCAGGTTTCCAGGTCAATGTTTTTCTGATACGAAAACCAGACAAAGACGAAAGGAGAAAGAAAGAAAGAAAGAAAGAAAGTAAGAAAGAAAGAAAGAAAGAAAGAAAGAAAGAAAGAAAGAAAGAAAGAAAGAAAGAAAGAAAGAAAGAAAGAAAGAAAGGAAGGAAAACAA
>NW_006494614.1:7644151-7697738 GCF_000325575.1 Pteropus alecto
TTACAGGCTAGTATCCTTAATGAACATAGATGCAAAGATTCTTAATGAAATACTAGAAAACTGATTCAATAATACCTTAAAAAGATCATACACAATGGTCAAGTGGGCTTTATTTCAGGGATTGCACAGATGGTTCAATATCCACAAATCAATGAATGTAAAACACCACATTAACAAAATCAAGTATAAAAATCATATGATCTTCTCAATAGATGTAGAAAAAGCATTTGCCAGAATTCAACATTTATTTATCATGAAAATTCTCAGCAAAGTAAGTATAGAGGGAACATACCTCACCATCATAAAGGCTATATGTGACAAATCCACAGCTAACAACCTATCAATGGTGAAAAGCTGAAAGCTTTTCCCCTAAGATCAGGAATAAGGCAAGGATGCTCACTGTCACCCTTTTCATTCAATAGGGTATTAGAAGTCCTAGCCACACCAATCAAACAAGAAAAAATAAAAGTAAAAGGCATCCAAATAGGAAAGGAAGAAGTAAAACTCACTGTTGACAAATGACATAATATTATACATAAAAAATGCTAAACAACAACAACAAAACCTCTTAGAACTACTGAATAAAGTAAATTTTCAGGATACAAAATTAATATACAAAAATTGGTTGCATTTTTATACACTATTAACAAACTATCAAAAAAGAGAAATCAATAACACAATCCCTTTTACAACTGCAACAAAGAAAGATCAAAATACCTAGGAATAATTTTAACTAAGAAGCCAAAACACTTGTACTCTGAAAAATACAAAACATTGATGAAGGTAATTGAAGATGACACAAATAAGTCAAAGGATTTTTATGTTTATAGATTGAAAAGATTCATATTTTTAAAATGTCCATACTACCCAAAGCAATCTACAGATTTAATGCATTTCCTATCAAAATTCCAATGGCATTTTTCACAGAAATAAAACAAGCTATCCTAAAATGTTTATGAAATCACAAAAGACATAAATCGCCAAGGTAATCTTGAGAAAGAAGAACAAAACTGGAGCTATCATGCTTCCTGATTTCAAAATGCACTATAAAGTTATAGTAATCAAACAGTATGTATCAGCACAAAAATAGACACATAGATGAGTGTAACAGAACAGAAGCTCAAAAATAATCTAATACTTACATGGTCAATTAATCTATGACAAAAGAAGCAAGACTATCCAATGGGGAAATGACAGTTCTTTCAATAGTATTGGGGAAACTGGACAGATACCTGCAAAAAATGAAATTGAATCACTTTCTTACACCATATCCAAAAATAAATTCAAAGTAGATTAAAGACTTAAGTGTAAGAACTGAAATTGTACAATCTTTTATTCGGTCTATCACATACACAATTTTTTCATTAAGTACTTTAAAATTTAGACTATGTTTAGTTGGTAGAATTGATATACGTAAAAATTAAATACAGAGAGAAGACACAAATAAACATGTATTCTATACTATATATTTTTTATTTTATTTCATTTATAAAAACTGTAGCTATAGTTTTAATTTGAGAAAAGGTAAAAAGCAAGCCTTGTGAGGTTTTAGTGATCATTTGGGTATACTTAAGCATCTTTCATTGGTGAGAGGAAGGAGGAAGAGTGAATAAGAAATCTCTATGTTCTAGTAAAATGCCAGTGATTTAACTCCACTATTTCATTAACTTAGATCTCACTAAGTCTGACCAGAAATATTTACTTTGAAAATTTGTGAAATTATCAAAATTCTTTATGGTTAGTAATTATATAATCTATTGAAAAATGACAATGCTCACATTTCTTTAAATAAATCAGTTAATGCAACTATGGAATATGAGTGTTCATTTGAATGTTCTATCTCATCAGATGTGAAGTATTCTCTAGATTTATTTTTCTAATGCTTCACTATCATTTACTTGAGTGTCATTGTCCTTCACCTGGACTCTTTCACTAGCTTAGATAACCAGCATTTCCTAGAGGGTTCTTACCAGATGCAGCAAGTAGCAAAGATGTCACATGCCATGTGGGACTGTAATATAGTGCACCTGACAACTGGCAGAGCCCTTGGAATGAGGCTTAATGGTTAAATGAGTGCAATTAAGTGAGCTCTTATATCTCTGCTGTCCTAGAGTACAAGAATGCTTAATGTGACTCATCAGCCTCATTCCAAGTTCCAGACACTTAGAAAGTGAATGAGCATAAATAGCAAAAGCCACAGTAAATCAGTTGAACAAAATAATTTATAAATATAAAAAATAATAGGCAATTTTGGTCTGCTGATTTCACTTCAGTAATATGCCTTAGCATTATACAGTACAGTGATGCTAGAATCATTTCCAATTTTATACATTTAACTTTGCTATAAGTTCATAAAAATGTGATCTTTCCTTGCTAGAGCAAACTAACCACTTGTAAACCATACCTTCTCAGGGAGAACAGGAATTGTCTTTCAATTCCACTGCCAAACTCAAAATAAGATTGCTAAATTCAGGTTAAGAAATAGTTCTGCATTGCCTTGTGTTGCAACTCCTATCCAACAGTCATTTTGAATCAATAGTATAGAGAGCCAAAAGTCCAAGATTACAGAAATTGCCTATTTGGACAATCAGGACAAAAAAATGTTAGAACATTATTTTGTGCTTCTCTGATCAATTGTCCTCAGGGGGGAAAAAAGAGAAAAATATAAACTTCCTCAACTCACCAAAAATAAAACTATACTTTTAACTTTTGTAGAAAAAAAAGCAACATCCCAACTTGGTAAACAGAAGGGAAGATTTCAGACAGGAGGCCACATGAACAATCTTGAAAAGTTCTAAAGAAAAGATTTAAGATCATCTGTTCTAAAGGCAGCAAATAGAGACAAAATAAAATGATTAACCAGCATGAGTTCAAGTCTTCCCATTACAGAATACGGAAAATATTCTCTTGCTCTAAAATTCTTCTGCACACCTGAAAAATTAATTCTTTTCTGGACAACAGTAAAGGAAAGAATGAGCGTCATTAACATCTTCAGTTTTAACAAAATCTAAAATCCCAAATTGTGCTATACAAATGGAATAATATGAATGGGCCAAATTTACACTGCTAAAATTGGCACATTTTAGTTCTGACTATATTTTACCTGAGTTTATTTGACTGTAAAATTATATATATATACACATATATATGTGTATATATATGTATATATATGTTTATGTGTATATATATATATTATTAAAGAAGCTAAAGCAAAACAATTTAAAACCGAAGTAAATAAATTAATGTTATATATTATCTAGATTACATGAAGTCTGATAAATTTAATTACAATATGATTTTTATATATATTCCAATGAGATTTCTATGGTATTATAGAGTATACCCCATAGGAAAACTTAGCAATAAGCAAAAACTAAGAGAATATAGTTTTATGTAAATCTGACATATGAAAATGGAAATAAAGCACACTCAGTGAGGTCTATCAGATGCAAACATGTATGGTGTCTGCTGGAGCAGATGGCCCAGTGATGAGAACTTCAGACAGTTTACAGCCAGACTTTAGGCCCAATGTCAGCTCACTAAGGAAAACAACAACAACAACAACAACAACAACAAACAAAAAACGAAATGCCAACCTGAGAAAGCTCAACTAAAAAAAAAATATATCAAATTTTAGCCATTGGCTCATTTAGTTCAGAGAGGGTCATTTTGTTGAAAACTTGAGTTTTCATTTTTTTATTTCTGAAAATAGGCCTGAAAAATAAGATCACGTTGCAGAATATGATAATTTAAGGATTTAAATTTAGTATAATGATCAACCCTACTTTTCACTTATGAAAAGTAATTCGGTCAATTAACAAATACAGCACTGCACGAATTTTACATTGTATTATCAAGTGAAAGAGGTGACTACTTTTGTGTTGCACATTAATCAAATGGTTAATAGTCAGCATGTGGCATATGGTGCTTCTTTCACACCACTGTGAGCCATGCCACAGAATGCTACATCACCATTCTAAGAGTTGTTTTCTTCTCTTTCTTTCCCATATGGCATTCAATTCTAAAATAGATTTTTCTGCATATATTCAATATCTTTGTTCAACATTTCATAGTTGGGAATCAGGTGTGAGTAAAAGATGAGAACGAGTTCTTATAAACGTTCAGTTCCCAGTTGGGTCTATAGGGATCTCAACTACAGTTATGTATTTCCGTAGAATTTGTGAATTCTACTGAAATCAGCTGAAAACTACTCACCCATTTTATAATGTGCCACACAGGTACTAGCCTAAGCACTGCGAAAGTGTTAAATAATTCAATCTTCAGAATTACTCTATGAAGTAGGCACTATTTTTAACCTCGATTTAAAGATGTGGAAACTAAGTCACAGATTGTCTAAGCCACTTGGCCAAGGTCACAAAATTGCTGAGTGACTGAACCAGGGTTTAAACCCAGGCAGTCTAAATCCAGAGCCAATATGTTCAGAACCAATTCAAACTGCAGCCACAAGTGCTGAAGATATCATGATGAGCAGGATGGACATGACCTCTATTTTCACAGTTAATGGAAAAGAAACTGTATTTAACAATTAACTGCAATGAAGATGTGTTTGATGTGGCAGCTCACAGTAGGGGAACTAAGTAATTTAAAGAAAGAGGAGGAGTATAAAGGGAGGAAGAGGAAGAAGAAGAAAAGGAGGAGGAAAATAGGAAGGGGGAAAGAATCTTCTATGAGGAGAAAACTGAATTTGCAAAATCCTACAATTCTATGAATTTATATTCAATAGTATAGGGTTAAATTTGTTGTTTCTATATATATCAGATGGCGATCTCTATATTGACTGAATAGATTTATCATCTTATCTTTTACTTCCGATTTCTTTCAGATTTAAAGTTTAAGACCGTAAAATTTTAAATTATAAAACTTTTGCTTGAAAATATTGGAGATTATAAAGTAACAAATTATCTCATAGGATGTTTGGTTACTTCTATGCATTATTATTAATGCTAACATCACTAGCATTACAATGCTTAAATGAGGAAGCATCCATAATTAAATGCCTAGCATATTTACTTTGTCAGAAAATATATAAGATACATTTCACTTCAAAATACAAAATATTTTATTACCTAATATAATTGCAAGATCCAGACTGCAAAGATATGCAATAATATTTCCAACCCAAGTTGAACACAAAGAATGAGAATTAGTCTCAAAAGCAAGTGACCTTGTCCACTGGGAGAATATTTTATGCAACACAGTACAAACTGAACAGTTTTAAAGCAAGATGTCATTTCTACAATGTGAATTTTGAAAGTAAAGGGCATTTTAAAGACACACCTGCAGCCCCTTGTCTGCCATAATCTGGATAGCTCAGCAGTACAGAATCAATAATCTTCACTAATACCACACATCATTGGTATGGGAAGAAAAATAGAAACTTAGAGACCTCAAGGCTTTGTAGTTGTAAATAATAACATTGATAAAGGAGAAAAAGAACAGCAAAACTTAATGCTTTTAAAGGTAATATTATTTTTGTCTTCACAGAATATTTTAGGATTCCTAGTTAATAAATGGGTCAAGAAAATGAGTGTCAACCTTGTCTCATGTTAGCATTTTGTATTATCTACCAGGAAGTATTTTATATTTTCTTAGAAATACATTATTTAAAAATAAAACAAGAAATTCATATTTTTCTATGTGTATTCTGCCTGCAAATGTAGTAGATATAATTTTACTTATAATGTAAATCAAATACATTACACAATATTATTCTAAATAAAAATTTTGCCTAACTGGATGAAATTATAGATTTTGTTTGCTGAATTTTAAATTTTTCTTAATCAATTATTTTTGAAAGCAAAAGATTTTTATCCGCTCATTTTTTATACTTTTTAACTTATACAACACTAAAATATAGTTTCTATATAGATTTATTTTATAAGAAGCATTGACATATTATGATTTTATGTAACATGATTTCTATTTTCAATGTGCGAAGGGTGGAATTCCTCTCTTTTTTCTTCCTATCCTCTCCTTCACTTAACATTATATATTGATAATTCGTTAATAAATGATACTAAACAGTAATAAAATAAATTTGGGAAAGAAATAGAAAAAAAAAGGCAATGTCATTCCTCAGCTAATTTTGTAGCTTAAATTTTGCCCATTACAGCCATAGCAATCAGCCCTGCATCCTCACTTGTTATGACCTCTGGAATACATATTTGCCTCAATAGAAATAGGCAAAATCATGGTTTAACATTTGGCTACCTATAGAGAAACTCTTTCCAGTCAGAAAATACTCATTATTATTAGACACCATAGTCATAACAAATATTTTTAAAGGATAAAACTGTAACATTGTGAGCAATGAGAGAAAACAAAACACAAACTAACATCTAGATCAATTCAAGCATTTAAAATGTTAATGCAACAATTCCTCTAATGAAGAAAGTGGTCATCAAAAGTGTCACACAGATAGAAATGTGTGCTGATTGATTGACATGTGCTATGATAGATGAAATTGATAATGTAGATTCTGAAGTAACTTTTTTGAGTGGCGATTTATCGACACATTGTAAAAATCATAAATTATTCCAGCTCTTATTTTTGGAAACCTCTCATCTTGTCATAAGAGAAAAATTCAAAAGAAGAAATTAAAAGAATTTATGTAAAAAGTTCTTCCACACTGTTTTGTAATAACAATGTTTTTTAAAAAAAACTAAACATAAAAAATAGACACATTAAGTCATAATTATATGATAGACTGAGCACCTGTGAATATAATAAATACTGAGATTATGAAAAAATTATACCTTATAAAAATTTAAGTAAAATAATTAAAAATGACAATTTTATAGCCACAATAATTGCAACTGTGAAAAAATATATTTTCTCATAACATATGAAAGGCGGGTATGGGGGAAAAAGTTAGAGAGAGAGAGAAAGAAATCAGACTAGGCCACTGATAAATGTAAATTATTGGGTTGATAGATTAATTTTATGTATTGTTAAATATTTATGAAATATTTTAAAATATTCCATTAAAAACCATAGAAATAAAAGCTATACTCAGTTTTAAATAATTGATTACAGTTTTGAAGTAATCTTTATTTAGCAGATGATCAACATGAAATATTTTTTAGTTTAAATCAATTTTGCTCTGTTTATATATAAACAAATATATGTAAGTATATATTTATAGATTAATATAAACTTTTATTCTTTCTTCACTAGAATATAAATACCTAGAGTGAGAATTTTAGTCTGTTTTATTCACTGATATATCAAAATTATCCAGAATAGGGTCTGGCACATAGTAAATTTTAGTAAATATCTATTTGATGAATGACTAGATTACATTAAGTAGTTATGAACAGCTCTTTCAGGATTCATATGTTCATATGTTCATATGTAAATATGCTATTCTCAGAGTTATAATATACTTCCTCCTTTTTTAAACGAATAGGTTGGATTTTATTGTATTGTGCGAAAAGAGAAAAACGTGGCTACAGTTGAATTTTTTGACAACACAGATATTAAATACTGTACTGATTAAGTTTTTATGGAAAGAAATTTTTAAGCTATGTATATATATATATATACATATATATACATATACAGATCATTATCCATTACATTTCCAAATATTTAATATGTACATGATTAGTATCAAATATTAGAGAAGAAACCACTGAAAAATGACTGGAACCAGACAGGATTCTTTGTCTTCTGTAGAATTCCAAGAGAGGACAAATAAAGTGTATTTCTAGACCAAATAGCAAATGAGTCTTTACTTTTGTACTCCTGCTAATTTTGAAATATGATGCTTATGTTAATATTATAATGTTACAAGGGGAATTATATATGATATAATTAATATTATAATGAGAATATATTAGCAAGAAAAAAAAAAACACAGGAATTAAGGTAGGCTCATGAGTAATGATATTCCACCTAAAGTTCTACCAGAAATCCCATTAACTATGTGTCTTGGGTCATTTGTTCATAGGCAATAAAGAATTCAGTCCAGCAAATGCCAGATACACTTTCAACCAAGCTCATCATAAGATTATATCTTTGCCACACTGTATATAGACACTTCTCTGGACCATTAATTTTATACTGTCTTTCATACATAATTGCTTAATACTAAAAATACAATTGTGGGTTTTAATTTTTATAATGTGTCATGGGTTGAATTGTGTCCTCAGAAAGATATGTTGAAGTCCTAACCCTCAAGACCTTTTTTAGAAATAGTGTGATTGTAGTTGTAATTAGTCGAGTTCATACTGAAGTAGGATGGGCCTTTAGTCCAATAAGATATTTATCCTTATAAGAAAATAATATGAAGACATGAGAAAAAAATTTCAGGTGAAGACAGAGGCAGAGACTAGAGTTATGCTACCATCAGCCAAGGAATGCCTGGACTACCAGAGCTGGAATAGACAAGAAACAATGTTCATTAGAGGCTTCAGAGTGAACATAGCCCTGCTATACCTTGAATTCAGACTTTTAGCCTCCAGAACTATTAGAGAATACAATTCTGCAGTATCAAGTCATTCAGTTTGTGTTATTTTGTTACAGCAGCCCTAGAAACCAAATACAGCCCTAGGAAACCATTAAATTGGATGATGCCATGTAAACAACATTGAAGTTAAAGATATAAATTTCAATCTTGGCTCTACTGTACTTTATGATGAGTAATCTTTGTGAGATACTAAACCAAAAAGTCTTACTCTATCAGTGAAAACATTATCTACAACACAGTAATATTTAACTTCTCTAATTCCCTCTTTCCTCCATTTAGCTATTGTGTATCGAGAGAACTGTTATAAGAGCTAAAGACAAATCCAACCTTTCCTTGAGTTCCCATTATATTTATAAAATCATACCAGGTACTACAGTGATTTGTATTCAATATAAACAAAATATGAACTGATAGTAGAGAATTAAAATGCTCTGAAAGAAAGATGAGGTTCAAGTGCTTAACGCTAACCAAATGTTCCTGTTCATACAAGTTTAAAAAAAAACCAAAGGTATCTCTTGAATGCAAATATATGTGAAGAGCAAACATGCTGCATACAGATAAGAGTAGCTGGTGAAAGCCAAGTAGGAATATGAGAAAACATAGCAGGCATTTCTTTAGTAACATAGCACATGCAATCCATGGACATGAGAGTATTAACTGAACGGGTAAAACTAGCAGTCCATAAGGAACCACGATCACTGACTTGAGACTGTCAGTTTCCCACAAGGTTACTGCCAGTATTTTTTTAAGTCAATAAATTAAATGCTCCTTCCTTTGCAGCCCACGCCCCAGAGTTTCCTAACAAATCTGACAACATGGGAGTCTTTTTGACAGCCCTTTGCTCTATTGGTCCTAGTATACTGACAGCCTGTATTAATTTCTTAGATAGCACAGAAGAGCACTATATGGACTAACCACAGAAAAAATAAAGAATTTCAACAACTTCGGCTCAGAATCTGAAGATAGAAATTGAGGTAATTATGTTGACCTTTTTCTTAGAGGTTCTAGGGGGAAATGAGAGCTTTAGAAAGTCTATATTAACCTATCTAAAACATAACCAAAAAAAACTCTAAATTTTTTGTCATCCTGAAAATTTCACTTCGTTTTTCCAAACTTTCTAGAATTATAACAGTGATATATCCAGATCCAGATATGTGTAATCTTTTTTTTTTTTTTAGATGAGGCAGCAACCCTTGGTTGACCTCACAGATTGTAAGGACCTCATCAGCTTACAATCCCTTATTTTTTTTTATTTTTTATGCGTATAACACCTGGTCTTCCTAGGTGGTCTCTCATCCAAGTACTAACCAGGCCAAATCCTGCTTAGCATCCAAGATATGTGTAATCTTTAAATCACATTTTCTACCTTTGTCTTTTATTCACAGTTTTTATTTCTTTCAAACCCTTTTCTTGTGAGTTTATTTAAATAGCATATCAACAATTGTAATTAAATTAAAACAGGTTGTATGTGCTTATGTAATACTTTCATATGACGTTTTAGAGACTTTTCTGATCCTAGTAAATACTAATTGTGGTTTTCACAGAATTGCAAAAAACATGGTGAATTTTAACTGTGCTAGCTACTTTCTATAAGGAGAGGATACATAAGTATTTGTGGGAACATGGAACTTTGTTAAACTCATTCTGCATTTATATTAAAACAATTTCTCTGGTGTTTCCTGTAGAGGTGCTTCTTTTTTCTGGCACAGCCAAAATGCTCCTAAATTAATCAAATTTTGAGGACTAGGTTAAAGGATTTTGGGGAAAAAAATTTGTTGAATGGAGACTTCATATCTGAGTTTTAGTTTGGAATAATAATCTACCTTTCATTTTCTGGCTTCTTGCCTGAAGCATTTGTTTAATCAACTTCCTGTGTCTTTCTAATAAAGAGAAGTTTCTTAAAAAAACAAGAAAAGGCTAACATATAATTTGACAAAAGTAAAAACAAATATTAGAAGTCTCTCACTAAGCTTGTTTCTCAAAACTCCATACACATATAAGATTTTCTAGGAATCGATACTATACCCAACCATACATAGATGCATAAAAGCATGTTTGATTATTCTACCATCTCTGGTAAAACTTTCACTTTGAAATTGATGAACATTAAATTTATAAGTGAAAATCATAATTTATATATTTAAATGGTAGAACCACTTATAATGCCTCCAACAGTGTTGTTAATATGAAATTCATGTGATACCTAAAGTTTTAATCCAATTATTTCTCATAGAAATTCTTTTGTACTTTAAATGTTTGTAAGTAATAACACTACACATGTGCACACAGTACCTGTATTGCAATCTATTTCTATCAAGAAATTTACTAGAAATCTTAAAAAAAATCACTAAAGTAACCAAAGTCCCAACAGTAGGGGTCATTTTATAAATTCACTTTAGGAAAAGAAACACTCTAAAAGCCATCACAGAATCAGAAAGAAAATTTTAATTATTGGTTATTAGTAATAATTTTCTGAAGAACATGCTGCTTAGAGACAAAGATGTGAGAAGAGCTTCTAGTCAAGATGGTAGAGTAGGTAAATGCTGTGCTTACCTCCTCTCATGACCACATCAAAATTACAACTAAACTGTAGAACAGCCATCATTGGGAGTCACCTGAGGTCTAGCTGAACAGAAATCCTACAATAAGGGACACACAGAAGAGGCCACCTCAAGACAGGCAGGAGGCAAAGACACAAAATAGGCTGATCTCACAACCACCTGTAGCCATTGAGGATTGGGAGGGATTTCTTGGCTGCAGAGGTCCTCCCAGAGAAGCCAAGTGTCCCAGCCCCACATTGGGCTCCCTGGGCCAGGGTTCCAGTGCTGAGGAGGGAAGTCTCCACAACTTATAGCTGTGAAAACCAGCTGAGATTGTAGCTGAGTGAGATGGAGGGCAGTGGGAGTCACAGACATCCCTCTTAACAGGTCTACACATGGACTTACTCTTTCTGAGCTCCAGGGCTGAGGCAGCTGCTTGAGTTCCAGGAACGTACAGCAAGAAACTGCATGACCTGGCTTCAGGGAGAGGGCTGGAATAACAGCTTTCTCCCAGACAGAACTGCTGGCAGAAGGAATTGTCCCTTTGTTGAGCTCTCCCCCTGCCGGCGTGCAGACGCAGGCAGCTGCCATATCTGAGTTTCTACTGGTCATCCTGCCCTGGTGATTTCCTGAGACCCTGACCCATCTAAATTGCAGGTCAACCTAAGAGGCTTCCAGTGGCTTTTCCACACAAATGACCTGTCTTGGCTCATTCTGCGAATTTTCTTAAAATCTCTCAGAGGTTTGCACAACTGAAATAAGCAGCACCTGGCCTTGGCATGCCCCACACTTCTTGCTGAGTATTACCAGCCCTGGCATTAGCGGCAGCAGACCTTGATTCATGGCTTGGCCTTTTGAGGCACCTCCAAACTCAGCATGGGTGGTGGCCACCTACAGATTGTTTAATGTCTCATGCCGCGTAGCCCTGGGCAAGGCACAGAACTTGGTCTGCAGCACAGCCCCTCCCAGGAGGCTCTGAGGCCAACATACCCGGTGGCTACCTTCTGACCTAGCCAGAGTACCACCAGGGGCCATAACCAAAGTTTACACACCCAGAGGGCAGACTGGGCAGGCACCGGAGCCCTGCTAAAGTGAATCTTGCTCCAAAGGGTCATTGCCTGTACAATAGCTTCTCCACTGTAGTCAATGACCAGTCCTCACAACCAGTCAGCCCAGGGATTCCTCTCATTGACATGTAAACAGCAACCAAGGCTCAACTACAACAGAAAGGCACATGCAACCCATACAATAGACTCATCCAGAGCACACAGCTCAGGTGAACAGAGAGACTGCACCACTGGGCCCCACAGGACATCTACTATACAAGGCCACTCTACTAAGACCAGGAGACCTAGCAGCCCTACCTAATCCAAAAAGAAAAAAGTAAAAACTAAACACAGGGAGGCAGCCAAGATGGGGAGACAAAGAAACATGTCTCAAATGAAAGAACAGAACCAAGTTCCAAGAAAAGAACTCAACAAAATGGAGATAAGCAATCTACTAGATGCAGAGTTTAAGACACTGATTATAAAGATGCTCAATGAACTTAAGGGAAGAGTGAATGAACTCAGTGAGAATCTTAATAAAAAAGAACCAGTCAGAAATGAAGAATACAAAAACTGAAATGAAGAATACCTTAGAGGGAATCAACAGTAGGTTAGATGAAGCAGAGGATCGAATCAGTGATATAGAAACTTAGGTAGCTGAAAACACCCAATCAGAACAACAACAAGAAAAAGGAATCCAAAAAATGAGGATAGTTTAAGGTGCCTCTGGGACAATATCAAGTATACCAACATTTGCATTATAGGGATATCAGAAGGAGAAAAGACAGAACAAGGAATTGAAAACCTATTTGAGAAAGTAATGACAGAAAACTTCCCTAACCTGGAGAAGGAAACAGACAGAGAAGCCCAGGAAGCTCAGAGAGTTCCAAACAAGATGAACCCAAAGGGTCCCACAGCAAGACACATCATAATTAAAATGCCAAAGTTTAAAGACAAAGAGAGAATCTGAAAAGCAGCAAGAGAAAAGAAATTAGCTGCCTATAAGAGTGCTTCCATAAGACTGTCAGTTGATTTCTCAAGAGAAACTTTGCAGGCCAGAAGGGATGGCGCAGAAATATTCAAAGCGATGAAAAGCAAGGATCTGCACCAAGATTACTCTATCTAGCAAAGCTATCATTTAAAAAGGAAGGGCAAATGAAGAGCTTCCCAGACAAGAAAAAGCTAAAGGAGTTTATCACCACCAAACCAGTATTATAAGAAATGTTAGAACAACTTCTTCAAATAGAAGAAAAAAAAGATCAAAAATATTAATAAAAAATAGGAGTTTACTACATATCTATCACCAATTACTTCATACATAGATATATTAAACATTTCAATCAAAAGATAGGGTGGCTGAATGGATAAGGACACAAACCCTTACATTTGCTGCCTATAAGAGACTCAGAAGATACAGAAAGAGTAAAAGAGATGGGAAAAATATTTTATGAAAATGAAAATGAAAAATAAAAGCTGGCCATGCCATCCTGGACAAGCCCAATGCTGTGTGATCGCAGAAGCTAAGCAGGGTCGGACCTGGTTAGTACTTAGATGGGAGACTACCTAGGAAGACCAGACGCTGTAGGTGTAAAAAATAAAAAATAAGAGATTGTAAGCTGACAAGGTTCTTGCAATCTGTGAGGTCAACCAAGGGTTGCCCCATCTAAAAAAAAAAAAAAAAAAAAAAAAAAATTAAAGAAAAAAAAAGAAGAAAAAGCTGGGATAGCAATATTTATACCAGACAAAATAGACTTTAAAGTAAAAGCTATAACAAGAGACAAAGAAGAACCCAGTAATTCAACTTCTGGATATTTATCCAAACAAACCCAAAACACTACTTCAAAGGGACATGTGCATCCATATACTCATTGCAGCATTATTTACAATAGTCAAGATATTAGCGGCAACCTGGGTGCCCATTAATGGATGAATGCATAAAGAAGAGGTGGCACATATATACAATGGAATATTTCTCAGCCATAAAAAAAGAATGAAATCTTACCATCTGCAACAATGTGGATGGACCTAAAGGGTATCGTGCTGAGTAGAGTAAATTACACAGACATAGACAAATGTCATATGATTTCACTTGCATATGGAATCTAAAGAATAAAATAAACAAACAGAAACAAACTCATAGACACAGAGAACATTTTGATGGTTGCCAGATAGGAGAGGGTGTGGGGGTGGGCGAGAAAGGGGAAAGAATTAAAAAGTACAAATTAATAGTTATGAAATAGTCAAGGGGATGTAAGGAATATAGTCAATAACATTTTAATAACTATGTATGGTATCAGATGGATACTAGATTTTTCAAGATGATCACTTTCTAAGTTATATAAATGTCTAATCACTATGTCGTACACCTGAAACTAATATAATATTGTATGACAATTGTAATGGTAAATTAAAAAACAAATATTTTTATTGAAATAGCTATTAACTTTCTTACTAAGTTTTTGGTGCCAACAACAATTGGGCCAAAGGGAGTGTCAATAGTATTGTATCATTTTTTATTTATATACTTTATATTTTATATATTTTGCACTAAAAAACAAACCTAGTGATGTCATCAAATAGTTATTGTAGTCAATATTACATGTCCACTCGCTCCCAGTTCTGTCTACTGAGCCTGGACTGCGCTGAGGCTAATCTATACATGCTTCCATGAGTCAACTTGAATCAGGGCTTCAGGAAAGATACTTAATAGCATTTCCTTTAAAGCATAGAAAAGAACATATTTTGCACTAAAAAACAAACCTAGTGATGTCATCAAATAGTTATTGTAGTCAATATTACATGTCCACTCGCTCCCAGTTCTGTCTACTGAGCCTGGACTGCGCTGAGGCTAATCTATACATGCTTCCATGAGTCAACTTGAATCAGGGCTTCAGGAAAGATACTTAATAGCATTTCCTTTAAAGCATAGAAAAGAACTAAGTGCTATGTGTGTGTGCGCATATATATATATATATTTGCTAGAGTTCCTTTTACTGTTGATCACAAGGCTACTAATATCTATCTCCTTTTTGAGGTCTAGCCAAGACTTCCTTCAAAGATAGCACTACTAAATTCAATACCTTCTAATATGCATACATTTTTTTAGATGTCATTATAGATCTTGATGCTTTGTTACTCTCTTGTGTATTTTTACTTGCTTCCCGTGTGTGATCTTCAAGTTTTGCATTGTCTAAAGCCATGAGAACTGTTGATGTTATGTTTGTGTGTGTGTTTATGTAGTGCGTATACACCGAGGGCTGTTAGTAAAACTCTTCTGCTCTCTTCAGGATGCAGCTCCCCTTTATAATTTCTTTTTCTTTCTTTCTTTCTTTCTTTCTTTCTTTCTTTCTTTCTTTCTTTCTTTCTTTCTTTCTTTCTTTCTTTCTTTCTTTCTTTCTTTCTTTCTTAACTGTCCTTGAGGAATAATGTTAGCTGTCCCCATAACATGAAAGAGCTGGGAAAACAAAAACTTCTCTTATTTTTTGGTAGTGTCTCTTTTCTTTCAGTGTTTTCCAGATTTTAGGTGAGTATTTTCTCTTTTTCTCTGAACTTTTGTTGAGGTCTTGTCCTCCTTACTCTTTTCATTTGTATCCATTTTGTTTCCTAGTTTTTCTTTTCTATTAGAATCTTTATTTCATAATTCCGTTTTATTTACTACATCTCACATCTTGACATCAGAGTTTCCAGTTTAAGACATCCCATTTTGTCCCTCCACTATGCAGACTTCACTTGATGATGAAATTTTGACAATTTCAAAGTGTTTTTAAACCGACATATCTGTTTTCATGCTACACATATTCTGTGCTCAGGATCCTCATCTCTCATGATTATGTGCTATAATTTATGAGGGCACAATGTGTGAAGTGTTTGCAGAGGCTCAAATGTTAGATGTGACTTTCTTTTAAGCAAATGAATGATAGTAACTATCAGAGAATTAAAATTTGGAACTAAAGAGAGGATTTATTTCACATGAATAACAAACAAAAAGAAAAAAAATACAATTCCTCACTTTCAAGAAACATTTAAGTTTGTAGTAGCGAAAGGTTCAAGTCTACCCAAAAGCATGGTGTCTATTACATGTATATAAACACACATACATATATTTATATATATTTGTATGCGTGTATATATATAGACATATATATATATATATATATACACACACACACACACACACATGCATACATATATATATATAAGTATATATATAGACCTCTTTATCCACAAATGATACATGCTAAGACCTTGGATGCCTGAAAACTGAGAGTAGTTCAAACCCTATATATTCTATTTTTTCTTAAACATACATATCTATAATAAAGTTTAATTTATAAACTATGCACAGTAAGTGATTAACAATAATTTAAAATAGAATAATAGTAACGGTATACTGTGAATGTGGTCTTTCTCACAATATCTTATTGTACCATTCTCACCCTTTTTCTTGTGATGATGTGAGATGATAAAATGCTAAACATATTCCTGAATCTGTGTAACCATCTCTTACTTGCAGTAAATAGCTTGGTATCATTTGTTTCAGGGGATCCCTTACTAAAGCCTTTGTGTAGATTCCATGTTTTCTGGCGCAACATGTTGCTGTCAACTGGAATGTGTTTTCTGTTTATGTTTTCCACCCACAAATTTAATACCTTTTTCATCTTAACTAAATACTTATTATGCACTGTGGCCATAACTTTTGTGACTAACAATTTTATTTTCTAGGTTGGATTTTGACAAGTACATTTTTAAGTCCTTAATGTCACAGCTATCTTTCCAATGGGGAAAAAAAAGAAAAAAAAGAAAAAATTCTTCATCCTTAAAATGTTAATTTCCTTCATTTCTTCAGCTATTTGAATTTTCGTGGCTCTCGAATTTTCAAATTGATAAAAATGATAAAAATGATTTTTGATACAATTAGACATTTCTGAAATGAAATTCACCTAGCTCATATTTCCATATTTTTGTAACAACAAATTTTGAAGAATAATAACTAAAGATACCAATATGAATTTTATTCACATCAGAAAGAAGTTGGCCATAACTCATCTTGAATAGATGGCTAATGAATACCTTTACTTTAGGTCTCCACGGTAGTCTCATTCAAAGTGATGGTTGCTTCTTATTTTTTTATGCGACTATCAGGTACCATGGGACAGTGATAATTAGAAGCAGTAGGACCTCCAGGTGTTTCTCTACAATTAACCAATTGTGAATCGTTTAAATGAGCAATGAGTGGAGGTGTCTTTTTATCCAATAGTAAATATTTATGATGTTATTTCTATATAAATAAGCATAAAAGCCAATGAGAATAAGTCTTGGAAAGAAAAAAAAAAATTCCATTCTAGTCAGGCTTCAAAAATAAGCATCAGGGGAATTTTCCGTGAAACACCATGAAATCTGTAAAGCTGTGGAAATAGACCCAGAAAAGGCAATAGGCCCTGAGGAGTGATAATCAAAACCTTCAGCCAGGGAATAGCTGAAATGTGGACTCACCGGGGAAAGGGCCACAGTTTATTTTCCACTCTTTTTCAGTTTTAAGTAAAACTGAAAACATAAAAACGTACAACTGAAAATGTTTTGTTCTCCTATTGCTTAGAAACCAAGCATGTTGAGTGAGATTGTTGGTCTCCATGTTAGTCTTCATGAACTTATTGGTAGAAAATCCACTCCTCAACTCTGTGGCTAGAAAGCATGACAAATAGTAAAATGGACACCAAAAAGGAGATCTAGCTATGACAAATCGAATATAAAGCTGCAGTCTTTCAATGTAGAGTTTAACTCTATCACATGAGTAGTCTCAAACATCACATGGAGGGATCCAGATCCAAACCCTAATTATAACTGGTTACTTTAATTCAGGTTCAAGTTTAATTGGTGGCATTTAAAGATATCAGAATTGATTAATAGTATCTCCAAATAAACATCAACATCTCAGAAGATTCAATATTATTATAATTTTCAGAATCTTTTAGACAAATAATTTCAAAAGATTAAATTGGAGCAGGCACACACTGTCAAATAGCTTAATGTATTTAATCAACACAGCTACTTGAGATAGATAGTATACAAATTTTAAAGATAAGGAAACAAACACAGTGAATTTAAATAAATATATTTCATTTACAGAGTCAGGAGTTTTTGTTTGCTTAGTACACAAATAAGAAACAGTGGTGTTGGTGCTAGGTTAGGCCCTGAATGGAAGAAGGTGATAATGTGTTCATTTTTGTGTTGTATGTCCCACTTCTTCCTTTACAGCAAATAATAATAAAATAACCCCAGCTAAGGCAGTAATATAAAAAATGTGTAAATATATTCCCCACTTCCTTCCTTTAATAAGCCATCTGAACTTTCTTTTCTTCATATGTCTCTTGTATATGTGAATGTGGTTGGCAATCATTATAAATATGATTTCAATGTCATAATTTAAATAATTTTCCATTATTCCATTCACATTTTTGTTTCTGAAACTCTGTTGTTTTAGAAAGCTTATACTTTTAATGAAAATGAAAACAATTTTTAAAATATGTGTTGTGTTTAGTAAAGTTTAATCCCTTTTTAATAGAACTGAGTGAAGAGGATTAAACATATGAGAAATGAAATGAATATTAAACACTTAGGAAAAAATAGCTTTGCCACTGGAGAGCACAGGGAATACAGATACAATACACTAAAAATGGCAAAAAAAAAAAAAATACAATGATATTTTATATATTCTTTCCAATTCAAGTTCAGATACAAACATTGAGTTCATAACATGTTTTTGAGGAAAAAAGTATTGCAGATAAAGAAAAATAAATAAATTAGGTGAATGATGTCCTGAATATGTGTGAAAAAAGAAAAATCAACTTTCTCAAGTAATATAACTCAATTAACAGAGAAAGTTACATGTCAAATTCTATCTTTGCTGAATTTACTGGCTGACTGACTTTATTATCCAAATTTGGCAAAAGAACAGATATAATTTCCTTGTATTGATAGTTATTTCTTTAGTAAATTAAGAATGGCACAAATTAAAACTACTATTTGTACTACTGTTGCTATTACCACTATCACTAGCTAACATGTTTAGAGTTTTTATCTTGAGAAGAATTTTCCATAGATTATCTCTTTTAATCTTTGTACTATACATACATAATCGTTACTATTATTACACCCCCTCTCCCCTTTAAATATGAGAAAATTGAAGACAAAAGTGGTTTGGACTCAAGAACATGAAGGACTTCACTGATGCCAGGGACTCTGCCCAAGCAAGACAGCATATTAGTAACATTCTATCATGTTACAAACTGTTATTCACACAATATTACGAATAGAGTAATAATTGTTTCTTCTTTTAGAAGTGACACATAGTGTTCACCCCATAAGCTTTGCTGTCAGAAAAATCTGCATTTAATCTAGGTCTGTCATCTATTATATATGTGATTCTAGAAAAAAATTAAGCTTTCTGAGCTCATCAATAACATGGTACAATAGACACCCATGCCCAAACTTAGAGCATGGTAGAAATTGTATAACGTTTATTGAATACATTAGTAATATTTATGTTCCTGCAGGGAAGCAAGAATAAAGTCAACCAACTCTGTACCTAATATCTCTATAATCATGCCAGTTTTTCTAGGCATTACATAATGACTATAATAAGATTAAAAACTAATATTTAGTATTTAGATGTATTACTTATCACTGTTGAGGTAGGTACTATTATTAACTAAGAATTGGAGAACTGTGGTTTTCCCAATAGTCAGAGACAAATAATCTGTGAAACCATTCATGTCATAAGCACTGTCTTCTGGCCACATCCATCCAACAATACAATAGACAAGTAGAATAACCAAAGTTGAGAGACATGAGAAGACTGACACATTTTTTATAATCCTTCCTTCCATTTAAGAATGCTGAGTCTTCTGGAAGCAGTTTCTTTACTTCCAACTCTCTCATGTGCAACTCAACACAAAGCCTCTTTTCCACTCCCATATCTTCACAAAAATAACTGTTGTCAAGGGGAATCTCATTGATTCTAAAGTTACTGCATGGTTTTTACTTCTTGTGTTTCTTGTATTATCGTGGCATTTGACTTTCTTGATCACTCTTACTTTGTGAACTCTGATCATACAGGAAACTCAAGAAGCATTCTTGAGTCACTACCTCAGAATCTATATCCAAATTATCAAAAATATACTCTTTTACATACTTAGTCTTAAGTCCAATTATTTCTGATGTCTTTTATAATCTTAGTTCAAGCCCCATCTTTTTGGTCAGCAAACACTTTAGGAAACTCTTTGTTCTGTCACGGGCCTTGCTTTCTTCCAACCATTCTCTATTTTGTAATCATATTAATCTTCTAAAACAAATTTGACATAATCACAATTTTGCATAAACTAAGTGAATAACAACATATCCTTTAAAATGAATACCTAATTGAAATGCTGGCTGTTGTTTTTAATTTGAATTTGAACTAAAAAAAAAATCTCATTGTCCCTACTTCCTTAATTGGAATTTTTGCCACTCATCAACACATTTCCTGCTCTTCTGTCACCCAGAATGACTTGTTGTTCCACAAATAATTTATGCTGACTTGGCATAGCTCCACTCACTAGGTCCATTCCAAAGGCTGATTTTTATCCAGTAATTCCTGCTCCTCAAGTAGCGTCCTTCATTGGTTGAATTTATCTGTGCTTCAGAGCTCAACATGGTCACTTTGTTGCTTCTTCCCTGAGGGCTTTTCTGACTCTTCCCTTCATATCCAGAAGTGCTGCTCTGCTGCACCCTGAGACACTACCTCTCACAGCGCTGATCACAAGGTATTGGAAGTATCTGTTCATGTTTTTGACTCTGGCCTGCAAGCTTATAAACAGGGCATGCATGCTATGGTTCTTGGTATCCCTAGCAGTGATCGGTGTCTGGCATAGAGATGGACTCAATAAATATTCGTGTAATAAATGAATGAATGTGTTAGAGAAATTATCAAGTTATATCTAAATAAGTACAACCTGTGCAAAGATATAGAAATGACATTGAAGGATTGGTCTGATTGAATCACAAAGTTAGAGTAGTTTTTTTGGAAAAAGTATATACTATGTTGAAGGAAAAACAGATAACAGGAACGAATAATGTCTGGAATATGGGCACAGACGCTGTCTCTGCTATAGTGTTCTAGATGCTTGCAAATTACAAAGATATCAAAAGACAGAGAAAGATATTTACTTCATATTAATTCTTGCCAAAAATAATCTCTTTCACCATGCTTTCTAAAATACACTTTCAACTTTGTAAAAGAGATTCTTAATAAATATTAAGCTTTGAATCTTTTCACGATCTCGAGCCACACAGTTCTGCTGTGAAAGCTGTTAGCTTGCAATATTTCCTAAAGGTGACATGTTGAATATTATATCCTAACTCAGTTGGATGAATAATGTAGTTATTAAAAACAAACAGAGTATTCTATTTTTACTCAATGCTTGTATTACTTTTGTCTCATACCCAGCCTACAGACTTTAACATCCAAAGATAAAAAGCACAAAACCTATTCCAGGTCTCTTCATTATAAGAAGGTAAGTCAACCAGTCCCTATAAGTGAATGCATCTTCTGTAACCACAAAAGGGTTCTTTTTTTCTCATCACTTTGTAATCCTAAAAACACTTCCCAACTTGATGTGAGAGGTACTGAACTAAAAGTTGTAAAAACAGCCTCTCTTCAATGTCTCCATTCTATCTGATTATTTTAAGGAAAAGAAAGTCCATGTAATAGTCTCTTCTCTTAATTCCTTTGGCTGACCTCCAAAGCGTAGCTGTCAGCTAGTGTTAGCTAAATAAGTATGAGCCATGGCCCATGGCCCATTTACTGTCAGTCACTTAGATGAGAATATGTCCCCCATATTATTATTGCTAAACATCAGGAGTAGGAACCATCAATATACTTCTCTTCAGTGTGATGTCCAAAGACTGAGTAAGGACATCAGAAACTGTTATATAAACAGACACACAAAAAAAGTCCATCAATATACTTTCTACATTTCAGAAGCACTATATTTAAATAAAATTTAATCTCACCTTGTCAAGGAAACCTTTTATGATTAACTTCATCTATCATCTCTTACTTGGCAACCTCAACCTGTATTTACTCATGTTTAATATTTGAATCGTCATTGTTTAATATGTTGCTCTATAAATATAGTCTTTATTCATGTGTGTTTTTGAGTTTGTATATGCATGTTTTATCTTATTTAGACTGTCAGATGATTAGGAATGAGAATTCTGTTATATTTTTGTATCTTTTTACAGCTCCTTCTAAAGTGCATCATCTACATTAATTTTCTGAGCATATGCTAAATGAAAATGGGAAAAAATAACTCTCCTTGTGATTCTCATATATACTCAGTTCTATAAATTATCATAACATTGTTTTTTTGTTTTTTTCCATTTGCTAAATGAACAGAGCCTAAGGAAAAAGACATCACTCAAAATTTCCCAACTGATTGATTATTCTTCTGAAATACCCTGAATCTATCGTCTTTATCTGTAGCTATAAAAACATGGCTGTAAATAAAGATATATTTCCAAAAATGGGATCATATTTATATTTAGTTTTATAAAATTATTTTTCCATTAATATACAACATTTTATTATTAACAATTGAATCTTTGATCATAAAAATATGATTACATGTTTATATACTGGAACTTATGCCTTTCTGTATTTTTCCTCCATCACAAAAATGCACATAGTATTATGTCACAGAGGGGTCAATTTGCACTAACAAATCCAGCTGTAAAGCCACAAGATACTAAGGACTTTATTAAAAATCTAGCTATCTTTAAGATAAAATAAATAAATAAATAACTCTGGTAATTTCATCTTGGATATCTTGGAATGTGAAGCAGAGTTATGTCTGCCTAGGCCTCTAAAAATAACATAAAAACAAGAAAAGAACAGTTTTGATCCAATTTTTTAATATATAAAAACACATGAGCATCTTAATTATGATTTTTAACTGCAAACTTCTTTATTATAGGGTGAGCATACAACCCAGAATGTCAGTGGCAATCCTGGTTAAGATTTTTAACATTCGTTCTAGATTTTTCATTATTCTCTTAAGTTTTACTGTTGTTGCTGCTGCTGTTGCTCTTGTTTTTTGTTGCACACAAATAGATCTCTTAATATGAAATTATATTTAGTAATATAAGGCACATATGCAGCACAGTGATGCCAGGTGCTTGCTGATAAAATAAAATGTATCCATCCAAGAGTGGCTAGGGATATTTTATTCCTTTTGGTCTCTGGCGAAAGTGATGTTGCTGACCCTGCTAGCCATGTTATGAACCAGCCAGTTTTGCCTTGTCCGCTCACTGACAATGAGAGAACAAAGATGCTGCCAGATTGCCAATTAGTCTGATCAGAAGGAAATGTGAAAAATGATAGGTTAAAATATCTGTGATATGTATGGGAAAAATTAAAGGCTGTTTTAACTCTAATAAGGAGCAATTTCTTGTCATATATTGCCTATTTAAAAAATCTATATTCATTTATTTATTATTGATTATAATTTTATCATTTCTAAATAAGTCATCTTGAATTTTGAATATTTTCAAAGAAACATAATGATGAACAAAATACCTGTTTTATCAAATTTGGAAAATGTTTGGTAATTAATTCTTCAAATATGTTTTCTGTCAGCTCTCTGTTGTTAAGAGATTCCAGTTAGATGTATGTTAGGCCACTTGAAATTGTATAATATCACTTATAGGTAGGATCTGAGAGAGCTAAACTCATGAAAAACAGACACTAGAATGGTGGCTGGAGGCTGCTAAGGGAGAATGAGGAGATATTGGTCAAAGGAGACAAACTTCCAGTTATGAGTAAGTTCTGGAGATCTAGCATACAGCATAGTGATTATAGTTAATAATACTGTACTATATACTTGAAAGTTGCTAAAACAGTTGATTTTAAATGTTCTCAGCACAAAAAAAGTTGTAATTATGTGACATGATAGAGATATTAGTTAATGCTATAGGTGGTAATCATTTTGTGATATATGAGCGTATCAAATCAACATATTGCACACTTAAATGTACACAATGTTATGTCAATTTTACTTCAGTAAAGCTTGAAAAAAATAAAGACAGATACGCAACTAGTAAATTAAAAACTAAAGGTTTTCAAATTTTATAATCACACTTTGGGAATCTTAACTTTTAAGAAAATTTTGTGATGGTGGTTGTGTTTAATTAAATAAATTTATAATTAACATTGAAATAGAATAAAATTGACAGAGTCTACAATTTTGCAGCAACTGGATTTTGTAAAACTTTCAAATAAATCACAAAATAGAGACAATTCATTTGATGAGTTTTGTCATATAAAAATATGCCAAAGAAAAGTATTTTAAATGAAGTAAAAAAGAGCAAAATGTGAAAATATTTGGGCATACGTAGTCACACATTTCTGTGCAAATAAAAAAAAAAAAAAGAATTGAGACATCCTCTATTTAGCAGTATTTTCCCTGAGCATATGAAGCATCTTAACGTCTACAGAGTATTTCTAATTTAAAAAAAAATTATGATCCACAGAGAAAAGTCAATTGGAGATGTCAAGAACTTTAAATTGTTATTAGTAAGTGGCAACTTTAAAAAAAGAGTGAACATTTTATATAGAAAAGATTTTTAAAGAAAAATGTTCATTCTTTTCTGAACTATATCAATGACATGCTATGATAGATATTATTAAAAAGCCGGTTACAGTATATGGAATATTTACTAAAATCATTTTGCTTATTTTAATTATTGATATTTAATAGTTAACACACTTTAAAAAGTTACTTTGTTATACGTGAATATATATTTTCAAAAATAATTTTAGTTTTGAAAATAGTTTTGACTTAGGACTATTTTATAGAATATTCAATAAGTAAATATTGAAAAACTATATAATTTTAATTATTTTTAATATTCTCTGTTACTTATATAATTCATGAATTAAACAATAAATTCATGGATATTCTCGCTCTTGGACTGACATGTGAAGGTTCAGGGAATTCTACTTCCCCCAGTGCATACTCTCTGCTGCCTCTTTCTGTTTCCACCTGGGCTACTACCACTCCTAGGAAAGAAACAACCCAGTGGTAAAAACCAGACAATTGCAGCCTTCTGTCTTGAACTGTAATATCAGAGCTTGACCCTCTAAAAGCTGCAAATTTTCATGATGACTTTAGCTATGCTTCCAAAGAAATTTATCAAAATTTCCAGAAAAATATTTGATATCTTATCATCAGGGAATTAAGCAATAGAGGCGAGACTAAATCCTAAAGATACACACTTGGTAAATGTTTACTAGACATTGTGACTTTGAGCTCTGACCATTGATTTATCTTTTTATTTAATATTTGAAAGAAGATTTGAAGTATCCAAGAAAATGGTGATATGGGGGATCTGTGAGAACACATCCACCTTTCCAAGTGACAAACCCTGTCTGCATTATTAAACAGAAAAACATTTTAATATTTAAATCTGGCAAATTGATACACATATATCATGTCTTCTTTTATATTGAATATAAGTGAAAAAATCCTAAATGATATATAAATGAAATAAAGTAAATAATTTCTAAAACTAGTCAACCATCTTAAGCAGCTTTTATCCTAAGAAAATTCAAATATAATTTATTTGAAATTGTTTCCCTCTTCATTCCTTGAATTTATTATCTTTCTTCCACCATCTAGGTATCAGCCTTAGCTTTTTCATGCACGGTGCCTCATTCTGAAATTGAGAAGTCAACTGAATTGCTGAGAAAACTTTTGAAATTTACCCTCATCCACCCCAACAGGCTTAAGGTAAGTATTGTTTCCCTTCAGGATACTTTTTGGATGATCATGAGCCCAAAGCAAAAGGAACAAAATAAATAAACCAGAAAAAAAATAAGGTAAGTCATAAGCAGAATTTTTCCTTTCACTGGGAAATATGCCAGATGTTCAACCATGTGGTGAGAGGAAGAAAAAAGTCTGTGGTGCTCTGCCCAAATTTTAGATACTGCCTGAGCCTCTGAGTGAATGTTCCAAGTCTTAACCTTGGGGGTCTTGGCTTTCGAGGGTGATACAGGCAATATGAAGATTTCCTGACAGAAAGTCTCAAATAATTTTAGGGATACTTGAGTATAGCCTGTACTTTGTTACCAGAAGGTGGCTTGCAATGGGCTTCCAGCCTCTAAGAGTAGACTTGTAATCTGTATGGCTATGGGTCTTGTCCAAGCGGGGAGTGTCTCTGCAGATGGGCTGAGGGCAGTCCAGAGAAGCCTGCTTATCTGAAAATGGTTCTGGAATTTCTAAATCACCAAAGAGCCAGGGGGGGAAGGGGTGAGTTTAAATTAATGTTCAGAGAGGAATTAGTGCTTAAGAGACTGGAGAGGGTGCAGATCCAAGTGGTTTAGATTCACTGACATGTGACTAGAGGCAGAGTACGGAGCCCAGACATGGCAGTAGGTACTGCCACAATACAGTCGACACTTCAACGGAGACCCAGGGGAATGGAAGATGAGTTAATGGTTCAAATACCCATCTGCTTATTTCAAGGAGATATTTATGTCTCCCAAAGAAGTTGAATTACCTCCAAGAAAGAAGAGAGAATATTTATAGGGGGGGGAAAAAAAACCCACCTTATTACTATAGTAGAATGATTTGCCTTGAATTACGTGCTTATTTTTTTTCCTATCATTGTAAAAAGGAGCTTGTGAGTTCCATTGATTTCAGTTATAGAAAAATTAAGTTAAACCTTTGCTCTGTTAAGTTCAAAATTTGTATGCCTGAGATCTATGAGCCTTACAAATTTTAGTCATACTCACTAAAAAGCATGTTTTTGTGAGACATAGTGATGGTCTATAAAGTATTAAAACTTTAAAAAAATTTCCTTGTAATCTTAAAAAGAAAAATTTAGAGATTTATGTACAAGGATGTTGACTGCAAAATTCACTATAATAAAGAAAAATTGCTAACAACTTAAATATCCATGACTAAGGGATGAATCATATGTTAAAGCAGTTACTCAAAGTTATGTTTTATAAAAATATTTAATAGAATGAAATAGCTAACAATAAAATATTCAGTATGTAAGTAGAATATAAAACTATTGGCTAGAAGAAACATTATTTTTTATATTTTTCTTATATTTAAAATATTTCGATATTTAAATTTAGATATACCATATGATCACGTTTTTTAAAAATAAAAGATGTATAGGTATGTATTCTTAAAGAGATGTTATCCCTTTTGTAGTAACAAAATCTGGTATAATCTATGGTTTCTGTGACCCTGGATTCTGCATCTTAAATATATTTCCAAAGTTTTTTTTTTTTTAAGGAAATTATCTAATACAAATTTACCAAATCCCAGCTCAATTCCAAGGTTTTCTGGTGAATACACAAGTGAAGTCCATATTTATATTTATTCTCTTTCTCAGTTCATACAGTATACCTTGTCTATTTCACTCAATCTGGAATATACAGTGGATTGCCCTGTCACCTAACTTGGTCAAATATGGACAGTTTTTCTCCTTTTCTCAAGTGCAGGCTAATGAAGAGTAGATTAGAGCAAAGCTTAGAACAAGAAATTTACATTTTTGACTTGTCTCTTTTCCCCAGCTCCTAGATCTGTCTAACATTTTGGGTCAGATAGTAAATTCTTAATGCTAAGGGTACATATATTTTTTAAATGACACTTGTTTTCTTCCTGCCTTTATTTTCACCAAATTCTGGGTCAGATATCTTAGAACTTCTTGAATTGATTTACAAATGAACATAATAGAGAATTAATTGTATTTTTTAGTGCTCTCCTGGCAGCATAAAAGTTCTCCTTTCTGTGTTGCAGGTCCGAATTGGTTCATCTTTTTCAACCCCTTGTTCTAGAATAAAATCTGTGAGGCCCTACAATCTAGTTATTCTATACCTCAAGTAAAAGCATGTATTTTGAGGTTTCCTTTTTGTATGAGTCAAAGTTAATCTGGACTCTACGATCAATTTCTACAAATACTGTCCACTGATTAAGGACCCCAACATTGAAACAACCCATCTACTTCCAGAAGTGTGTGCTACTTCGATAAAGAAGAAAGTGTCTTTCTAAACTGTCTAATGGCATGTCCCTTTAGAAATAGAAGACTATTTTGGAAGAATAAATCATTCTATCTATCATCTATCTGTCTGTCTGTCCGTCTGTCCATCTGTCCATCCATCCATCCATCTATCTACCTACCTATTATTATCCCCTCTTTCCTGAACCATTTGAGAGTAGGTTCAAAATGATTCCCTTTTACCTCCGAAATGTATTAGTGTTTATTTTTTAGAATAAGAGCATTTTCTTACATCTCTTATATAACAACGATATGAATATTAAAGTTAAATAATTAACATTTATAAAAATTTATCATCAATCTACAATATATATATTAAAATTCATCAATTTCCCAATAATGTTCTTTATAGAATTTATGTATGTATTTATAAATTTAGTGGCCCAGGGCCCAATCCAAGATTATGTGTTGCAGTTAGTATCATACATTTTAGTCATTTTAAATATGGAATAATTCCCATGTCTGTTTTTTAAGACCTTAATATTTTTATAAAGAATAAACATCATTTTAAAATAAATATTTACTCTGGAATTATACATTCTCTTTAATAAAATATATTATGTTACATGAATTTTGTGAAGAGGTCACAGTTATGATCATTGCAAAAAGAGATCATGGACTTCGATTTAAAATTTTCTTTTATATTTTCTAGATTCATTACGATCTGTCTTTTTAGAGTGTGAAACCAATATGAATTTCCATGTGAACACATAAAATTTGCTGTCAATACACTGATAATTTCAAGGATAATGGTGCACAGAAAAAGTAGGGAAGAAGAGCAAGAGGAAGAGAATGAACACTAACAGAAAGAGGAGGTTTGGAGGAGGAGGAGCAGAAGGGAGAGCAAGAGAAGAAATAGGATCATTTTCTTAAGAATACCTCAGAAAGGGTTATACTTACTTTTCTGAAAGTTATCCTGAAGGCTTTTCTACTGTTTAAGAAAGATTCGGCAAACATATTGAAAGTTTTTTCTTTTCTCTCCAAATAAATAAGTCAATAAATTACAATCTTTCAGGTCTTCCCAAAATACTGCAAGAAAGAACATTTCTCTTGGATATCCAATTTAATTACTTTAGGAGTGCTTGTTACACTATTTCATGGCAAATGCAAATGCCCTAGAGATTTAGAAACCTGCTGGAGAAAGAAATGGTGAGGGTGTTTTGGTTACTTTTCACAAGTTTTGTGGAATACTAATGGAACTACAGCTGCACCTGGAAAAATGCAAAGTCTCCATGCGGCAATACCAGGTAAAATTGTTTTAAGAAACACTGGAACTTATAAAGACCCAAGTGGTTCATTAAAAAGTACTGTCGTTTGAATATTATTAAAAGGTGTATACTAGAACAGCAATGTTAGCATTCTACAAGTCACTTAGAATCATGGTAAAACATCTTAATAAATCAAATGAGTTAAATTTATTTCAGTGGCACAGTTCTTTGTTTTTCACAAAAGATAATTAAGGCAATCTTTGACTGTTAGGACAATAAAGAGAACAAAATATCTTTAATAATTTAAAAATGAGTTATGAAATAATTTTAATTTTGCTCTATCTCTTTTGCTTTCTCTCATTACACTATGAATCATCTACGCAGGGTCCAAGCCAGGCCAGTGAGTGATTCAATTTTTTTACTTCAAAGATTAAACACATTCCAATAATTATTGAGAAATATTAATTTTATTCTGAGAATGGTTCTGAAAAAAATTATTTTCTACCTTGTTGCTTACATTTCTTAACTGTTTTAAGAGTTAGTGAATAGTCATTTTGTTGATATATGCTATTTCTCAGCTGAATATCTCGAGAATTGCACTTAAGATGCAGTAATTATTTTTGTCACTTTCATAAAAGTCAGTAAAATACATATTTAATGTTACCAACATAGTGCTGTGGGCAATTAAAAAGACAAACATCGTTGATAGCTATATTTTGAAAACATTTCTAAAAAATTCTACACTATTTACAATGTTTCTCTGTGTTCACAGTATCCCTGATATGCAACTGTAAAAATATTGGCTCAAACCTCCTTAAGAATTGCTTTGTGGATCCCACTGGTGGGTATAATGACCTCTTTCACCTTGTCAAAAGGGCAAACTTGTCAAGCTCACAGTATAGTCAATACTCTGAAGAGCATCCCTTCAGTCTAGAAACATGGACCAAGCAGGGACTCTGAAGTGCAGATGCTGAGATGTGCGAATCTGACAGAGACAAATAGTTCTAGGACTCACCAGCTGATCAAGGACGAAGGGACACTCTGCCTCTGAAGCTGAAGCTCACTTAGATTTCTCCTGTATCACTTAATGAGGTGAACAGAAACTTAATTCTTTGAAGTGCCTGATTTAAGGAGCTGAAAAGCAAAGGAAGCCTTTTTGCTTGATCTGATTCTTGTATTAAAAGAAGCAGAGGAGATAAAACACTTTCTATTTTTATCTATTGATGTTTTGAGGTCAGTATTTTAATCTGTTCATCTATACTTGCCCTCTGCCCTTATTTCAAAGTTTCTATTTGCTTCTGATTAAGAGTGTCAATTAATTTTTTGATATATCCTTCAGCTAATTACAGTTAACTTTTTCCAATTTGAAAGTTTGTCTTATTTCAATTGACTTATCATTCATTTTGCATTTCAATTTCATTAAGAACCCCAAGAGAAAATTTCAGAAAATTTACTGAAATAAATTAATCTATTTTAATATCCTTTCTAAGGTAAGTAAATAAGAAATCTAGATCTGCTTCCTTTCCAATCACAATCCATTGCCAATGTCTCTCAAAAATTTTTTATAAGAAGTGATTTCACCCCTTTTTCCTTTACTAGCCAAAGTTCTAGATAGTATTAATTAAAATGCTACCCCACATTATAGAATTCCAATGACCTTCTGAATGTTTCTGCAAATACCCAGGTCAAGAAAAAGTTGTGGCTTATGATTCTGTCTTTGATCTGCTGTTCCTGCTTAGTCATTTTAGTTTATGGATCTAATTGCTGTCTAATGCATGATGCGTCCATTTTTAAGGGTATCAATACAAATGTGGTAGTCAAGCCTCTTCCATAAATACTTTACCCTTACATGACATTCGTGTGAAGGAGATACATTAATTGAAGGTTTTAGAGAGATGGGGAGATTTACAACATAAACATGCTAATAGCTCCATGGGTTCAGATACCATGTTTTAAAACTAGTACTTTCATAGTCCTGTACTTCTCTGAAATTAATGCTCGCACTCTTTTCATTTTCCTCATGACTATGTCCTGTCTCCAAACTATTGTTTACTTTTAATACAAAAAAAAGTCTGTGGAACTTTTTGTTTAGCTCCAGCCTACTCATTCCAACAAGAGTCTCAACTGCTATCCCAAATGGTTTATTGTCATTATCATTAATAAACAATGGCTTATTTTCTTAAATAATAATATTTTCTTTCTTAAAAGGAAATAAATATTAACTATGAAGAGATTAAAAAATTTTTATCACACTTTACCACATTACCATATTAATGTGGTTATAGATGTTTACCCTTCATTACAGATTTTGTATTTAAATTATCTATAATTGAAGGTAAGCCTAAAAAACAGAGTAGTTTGTATTCCTTTTTTTTAATCTTTCCTTTGACTTTCAGCCTGAAGGACTGACAATCTTTATTCCCAGCATTGTCACTGAGCTTATATTGCATTGCGGTGACAGTACAACTTCAGCATCAATATCAATATCCTCCCGGGGAATACAGCAAAACTGGACTCTTACCTTTGAGAGGCCTTGGTGCCTGTCAGGTATTTTAAAGTCAGATAAATGCTGTGGGAGAAGCTGCAGATTCTGAAAACAAATCTGTCTTTTTGAGATGATGACAATCAGCACAGATGATCTGCCTTTAAGATACCTGATTCGCCTTTACCCCTCCCCATGTTTTAATTCTGTTGTTTCCTAAAATATCTTGCATATTCTGTGAACACCTGACTGTTGCTACTGAAACTGATACTATTCACATCTTAGATAGCATGTTATGAGGCAGTGAGTACTGATAAACTACCTATGATGTGTAGACTATATGGAACGATTCTTGTTCATTTTTTCCATAAAGCATAAGGGCATAACTGAGCCCTATTTCCATATCTTGATACTAGTCATATAGCTAGCCATTAAGAATTGGATAGCTCAAATGTAACTGTGTATGTTAAGCAGCTGGAATAAAATTTATAATGGTAATAGCTTCCATTTCTCCACTTAATCTTCAAGATTTAGTTTAAATTTCTTGAAGTTAGAGGTTTTATTTTAAAATTCAATTTTATTGGATAGATGAAGAGTGGTATTAGGAAAATTACTTAGTCTCTAGGAGTCTGTTTCATCATCTATAAAACTGGAATAGTAAAGAAATTTATAAGGACCAATGTATATGTAAAATTATAGCTTATATGTAAAGCAATAGTCACTAACTCAAATGTCCCCATAAGCCAGGTTGGTCACATAAATTGGTAAATCCAGGTCTGAGGTCTAAGAGAATTGGAATTTGCAGGACTTTTGAGACCTGCAACAGACAAAGATATTCAAATACAACTTGTCTTGGTCACTCAAAACATTATGAAACAAAATCTGGTCACAATTTACTTGTTACTAATAAAAATATTAGTATGCAGGAGGTTCAAAAATGTTAGTTATCTTTTTCATTTCCACCTTCCTTCTATTTCCTACCCTGACATATTGGTGACTCCAGGCTTATGAGTGGTAATCAAAGTGAAAACTAAAGATGCCTAAAGCATTTTCTATGTTCTTAAAGATCACAGAAACTCTTGTGGAGAAACGGCAAGTAAAATACAACCAGTCAAGAACAATAACAGAAATTAAAGAGTAGCAGAATATGCCACTCCAAAATATGACTGTAGGAGCTCAAGACAAGCTATCTCAAAATATATCACTCTGGTATGTGGATTGTTTTGAGCTGTAGGCCCTTGGAAAACAGCAGATGTTGGGAGAGGCTTTCTCTGAATGCTTATCTGCCTAAAGGTAGATCCTCCAAAAGGAATTCAAATTCTGTAAATCTCCTCTCTGGGAGTTTCATCAACCTGGGAAAATTGACTCTTATCACAGGAGAAGAGACTAGTAGACATCACATCCAGATAAACTTTATTACACTTTATCCTAACTCCCATCTATTCTTCTAAGAGCCCATTCGTTGTTTCTAAAAATCATTTATACTCTCCCCTGAGGTCTACATTCCCTCCCCCCTTTCCCTAAAAAAAAATATTTAATCCAATTCTAAAGCCATATCTTTAAGTTACTCACATTTCCCTGGGTATCTCCCAAGTATATACGAGGTATATATGTTAATAGGTTTCTGTTTATTTTGCTCTTATTTATCTTTTATCACAGGGGTGTCAGTTGAGAACTCAGGTGGGTAGAGGGAAAGTTATTTTTCCTCTCCTACAAAATGTAAACCATTGTCCTATATACAATGAAATCACCAAAGAAGAATCTACTTGTTGGGATCATCAGAGAGGATTTCATACATAAGCTGGCATTTGAGCTGGCTCTTGCAGTAAAATAAGGTAGCCGAGGAAAAACAAGGGGCACCAAGGGCATTTAAATTTCAGGAAACATTAGTGCAACAATATAAAGACTATACATGGTGATAATTTACCATCTTAGAGTCTTGTATTGGACTGATTAGACAATCAGAGAATACATTTTGCAAGGCCACAAAAAACTAGATAAATATTTACCTGGAATCTTAAATTATTCATCAATACTTTGAATTCCTAATGTCTTTACCAAAGATTTATTTCCTCTACCTAATATAATTTGAATGGATGTTTCATTATATAACACATTATATAAAAAAGCTTAAAACTCAGCGTTTTTAATA
This sequence comes from Pteropus alecto, assembly GCF_000325575.1. Taxonomy (NCBI): domain Eukaryota; kingdom Metazoa; phylum Chordata; class Mammalia; order Chiroptera; family Pteropodidae; genus Pteropus; species Pteropus alecto. The sequence goes on from NW_006494614.1 coordinate 7,678,181, forward strand.
GATTTCAATAATATAATAATTTTGGGAGACTCATTTGAGGATAACTCATAATTACTATTGGCATTCCTTATCTTCTTACTCAGGCCAAAAGGCACCAACATTCAATGTTACTTGTTTTATTCTTCTGACTCTCTAATGGTTTACTGCTTTGTGTTGAGAACTTATTACCCCTGATCTGGACTTTTATGATATCCTGCTACACTCAGCCTCTCCTCCTCTTCAATCTACTCTGAATTAATCTTTCTAGAACACAATTTTGGTTTTAATATTTCTCTGCTCAACAACCCATAGTGATACCCCATTAACTATCAAATAATACAAATAATTACAAAATAAATACTAATTATTCAGCTTGGTTCAAACTGTGTTGACAAATAAATCAGAATAGAGGTAAATAAGGTTTAAAAGAAGCAGAACAAACAGAATGCTGATTTTGAGTCACTAGCACCTTCTGGATTTAAATCATAGTTCCAAGTCACTTTTGTATGACTTTATGTTAGCTGCCTAACATTTTCCAATGTTGGTTTCTACAACTAATTAATTATAAGTTTTTAAAAGTTGCTGTGAAGGGTTGTTGTAATGAGTAGAGGTAATATAATAGATGTTCCAATATTCATAGAAAGGAACAGAAATGTACCTGGTTAGGTTGATAAGTTCTGGCAGCAGAAATATAAGAATTTCAGACTACTATTCCAAAGAACAAAAGGGCACCCAAAAGAAGACCAGGAGAAGACATCCAAGAGGTAAACAGGTCATCAAGTGCGATTGACAGCATGTCATAGGAGGAAAATAAAGTCAGGGGATTTGCACTAGGTCTAGGTAGTCCATTAGTAGGAAGAAATTATCCAGAGAAGAAATTAATAGAGATCAGAAGTTTTATACAGCTGACAGACAGCACCCAGTCTCAGCAAATGAAGTTGCCAGGGCAGAACTCAAATACCATAGGGATACAAGAAACCATGAAAACTAGCAACAAGATTCAGCTGGTTCCAAGGTGTTGATATTGAATAAGGACATCTTTTGATTTCCCCTGCTTTTGAGCCTAGAAATGGTAGAATGTATTGGGTAATGACATCTGGAATAAATAATATCACCCTGGGAGTGATGTTTGCATTAGAGTAGTAATAGGGATCCAATCCAGACTCTTATGTAATTTTCTTATTAAATTTGAACTGGACATTCTAAGGGTTGTTAATAGTTTAGACTTTATAAATATTCTTTTCATCTATGAAAGAAATTTTCATTGTAACAACATACTCTGAGTAAAGTCAATAGTTACATATATTCTCAAATAGAACACTGTACAGTAATGGTCTGTAATAGGAAAGAAGATAAACGTATACCTAAGCATCGAAACTTGAGATCAGTGGTAAAAATAAACATGTATACCCCAATTAAGAAGATTTAGACCAAATTTGTTTAACAAAATGTTACTATGTTCCAGGTATTTTTATTAACTCAAATTTACAAATGTGAAAACTGAGCAGAGTAAGTTTAAGTAACTTATTTCGGGTAATACTGATAGAAAATGATATAGTCAGAATTTTAACTCAGTAAATTTGGTTCTGAGATGCCATATTTTTATTTTATTTATTTATTTATTTTTTGAGACTCCATGTTTTTAATCACCATTCCATCTTGGCTGATCATATGTTAATAAATGATTAAATAATATCCATCAGAAGAAAACCAGATACCGTTGAAAGCTAAATAAAAGTAACTCCAAATGTATGTAATTCAGACTTGCTGTGTAATAAACCAGCCAAAACTTAGAGACTTAAAAAAACAACTGTTTGTTTAGCTCAATCAGCTAAGTGATTCTTTATGTCTGAATCAGCTCAGCTGATCTCTGTGGGATACACTGAGTTGGATGGTCTAGAATAGCCGGCTTCATTCACTTGTCTGGCAGCTGACAGGCTTTTGACCAGAATGCTTTGGTCTCATCTTCCAACAGGTTAGCTCAGGTTTGCTCATGGTGGTTTCAGGATTTCATAATGAGTCCAGGATTGTACATGAGGGCAAACCCCATTATGAAAGTTGTTTTCAAGACTTGACATTTATGATTGTCAACATGAGAACAATGTCCCCTAGGCCCAGGAGATATTTGACAATGTTTGGTGATGCATTTTTGGCATAGTCAGAATGTTACTGGCGCCTAGTAGGTAGCCATCATAGATGTTGCTAAATATCTTACAGTGATCAGGGCAACCTCCCTCAACAAAGAATTATCCAGTCCAAAATGTTAACACTGCAGCGGTCTAAAAACCGATCAATTCAGATTACATTTGGTAATGTCCTATTAGGCAAAGAAATGCACATGGCCTACCCTATTTCAAGGGGTAAAAAAAACAGAGTCCACCTCTTGATAAAAAGAGAAGATTTTTGTGGTCATATTTTGCAATAATAATGTAAGTTATTTGATAAAAAGAATTCTGACATTGCAATAATAATGTAAGTTATTTGATAAAAAGAAGTAAAAAAGATGACAACACAGCAGCAGCAAGGAAGCTCAAGAAATAGATTAGAATGGATTAAAAGGGTTAAAGAGTATTCAACAGGACAGCAAACCTGGGAGGTTTTTTTTTAATATTCTATTTTCATTCAATCAGACTTTATGCATTCATATATGATTAAGTATGATCTTTGCACAGCCTTAAAGAGATATCTGTCTTTCAAATGGAGTTTTATGTATTTAAAACACTAAATTAATCCATACCAATAGGACAGTAGCCTATATATACAATGTATTTCAAAACATGAAAAACAATTGTAATTGAGCAATAAATCTATCCATAGTAATTACTGAGGCATTTATATAGTTCATTAGTGGTAAATCAATTTATATTTTTCCTCTTTCCATAAATGTAATTGTTGCTAAAGGATAAATTAAAAATCAACGTGTCTTATTGAAAGATCAATAACTACTGACCATATCTTAAATAGAGACTTTCCTGAAGGAATTGGTTTGTTATGTTCATTGTCATTTGAAAAAGTTCCTTAAATCTTAGCCATTTTTAGTTAGGAAGAAGAAATAGAGAAAGAATAGAAAAAAATTAGCTTTTTAAACTATCTACTACTATTTCAGAAACCTCAAGCACACAGATTAAATATTTGGATTTGAAAAAAATGTTGTACTTAGTGATCTAACTATACCTATATGATGTAAGATACCTGGTAATAATGTTAATATTTTTATTAATTTTTATGCTTCCAAATACATGGGGTTTTGATGTCAAATGTATTGAAAATTATAATTTATAATTATCATTATTATCATTATAGCTGATATAGTTTATCTTTAAACAGCTAAAAATTACATAAAATATTACATGAATGAACTATAAAATTGTTGATAACCATTTTTGCCTGTACAAATTATAATAATATGTGGTTCAAATTAATATCACTAGCTAACTCAAATTAACTACCTGTATAATTTTTAAAAGGTTTGGCAAATCTAAATGTATTGCCTAAAAAAAATCTTGCTGTATGATTTGGAGATCCTAAAAAAAACAACTTCCTTAAATCTTTATCAAACGTATGTGATTATGTCCTATACAAATTAAGATTTCACAAAAGATGTTAAGACAGATACCACTAGAAAATTAAAAATTAAAAAGCAGATGCTGGAAATGTTTCTATCTTTATAGCCCATAAATGTAACACCACAAAATCTAAGTATATATGTATGCACAAATGCCATTGTAATAAAGGATGAATTTGCTCATAGAAATGTAAATATTTTTCTAAAGAAAGATACAAGTTTCTTCTTATGATATCTTTTCTTCGAAATTTTAATGAGAAGCAGTGTGATGGAGTGAGAAGAGGATTGCCTCTGGGGTCACACAGACCTCACTTTTCATCTTAGCTGTGCTATTTCTTAGCACTAGTCTAGATCTTATTGTTAAGTAAGTTCTCAGAGGCTTAGCTTACTAGTGTATAAGATGGGATAATAATCCTATCCTACTGTGTTTGTTATAAAAGGTAAAGGAAACAGTACATATAATTTACCTATCACATGTTAACTTACAGTATATGCTCAATTAATACAAGTAGCTTATTATTTTCTATTATTTTTGCAAACATTTTTGTATTAGAAGTTAATATATATCAGATTCTAATTAAGTTGTCTACATTATGCTTTATCTTAGCTCCTTTTTAGTTGTCAAGATTTCCATATTCTTATTGGAGGAGAAAATGAGAAAAATCTCTGAGCTTCACCAATTTAAATTTACCTATTTCCATTCTTTTCATTTTTCTCATCCCAATTTTTTTCTATTCTAAAACATTCTTCCTTGCTACCTCTTTATATAACATATCCTTTAATTTAAATCTTTTAAAAATTAGATAAGAATTTAGTGCATTCAATTTCTACCTTTAAAAATAAAATGTTAAATTTATATAATAAAAAATAAATTTAGGAAAAGTTATCTAGGTAGTCAAATAGTCTTGAGTTCCTGACTGAAACATCAGTCTGTACGTTTGAGCACTTGTGTCTGAAAAACAATTAACTTCTTTGGCTAGGACTTGGAAAATATTCTCTCTGTTTTCTCAATGTCAAAGTGTTTTTCAATTTATCTCAGATGTGAGAGATAGCCAAAATGATCCTAGATAAAATGCCATGTTCATTAATTCTATCTCTAAGGAAAATATGATGTATAACCAATATTTCTTTCATTGATTATGTACAGTATGTTAAATAATCACATTATAAAACTTGAGAGACAGAATCATAGATATATGCAGACTACAAATAGTCCCCAAAATAAAATATTTCTGCACAAATCTTTGGTGACCAGCTATGGCAAGAAGGCAATATGAATTGATGGGCTCATTTATCTCCACCTCTTCAGAGACCAGCTTATATTTTTCACTGACTTCATTAATACATCCTGCATGTTTGACTATGAATAGTCACTGCTTTGAGATACATTTCAACAGCCCAGAACGGTTTAATATTATCAAGGTTACATCTGTACTTGTTCATAAATAATTCATTTAAAATGCATTTTTTTAATTAAAAGTAGGTCATATGATTCATTTTGAAGTCCTATGGGTCGTTGGAAGATCATCTGGGATGATTCATTAATACTTTCTCTAAAATCTGCAGTTTGCTACCCCACATTTGTTCATAAATGAACTGAGTAATGCCTACACTTCCTAGATTTTCACTGTAAAATTCAGAGAGGCATCTTCTATTAGCACCTCCATGGATTTAAAAACAATATAGGTTCATCATACTTCAATACACAGATACTAGCCATGAGGTGCTTAGAAAACTTTGCTCATTTGTCAGGCTAAATTGTAGTTTAGACTTGTCAGCAAAGAAAATAGAGCATCATGTTTTTACTTATATATAACATTACTGGTAACTGCAAACTGACACAATAAAATAGAAAATAGTTTAGGATATCTGTGGTTACACAAATCTATCGCCACACTTAAGGTCTTTGGGGGACATGGTTTTAAAATGGAGTAGCTATTTCAAAGCCGATTTTCAACTCTGTTTTGAAAGGTTACTGAATAATGGTCCATAACCTGACAGGTGAATATGATTCTCCTAAGATTTGGCATTTGAGGACTCACATGAACTATTTAGGAATAACAGTTGCTCCATACAATTCATTGCAGGACCAGTGGCACTCTAGTGGCATCAATGGTTAATGCACCTTTGAAAGCACAATTCATCTGAGCAATTAGTTCACCTGCTAGAGATGCTGAGGCCACAAATTTGATCCCTATAAAAATTCCTTTTTCTTTTCAGAAAAAAAGGAAAAAATAGTCAAGCCCAGAGATACACACACAAATTTATCTCACAAGATAACCTGGCTTAGGTAATACGTCTTGTACCATCTCACATGTATTTCAAACTCTCCCTCTTTACCGGTTTTTCCATCGGTTTTTCCATCTCAACATATGAACACATATTAGTCTTGCTTATCTTGAACATTTTAATGATAAAAATATAATCTTCCGTTGACATTGTATCTCCTCTTTGTGTGTTCTAACTATATAATTATGTTTATTCTTTCTTTTTAAGACAGATGATCTTCACTTCCTTGCTTATTCCTCAGCTTGGAGCAATCTAACATCCAGACCACATTGCTCCAAAACCATTGCATACTAAGGTCAATGATAGGCTTCAAAATTCACTGAACATTAGTGGTATTTCTCTTGCCCCAGTGCCCTCATACTTGACACTCTGACATTACATCTTCCTTTGCTTGTACGACATTACTTTCTTCTTCCACCACTTCGATAGTTTCTTTTTAGTCTTTCTTAAGAAATATTCTATATTCTTTAGATGTCTGTGTTCTCTTTCCCCTAGTCTTTCTTCTGTTTGCTATATTTTCTGGACAGACAGCCATATAAAAATTTCTTCAGAAATGACTGAAGAGTTGTTAGATCCCAAATACGCATGTCAAAACCACAGTTTATACTACAGATTTCAATACACTTATCCAATAGCTTATTATAGACCACTACTTAGCAGTTCCAGATATATCTTAAATTCAATGCTTTAAATAGACATCATCTTTATTTCCTCAAACTTTTTTTTCTCTCTCTCAGTAAATGACATTATCACTTACGCTCACTCAAACTACAGAGAAAGTGGAGTTGTATTTAGCAATTGTCTGAGTACAGGCTGCTTTCAACCCTCTCTAAATACAGGAGTGTTACCTCCTTCCAACAATCCTTCCAGGTTACCAGAGATATATAGCCCTTTTTTGAGGCTTATTCTTGTTAAGATTGTGAGAAAATTTCACAAGAGATAAACTAGACAGGAACAAGAAACAACTTCATTTAATGAAGAGATATAGATGAGCTTTACTCCCACTGGGTGGACATTAATCTGAGTGCTAGTTCCTGACTACAGGAAGATTTCATCAGGTATCTATGATAAGAGCAGCTAGTATAGGTCTGGGCACAGAGAGAACAGTAGCAAATGATGTTTCAGTTTTCAAATGGCTCTGACAACTGAAACAAGGCCCTTCAAAAAGATTATTTACCAAAATGTGTATATGACCCATCACCTTTAGCCCTGTCTCTAAGGTCTATTAAAAATGCTCACTCCTTTTTTACTCTTCCTCCTCTCCTCATTATGGTATAACGCCAAAACCAAACAAAACTCTGAGCTTCCTTCTGTTATCTTTCATATTCTTCCTCTGATAAATGAATACAGAACTGACTACTAGAGTTGGAGAAATGTGAATAACAGGAGGGAGAAAATCAGATGATATTTTAAAAGTAATATTCTGCCACATTAACAAGAGTGATTCTAACTTCTCCTCTCTCTTCATATACAACTGTATTTCCCCCTTTTCTCTGCTGAGTGGTGATAATCTAACTTCTGAATATCTGTGTCATCACTAGCAACATTAGTACCCAGAAGGCTACGTTCACCTTACCACCAACTCTTAGCATTATCCTAGAGAATTCCTTTGTCAACATAAGGAGCTAAAACCTACAAAATTTTCAAAGCCAAGACACAAGTGTGACTAAGAGAAAAAATCCAACACAAAGAGTGGTCAGAGATATCTCTAAGATGGAGAGGTCCAAGGGGTACAATATTTGTTACTGTTCTGCTTTTGAAATTGGGCGCTCTAAGACTAGACCAAGAAGTTTTATCTGTGCCAACAGTTTTCCCTAGGTGTAACTATCACCAATAAGACTGTAAATAAAACAGAATAGGTAAGGCCTTTGTTGCTGTAACATTAATATGATAGCTTTTAGTAAGGCTCAAAATACATTACTCACATATAGGAAATGTAGTACTCAAAATTTATGGATACTTGACTTTTAATTCTACTTAGATTTATATCTCTAGCATATTTCCGTTACATGGCCATGAACACTGTATTCTAGTACCAGCTCTCTTCCCATCTCCATCTATAACAGTCACTCACCACAACAATACATGCTTTTGAACTTTTGACTCCCTCAAATATCAAATTATATGATGTTCCTTCGTAGTCTCCCTTTTGTTTCTCAGAACAAGTTGGTGGGGTTTTTTTGGTCAAATCTCTGACAGTTTGCTTACCTTTGTCTATAATCTTCACCCAGAGATAAATGGGTGATCAAGGAATATATATCAACCAGTTATTTAAAAATACTTTAGTGATATTCCTATGAGGAAGACAAAACAGGTCTACTTCATCTCAAAGAAGAATTCACAACTCACTACATTTCTTCACTTTCACTACAATTATGGTTTTTATCTATGCTACTTCTCTCTCAAAATGAAACTCAGCAGAGAGACAGTACCTGAAGAAAGCACTAGCTACCCAGAGAGAACTTTAAGACACCTTCAAGATTGCTGAGGACTAGTCCATGGAGTGTATTGATTAACACCCCAGGTGAAAGGAAAAAAAAAAAAAAGGGAAAACTTTTCAGGTTCTGCTTCACATTTTTATAAATAGTTCATGCCTAGTGAAGGGCAGAGGACCTCAACTTTTTTCAGCTGTAGAAGATACTAGCCCTATGACCTTATTATGACTTTAATTTTCCTCTATTATACACTGTTCTCAACCAAATCTGAACTGAAAACATGTAAATCTAATTCAAGATTGGAAAATAAAAATAGTAAGTCACGTAGCTGAGTTAAGCAGTCTCACTTCCATCTTTGGTGCCTACTTTACTGATTGGCACCTACAAATTATATCAAATTTGAGAATCTAACTTTCAACCAAGGAATATGTAGAAACATACTAGTAAGAGAATCAGAGGGAAAAAAAATAACTTTCAGAGGTGAGAGACCCCAAAAGAGAATTTAGTGTCAAGTCCAAGATTGTCACTTAAAGCCCTCTGGATACAACTTGATCTGTAGCTAAAGAATCATTAAAGAGGCCCCAGAAAATAACACCAGATTTATACCCTCTCTCCACTCAGTGTAAAAACAGAACAGTCTGTCTCTGCTCTGATTTCTCTAGTCTTTGAAACTTTGCCTTTTTACCTGAGTTTTCTCTTTTCTTTGTATGACTTTTTGTTTGATGACTTGTTTGGAAAGTCTGCTCAGGTTGTGGTTCTGCCATTCCTCTAGTATTGCTTCTTGAGTCAAAGCAAATCTTCCTCGTGAGCAGGACCCTCCGTGTTCTCTCATTGTTCCAAGTGCAACTGCACGTTTATCCAAACAGGAAAAGCATCCAAGATAGAAAAATATGCTATGTTCCCTGAATAGATTTAAAAATTGAGTCCTTCAGATGTTAAGCAATTGGCCCGTGATCACAATATAAGATAAAAATAGAAAAGGTACAGAAAAGGTACAACTAGTGTCATTCATGGATGACAATGACCTAGGGTTTAGAGAATATGCTTATAAATTATTAATAGTATACGAATCTGTTCACTACTATCGTGGATAATTAAAGATCTCAATAAAGGACTTGAGGATAAAATAAGAAGGTGGAAATAAATACGAAAAATGTTAAATTTTGAGTTTTAATTAAAATGAACAACTAGCACAGATATAAACAGGGGCAGTAGGAAGAGCATATCATTCCGAGAACTCTAAGAGTTTGACTTATAAAATCAATATTACAGTAAAAGCTAAAATGCTTCCAAAACAAAAAATGAGCTAATTCATTTAATAATCCTAAAGTATGAAAATAGCAATAATATCATAAATGAGATTCAGAGAGGTAAAACTTTGTGGTATATACTCACTACTTCATAAAAGAGCATATAAATAATCTTATTTACCTGAAAGATACTCTGTTACTGAGCAGAGATTGCTCATTAGATTTCTCATTGACTTGGATGAAATAGCTGTCAAGACTGTCTTCCAACCTGTCCTCTGAATCTAACTCATGAATTTACTTTGTGATATCTGATCCAGTGTTCTTGATATTAAAATCCTACTAAAGTGGGTGACTTCATTAGAAGGTGGACACACAGTCTAGCCTACTGTTTCTTCCAAAAAAAAATTGTATTATTATTCACTGTACATGAAGAAATTGATTTTTTACTTCACATAAATTTTTGATATTTAATAAATACATGGGTGCAACCAACTCTGTGGCATTGAAAATATTGTTTTTCTCAATAGGTCAAGTTGAATATCAAAAATCTCAAACTGTGGCAAATTCTCCTAAAAGCCTCACTGGCTAGGGTAACATAATTTGAGTTGCCTTTCTTAGCAAACATCAATTTTGATTTACACCTTTTTAACACAATGCAGAAGACCTAGATTAAATGGGTTCATGTGAAAAAAAAATTTACCAAAGTAGTCAGTAATAAAAAACTAATTAGTGAGTTCTAAAATAATTAAATGTAGTATCAAAAGAAAAGAAAAATAACAGGCATAAGAAAGATCGTATCTGGAGACTTGTCTGGGAACTTAAATTCACTGGTGTTACTTTTAAGAGAGAATTACTGTGATAGCTATTTGTAAGTATGTATAGAGTCATCAATTACTAAAGTGTTTTGATTTGTTTTACATGAATCTAAAAGGACAGAACCAAGATCGTGCGTGAAAGTAAAAGGGAAATAAATTTTACTTGTCTCAATGAAATGGGTTGCCTTACAGGGTAATGTTTCCATGTTTTATACTAGGTTAAGGGCTCCTCTTCAGAGATCTTTATAAAAATTCCTACATTGCATAAAAGTTGGACTAAATGACTTCTAAGTGACATTCTAACTTAGAAGATTCTATGCTTAATGTGCTTAGTAAAAGATTAGTTATGGAGCTTATATATTCTGACTCCTGGTCCAACCTTCTCTCCATTATTTTCTCTTCTTATTACCAGCAGTTGTGATTTTTTTTTTTTTTTTTTAGGACATGGAGAAGATATTTATTTACCTGTTGGTTTGTTATACATTTTTTTGCATAATTATGTTATGATTTGAGTTGCATGAAAGAGGAAGAAATACCTTCAAATAACATCAGATTGTTATTTCTCACACAAAAACAATCACTTGCAACCAGATAAGGAAAAGGCCCTTGAATATATCTTTTTCTTAGTTCAATATAGTACTGTTCCATGGTTGGTAACTGCATGTTTGAAAACTAACTCACATAAAATATGAGATAGCCAATACTAACTGTTCACACAAGAAGTTTTTTATTAATCTGCCACAAGCAACTCCATTCCTGATATGGCAATTAGGGGATAAGGAGATAATTCATTAATCATACACTTGAGAGAAAATAGCTTATGCAGTCTGTTTTGTCTGTATTGAACAAAGCACCAAATGCAGAAATGTTTATTGTACTCTGCCTCATGAGAATGAAGAAAATGGGACATAAACTTAGCATTTAATTTCTGTAGAACCCTGTTGTATTTGAAACCATCTTTTTATTATCATCGCTTCATGATACATGAATCTTGAGTTCCCGAATGACAGACTAACAGCGAGGGAACACTGATCATGGAGGCATTGGCAATTAAAGAGCAGAAGCCAGGGTTGGTGTGAAGCAATTAACTGAATATAAGAAATGCTAGTATGATATATCCAACAACATCCAAAGTGTTGAAAGCAGGAGTCAAATAACAAAAATGGCATATGCAATTTGTTCATTTGTTAACAAACTATATTAGAATAAACTTTTGTTTCTTTTTAATAGGCAAATGCAACATTTAATTTATAGATTCTAAATGAAGAAAACATTTGTTAGCTTCTAAAGGTTATATGTCTATCTTGCCTTATAATTTAGTATCTTTCCACTAAGTGATGTTGACTCTATTTTAAAATTCAAAAAATAAAGTACGGATTTATTTAAATACTATAATAAGATAATTTCCTGAATGATTTTGATTTTGGATTTAAAATATCTAATTCTTTACAAAAGTATTATTTTGCTTAACATTTTTTATATCCATGTTATCCTCAAATTTGAGCAGAATACATTACTTGACTCTAACATCTAAAATCTAGATATTAAGTAATTAATTAACTTTGCTATTGTTGAACACACACATACACATAAGTTCACTTAAAGCACAGAGTAGAATCCCCTAAATAAGCAGTCATGAGCAGAGGTTCAGAGCTACTCTGAAATTTATAAAATAGGGTTCATAATTGTTTTTCTTACATTATTTTGGAAAATCCAAATATTTTTCCTTGTTGTGTTCCTACTTTCTTTTTATATAACATTCCTAGCTTTGGGGAAAAGAAGAAACTTAACTTCAGAGTATTCACGGTTTCAAGAATACTCTTACTTATAAGTGCAAACTTCCAGACCCATAGCTTCTGACCCAGCCTCCACTCCGACACGATAGCAGGACAGGATGGACAATCTCTGGGCACTATTTTGAGCTTTACTTCTCCTCCCCCCGACTCCAGCCCTCTCCTGCCACCCACTCCCAGGATTGGAGACTGCCAAATATATACACAATCTTGTTGGTGTTTGGATGGGGAGCAGTGGATAACGAGACTGAAATTTTATAAATATGATCATGAATTGAATACTTCATCCTGTAGGTCTCAAGGATCTATTGAATGTTTTAAAGCAAATGAGTTAATGATAAAAGTTGTATTTGAGAAGGATACATTTTCAGTGGCATGCAGATTATGTGTGTTAGCAGAGATACCAGCATATAAATAACCAGTACAGTGTAGAGAAGACAAAAAAAGAATTATGATCTCTGCCCTGCAGTAGTCCCAGCCCCATCTGTAATTTCTCTTTTTTCCCCATAGTTTCAGTTACCCATAGTTAACCATAATCCAAAAATATTAAATGAAAAATTCCAGAAATAAACAATTCACAAGTTTTAAATTGCACACTGTTCTGAGTAATGTGATGAAATCTCAAACTGTCCCACTCCATTGCTTCTGGGGTGTGAATTATCTCTTTGTCCAGTGTATCCATGATGTATGTGTTACCTACCCATTGATCACTTAGTTGCCTTCTCAGTTATCAGATCAACTATCACAGTATTGCAGTGCTTGTGTTAAAGTAACCCTTATTTTACTTAGTAATGGGCTGAAGCACAAGGGTAGTTAGTGGTGCTGGCAATTCATATATGCCAAAATATAAGCCCTATAAAATGTTTCTATTAAGTGAAAAGATATGTATATGTAAGAAAAACATAGTATATATAGAGTTCAGTTCTATTCACTGCTTCAGGCATCCACAGGTGTTTTAAAATGTATCCCCCATGGATAAAAGGGAGACTACTGTAATTTTTTTGAAAGGCAGAACCAAGACATGTTAAATCACTTATTCTGTTCACTGAAATTAGCTGAATACTGTTGCTGTAAAATAAGGGGCTCATTTAATTATATAACAAAAATGAGAACAATACATATACATGTCAATATTTTGAAGTTTATGGATGAGAACATTCATGTCATTGTAAGTCAGTAAATGTAAAATACCAGGGACTGTGGCTTTATAGAACTTTTGAATCTTTATCATAGGTACCAAATAAAATACAAAAATGTACAAAAGACACTAAAGGCTTAGAAAAATATTGAAGCTCCATTATGGAATATCAGCTCTTTTACACACCCAGACATTTGCCTGGTGATTTCCTTCCACATGTATTTGTTTAGGAGAAAGAAACTGGAGAACAAAATGGGAAGCAGTTAGAATTCGGGGTTACAAAAACAAGGCAAGGGGTAGATACACAGAAGTGCCCCTGTTGGACTGCACTTCTGCTGACAGCGTTGTTGTCAGAATGTAAAAGGATAACCAAAAAAATCAGCATGAGAACAGCAGTCTTGTCCACAATGTCTTTAGAGAAGAATAGCCTTGGTTTGTGAATAAGTGCTCTTTGTGTTTCTGGCTCAGCTTTGCCTTGTCTCCTGCCTAATTCAGCCCACATTTATCCGCTGGCTGCCACTTTCTATGTACATGCTAGCACTATTTATTCCTTGGCAATGCTCAGCTATGTAGCGTTACCTGAGGCACCATTACAATGTCAGTTTAGCTGGTTAGAACAAAATGCTCAATAATCTAAAGGCACAAAGGAGTGGAATAATCAGGTCATTTGGCTTTGTACAGAAAAGCTCTCCCCTGCAAGGCCCAAGGCTGTCCTTCTCACTCCTGCCCCTTAGGAACAGTGGAGTTGAGCTGATACACCATCACAGTCTGGGAAACCATTCAAAGAACTTGCTGTGACAAGAGGGTCATTCTAGGGATGTCATCCTGTGGGATGGCCACATTGTTTTCCCACTAGTCAAGTTGTTTAGAGGTTTGTTTGTCTTTGTTTATAATACTTTGATGTAGCCTATGGCAGCCTACAATTTGAACAGCTACTTTGATAATCTATTACAACATGCATGCTTCTCATGTAGAGGATATTGAGAACCTCTGTAGCAGGTATGTAGTCACACCTGGTCTTGGACTTGGATGGGATCCAATATTTGCAGATAAGGTCAAAATGTGATGTTCTCAAGTGGTACTTTACAGGTGGCCAAGAAGCCCTATACAAGAGTTGCCATATGCTATTTATCAGAGCCATAAAGAATAACAGGGTTTGCTACAAACATCCTTTATGGACATTTAGTTTGATTTAAAACTGGATGTTATATTTACATCATGCCCTGACTTGTACATTGTCACATGTAAGGACAGAAACACTGGGTTGCTTCTTTATGTCTAGTCTAAAGCAACTTCCAATTTTCACCAATGCTATTTGTTAACACTGATGCATGCAGAAAAACTGCTTTTATATGAGAAGTCAATAAGAAAATTTAATCATTTATGTGGCATATTTATATTTTATATTGTGAAACAGAACATTTTATAAACATTAATCATGCATATCAACTAAACGAATTATAAAATTAAAAGCTCATAGAATTTTACCTATTTTATTGAACGAAAACATGTTCAGATATATTTAAACTCAAATATGACAATACAGGATAGGAAAATAAGTCTGCTATTTTAAACCAGATTTCAATGAATAAACACTATTTACTCTTAGAACAAAGTGAATAATCCTAGTGGATAGAAAAATTTAAATATGTGGAGATAAATTAGGCTCTCAATTATTATTAATTTTTATAATCTGAGAACATGATATACTGTCTAGCACATTGTAATACCTTAATACAGAAGACCGTATGGCCTACAAAATATGGAAATACATAACAAATATAATTCTATCATAGAGGCAGACAAAGGCATGAGGTCTTGGGAAAGCAGAGTATATTAGATCTAAGATCCACCAAGAAGCTAAGAGCAACTGAAAGTAACTTCTTTGGAAATTGGTAGAGTAGGGAAGATTTAAAAAAACAAACAAAAGAACAAAAACGATTACTTAGAGCAGAAGGAAATCTGTCTCTCTTGGGTTATTTCTGCCATCATTCATAACTACCCTCAGACCTGCACTCATTCAAAACTTTATTGGTGAAATACCTGTATGGTTAGATCAGAAGAGTTTCCCTTTGAAGCTCTGCATTTGTTTCTGCCCCATGTCCAAATTCATTTTTTCATCAACTCTCAAATGCTATTAATATATTTTTCATGTTTAGGTTTATGAAATTAGAACATACATGAGCAACTTGCCTTGAGCAAGTAAATAGAAACAGCCATCACAATTGGAAACTTAGTTTAATAGAACTTTCAGATAGAGACTATAAAGTAAGATCAGTCAACTTTGAAAAAAGTCCAATGAATCTTTTAAAATTTAAAAATATAGTTTTTCAAATTAATCTCTCAACTGGTGAATTGAATAGCAAATTAAACACAGTTGAAGAGAAACTTAATAAACACTAAAGAAATCAACCAGAACATAATATAGAGAGATAAAAACAGGAAACAATGAAAGACAAACTGTAAGATGTGGAAGATAGAATGGTAAGTTACAATAAAATTCTAACAGAAACTCCAACAGAAGTAAATAGAAAATGGAGAAGAGGCAATATTCATAGAATTGTGTTCCAGAATTGATAAAAGACATCAATTCAGGATGACTGAGTTCTGATTCAGATAGAAACACGCAGACACAATATAATAACAGTGAAGAACATTGAAAGAGGGAGAGGGAGGGAGAGAAAGAGAGAGAGAAGATTGCAAATGCAACAAGTGAGAAAATATATGAATTAGCTACAAGAGAAGACTAGATCGATAGCAAATTTTTTAGCAGAACTGATAAAAGCCAGTGACAATAGAAAATATTTTAAGTAACATTTAAGCAAAGATTTAAAGCAGGTGTATGTTATTCATATGAACTTCAGAGAGAAGGGATAGGAGAAAATTTGGGGCCCAAGCAATGGGGCTACAAAGTCCCTAAGACAAGGATACGGCTTGTTCACTCAAGAAAAACTCCAGGGTGGTCAGAGAAGACTGAGAAAAGAGGACAGAAGAGGCACATAAAATCAAAGAAACAAGGCCAGGTTATGTGGGGTCCTGAGGGCTAAGTAAGAATGTTCACGTTACTTAAGTGATGTGCGAGCCATTGCAGAGTTTTGAACAGGGAAATGACATGATCCGATTACACTTTAAAAATAATTACAGTGACAGTTTTAAAAACAGTCCATTAGGAAGCAAAGGTATAATTAAAGAGCTCAGCTAAGAGGCAGTTATGGTAATCTAGGCTTGGACTTTGGTATTAGAACAATGAAAGTGGTAAGGGTTTCAATTCTGTGACAATTTTGAAGGTGGAGTCAACAAGATTTCCTGATTAGATATAGAGTGTGGTAAAAAGAGAGGATGTAGATGATTTTTGGCTCTAGGAGCTTGAAGTATAAACTTGCTTTCAACTGTGATGAAGAAGCTGTAAATGAAGGCCATTTGGGGAAAGAGACTAGTTTGTTTTAAACGTGCTATGTTTGATAAAATGAAGTTTGAATGTACAAAGAGGTTGCTAGAACTAGGATGCTTCACCGTTTTTCTGTTACCATTTAACTCTGCCATTACCGTTGTAAACAGGCCCTTCATTAAAGTCTCTTTAATCAACTTGTTTGAAATTTCTGTTTCCTGTTACAGCTATGAATGATACAATTATTAAATGAATAATTAATTAACGTAATGCGAACTGTCCCACCCATCTGGGTCCTTAATGTCGGAATCTTTTCAAGTGTATATTTTGGCATAAATGGACTTTCAGAACTAAAAGAACAATTCACTAGATTTAATTAGTAGTATGCTAAATGTATTTATCTTAACCAAATTCCAAATAATGAAAATGATATGTGCTACTTTAATGAAACTTTCATAAAAAGTAAATAAGAACACATTTAACAGATGATCCAGAGTTTCACATTAATTCACATGTCATGATCTACTACTATAGGTACAGTTATGCATAAACTAGGTGTGAATTTGGAGTTTTTATTTTGTCTTGCTTTGTCTTTATTTCCCCAAGCTGAAAGTCAGCAATGGCATATTCCAGTAAATTCTAGGAATGCTATTAATCACATTACTATAAAGAGAGAAAAGGCTAATGTACACAAAACTATGTCCAAAGTTATAATTAACTGACAGAGATATTCATAACACAAAACATTGTATGTTTTGAGAAAATAGATGTAAAAATGTGGAATTGTCAATTAGCTCAACGGAAATGAAGAAGAAAACATGCTTAAAGCTAACGGATGTCTAGACTCTCCAAGAGACAAAGCACAGCATTTATTTATTTTTTTAAAAAATTTCACCTGTGAATTAATACACACCTTCTGAGCTCTCATTACCCTCTTCCCTGTTTGTGAGATGAAGTACGATGGGGGAAAAAGAGTGCTCCTGCAACACCACTGTTATCCAAAACAGATGCAGCTCATGTTTTAACACCTATTTTAACAATGCCCTTTGTAGGTGTCATGGTCAATAACACATTTGCTCTCTAAAACTCAGAATGAATTAAAGAGAGAAAGAAATAAAAGCCATACTTTTCAGAACTACATTTACATTGAAATTTACATGAAAGATTTACATAGAAGAATATGACCTACATGATATAATGTACATGAGTGAAAATTGCTTCTCAGTTCTTTATAAAATTTTAGCTTGACTGGCAGTTACAATGTAAAAACAATATGTATGTTATACTTTCATTTAAATTTTAACTCTCTCATGTCACATTGGAATTTATATATATATATATATATATATATAGTGTTTTGCCACAGCAATAATCATTTCAAAGCTTATTAGTGCTGGCCCTTGTGTGATATAAACAAATATGTGCCAGAACATTGAATTTTTGCTTTAGCTTTTGTTCTAACATGACTTAATATAATAATATTATCCCCACCCATATAAAAAATGTAAAATAGTGGGTCTACACATCACACACACATGCATATACATACATACACATCACATCACATCATATCACATAATGGCATCTATTTATAAAGAGTAAGTCAACAAAATGTTATTAAATATGTTTTATACTCTAAGAATTTGGAACTAGTGTCTTTACTTAATAATAGATATTTAATTCTAATAAGTAAGTTCATAAATATTTACTAAGTGCCTAATACACATTAAGCAATGTACTAAGTAGAGGGGAGAAATGGATAGGTTTCATATAGCACAATGGGAAAAAATAATACATAAATCATAAATAGAAATTTTCCATACAATATGTTTAGTGTTAAAATAGATATAGGCAGAGTATGATAGGAGGCCATAGAGGAGGCCTGCATAGCTAATCTTGAAATTTTAAAGTAGATTTCCTAAAAGGGATAATTTGATATTATCTACCAAACTGTCACACAAGCTATACCTAAGTTACTTTGGAATCCAGAAAAATAATATTCTATGCTAGAATTAAGTTTCCCAGCTTTTAAAATATTTCACATTTATTGGGCATTATTATTTAAGAAAATATATTCTTTCTTGAGTACAATAACTTTAGAAATGATGTCTAGAATTATTTCAATGATTTGTAAAATAAACCATTCTGTGTTTGCATTATTAATGATGAGGTAAAATTTTTATGGATAAGTCAATATGGTACCTTATGGCATATTGTGATATTAAAACAGGGTACTTCCAGCAAGAATTCCTATAAGGGGCTATTGGAATAATTAAATAATAAGCAGTAAATATATGTGTGGAGTTTGGCTGAAACAATCACTCGTGTTTATTTGGTAAAGTTGGCAGGACTTACTATATGGTGTGACGTGGGGGTGTGAGGTGAAGGGCTCTGAAGTGGCTTCAAGATTCTGACTTGGTGGATTAGGTGTATGGTAATGAGGAATGCAGATGGGAGAGTGATTCTAGGCATACTGAAGTGAAAGTGGATGTGGAATTTCCAAATGTCCTTATGGTCTAAAGTTCAAAAAAATCAGAGTTCAAGGAGTGTTTGAAAGTTATCTACATGCAGCTGATAATTAAAGCTAAGAGGGTAGATGAGATCATCCAAAAGGAATACACAGCAGTAATGCTAAAAGCCAAAGTAGGAACCCAAAGCAGTAGTTACAATATTTAAGAGCAAATGAATGGAAGATGATCAGTGTCCACAATGAGAGTCGGGAGAGAACAAGAGGAAAACATTATAGAGACGCAAGAAAAATCTGAAGAGAATATTGCCATGGAAGTCAAACGAATATTTAAATTGTCAGAAGAAAAACACCAGTATCCACTGCAGCAAAGATAACCAGCAATGTTAAGGACTAAAAAAGGATTATAAACTTGATTTCTAGGAGAAAAAGACTAAAG
>NW_006494614.1:7697761-7704251 GCF_000325575.1 Pteropus alecto
CCTGCTGAAAAACCAAAAAATAAATATAAAAACGTTGTACTAAATAAAACAAAATGAAGTCATCAGAAATTTCACAATGTAGTGAAGAAGATATAGAAGGTAATTAGAATAGTTCATTTTATTCTTTGAATTTGCCTCTTTTCAGTGAACTGTGAACAAATGGATACAAGCAACAATTTTTTTTATAGAAAGAAAATATCTACTGATGATGCATGAGGAAATTTGAGAATTGAAGACAACATACTAATTTACCATGAAAATTGTGAAATATTGGCATATATCAGTGTACTTCTTAGGTGTTTCTCCATTCTTTATTTCTCTAAAGATAAGTGTGGGTGGCCTAGCTCTCACGCATTACGATTTATAGAAAAACTGTCTTCAAATCTAAAAATTTGAAAGAGGAAGTTTCAGAAATAAATCCTCTTAGGGAAGGAAAGATCCTATTGTTCATTTTCAGTGATGGTTGTAGACAACATCTACTCTTGAAATTGTTTCCAAAATATCTTCCCCTCTTGATTGTTTTTCTGTATCAGAAGAATTATCTCTCCAAGGGGACTATTTAAAAGTGTAAATGTAAAGACAAAATATAACATGTGTGGAAAGGCTAGCTCTGAGTGTAATAAGGTGAATGAGCTCTTGCTCTGGATAAACCTAAAAAGCAATTTTTGTTTTTGTTTTTTTTCTATTTGACTTTTGAATATGAAATTCAGTCTTTGAAAATGATGTTATTTTGTTATCATAAGTAATATTTTTTCCAGATGCCTTAGCTGTTTCTTCGGTTCAGTTTGTTTTGCAGCATATTGACTAATTTAGGAGCAATCAATTTCAATATCCTTAATATGTAGAATTTTTAAGAACAAGTTGGTTGTGATGCCATAATTCCCCTCCCATAGCTTATGGTAATGTATGTAAAACATGACTTTACATAAAAAACAAATTTCATGAATACAGAAATAAATGAATTTAACATTTAAAAAACAAAATTTCTACTTTTTAGAGTGTAAAGAGAGATATAAAGGAGTGCAGTTATTTCTACAATATCAAGAATAAATGATATGAAGTGAAAATCAAAAGAGAAAAGGTGCCTATAAAATCTCATCAATTATTCAAAAACATTTTAAGTGGCATAATTAATTTATAGTTTTGTATACATAGTACAAAATGGTAAACAGTGAAATGAACAAATAAAGACTTCTCAACGTGTGCATCCCCTTTTTTTTTACTCCAGTTTATCCTCATCTATGGCTTTAAAAACCATCTAATTGCAAACAGTTCTCAAACTTACATGCTACATTCTCCGCTTCTCCAATGGCTATTTAACACTTCCACTTGCCTATCTCAAAAGTACTTCAGATTTTATCTAATATCAAACTCAAGATTTTTATGCATAAAGTGACTCTTGTCTAGGAGCTCCTATTTCCATGAATGGCACACCATTTATTTGGTTTAGCAAACCAGAAACCCCAAGTCATCTTTGACATTTTTCCTTGCTTTACTATTATAGAGTATTATAACTATATGCATCTCTTATTTCAAAAGCTGTAATGACTTTGCATTTTGTTTTGAAAACATGTAAATAATCATGAATAAAATTCAATTTCAATAGTTTTAATGCTGCCAAGCCTATACCTTAACATCCTTGATCTTTCCATCTCTGTCTCTATTGCTCCCTCCCAATTTTCCCCTCCATTTTCCTTCCTTCCTCTCTTCCTTCTCCTCTTTCTTTTTTTTTTAATCTTTGAGGAGACTGGAATATTTTTAGTAGTCATAGATTTTTGTGGGTGGTTCATAAATTCATTCATTAATTTATACATTGATTGAAAGTGTATTTATTATGTACCTACTTTTAAATTGCACTATGCTAGGGGATTCATGTTTCAACACAAATTACAAGAATTCCACACATAATTTTCAGCAATTGTTTAAGGCTCTGTTTTAAATTGATGATCGAACTGTCTTTAAGATAAGACAAATGTACATATACATCTCGCACTGTCTTTAGATATTCCATAGAGGTGCCTACAAATTGTATTAGGACTGTCTTTTCAAATGCATTATGAATTTATTTATTCAACAATCATAATAATAATTATGTGACCAATCCCATGTTAGGACTAGAATACAAAGATGAATACAATGAAATTTATACTATGATATTGTACAGAGAAACAAAACAGTAAAAAACAAAAATAAAGGAACTAGGATGTTAATTCTATCCCAATAGAATGGACAATAAGAGTTATAAATTTTCTGAAGAGAGAGTGTCAAGAAATATTTCATGGGAAAGAATATTCTTCTATTAGAAACTTGTGTAGTTTTTCAGGAGACGTTTCCTTTCTAGAGTAATATCACAGTACTCTTCACAATATCACAACTAACTGAGCTTCCTATTCCTAACTTAGTCACTTAGGGTAGGTATATAGTGTTCTTAGAAACCTCTGTTAGCTGGTGAGTCAGTGAAAGGAAAGGTCATTGCCTGGTTGCAGCAAGTGGTGTGGTGGGTCAGAAAATAGATACTAAATAGATACTATTGTGAACTTTTTCTATGACCATTATTGTTAGTAATAGTAGTAGTAGCAGCAGTAGTAGTAACAGTAGTAGTAATATCATTGTTATTATCCAGAATTGGAATTATCCAATGATAAAATTTAGTTCCTTTCTCCTAAATCACTATAAGGAGATTCGTTAAAGTCAGAAAAATCATTGTCAAATTATTATTACAGTCATAAATGTAGAAGTCATTTTGGGATAGGAAAGAGATGTCAAGTAAGCAAACGAAAAGAGGAAAACAGGAACCAATGTAAGTGGTTTGCATATTAGGCCAATGATGGGTCCATGTGAGAACAAATACAGATTGTACAAGCCAAAATTAGAATATTCAAGATTAGCAGTGTGAGGGACAGCAAAATCAGATCAGAATCAAAGTTTTGAAAGAAGAGCACAAATTGTGCCACACAGTGTGTAAAAGCCATTTGCCTCCCTATTCACTTTCAATACATCTTGTCCCAAAACCATTTCTGAAAGTTTTGTTAGTCACAATACTTCATTAAGTAGTTTGGTATAACTATACAAATTTCCAATTTCTAGACATGTGAACAATAAAAATTATATAGTACAGATCTAGATATTTGTATTTGTTAGTAATTTAGTATTTTGAATACTCATCATTAGTGCCGATATTTGAGAATGGTTAAATCTTGAAGGGATCTTAAAGATCAACCCCATTCCCTTATGTTACTAAAAATATGACTTAAATTACAGAGAACACAGTGACATGTGAAGGTCATACATGTAGTTAGTATTGAAACCAGCGTTAAAACCTCAATGTTCTAACTTTTAGTAGGCCGTGTTTTTCCAATATATCTATCATTCTATATATGAGTGTAAATGTTTATGAACACAGATACAATACCTACGGTAATATATAAATAACTGTGATAAAAAGTAATTATAACATTGATTATAATTTTTTAATTAACCTGTGTAAAACACAAACATATCATTTTATACTTGCATGTGCAACAAAAATTTAATAGGAAATACACATGTAAAAATTTAAGCTTTTTAAGCTTTCATTCAATGATCTTTCCAGAAATTATAATTTTACTTAGTTCTGTCTTAAATATTGCTTCTAATAACATATTGGTTTTAAGCATAAAAACATCTCCCTGAGAAATGCCCTAAAACATTAAAAGTAAATAATTTTTCTATGCTACAAGGAAAAAATAGAAAATAATAATGAAGAAAGATGTTAGGCTTCAATCTGTCAAAGGAAAGCACTGTGTTCCTCAATTACTCTGAGACTGAGGGAAGAAATGAATAACTACAGAGGCATTAAAAAAAGAATCTCATCTCTTACCTTGCTGTCATCTCATACTTTTATATGATATGACCCCCTCAGCTGCAAACAGCTCTCATGAAGGCAGATAAAGAGGGCAAAAAGATCAGCACCACAGCCCTCCTCCTTGACAGGTGAATGTAAGTGGCACTTCTAATGCTGTTACTAATTTATTAAGTATTCCAAAGTTAGAATTTAATCGGAATATTTTTGTCACATTATCCATCACTAACTTAGAAGAGATGGAATTTTCTTAAACAGCCACGCAGTGCAGTGCCTTAGGCAGGCTTTTAGTCATTTCAGTTTGTCACAATGGACTAGTTTCATTTTAATGATTTAGTTAATTGTGTGACAAGTTATGAAAAATGGGAGTGACCTAATGCCTAGTCCAAGGAATATGCCAAGGTCTAGCAGTTAAGTTACGAGAACCACTCTCATGTGTAAAAAAAAGTTTACACATTTTCCTTTATAAATTTCAGATTTCATATGTTAAGAAAAGTCAAGTTAGAGAATAGAAGTTCATTTATATAAAGACAAGATGAACATAAAAAGTCACATTAGCAGTTTAAATGATCAAGTTAAATAAGATACAATTTAGGTGAAAAGATAATTAAGTGTTGAAAATGTAATGATCCATTTGACAGTGGGAGAATAGAAAATGCAGAGAATTCCAAATACAACCTCCCAATCTAGAAATCACATTTAGTATTTTTTATAAGAGAATATATGCATCCAATAGTACTGTGTGTTAGTTTAAGACTTAACCTATCATTTAATTAAGACACATTAATATTATGTAAAATAGATGCTTTATAATAACCATAGATTCAGAGATAAGAATTTTTTTTTATAAAAATCATGTATCATAGAAACTGATAAAAAATAAAAATCACAGTGTCTTGTCTCCACTATGCTTTGATTTTGCTTAAGAATTATAGTGATGAAACCTTAGATTGTCCTGAAAATTCTTTCTTTCAAAACATTAAAAATATTCACTCTATTTTCACGACAAAGTAACAAAGAAATGGCTATGAATAACTCAATAAGTAGAACTAAGATTTTGGACAAGATGATGGAGTAAGAAAATGCAGTGCTTAACCACTATCATGGCCATGGCCACATCAAATTCACAACTGACCTACAGAACAACCATCATTGAGAATAACCTGAAGTTTAGCTGAACAGAAATGCTGCAACAAAGGACATACAGAAGAAGCCATCCCAGGACTGATAGGAAAGATGGAGATGTGAAAAGATCCCACATGACCAAGTGGCAGTTAAAAATACGAAGGTATATCTTGGTTGTGGACGTCCGCCCAGAAGAGTGAGGGGTCTCAGCTCCAAACCAGACTGCCCAGCCTAGTGTTTTAGGGCTTAGAAGAGAAGGCTCCACAATATTCAAGTGTGAAAATAAGCAGAGATTATGGCTGAGTTAGACGGAGGGCTGCAGGAGTTTCAGGCATTTCTCATAAAGGCCAGTGCATGGATTTCTTGCTGATGAACACTATCTGAGCTCCAGTGCTAAGGCAACAGTTCAAAAGGGACATATGGGCAGAAACTGAATTGTCAGGCTTCGGGGTGAGGACCGGAGGGGCAGCTTTTTCCCAGACAGAAGTGCTGGCAGAGTCCACTATTCCTCTGTTGAGCCACACCCCTAACAGCATCCACATGCAGGGGGCCACCAAATCTGGGTCTCTATCTATGTGGGTAACACTGGTCAACTCCAACCCAGTATGGGTGACTGGTGGCTCAGGCCGGGTGGCCCCAGGCAGAGTTCAGGCTGTGGCTTCACTTGGTCTCCAGGGGGCCCCTCCGAGAATCCCCAGGGCCGGCATAACCAGTGGCTAGCTTCTGCTCTTACCAGAGTACCACCAGGGGCCAAATCTGAAGATGACACACTCAGAGAGCAGATTGGGTAGGCACCAGACCCTGCTAAAGTGAATTCTACTTCATAGGGTCAACCCCTCTACCATAGCTCCTCCACTGTAGTGAGTGATCAGTTCTCACAGTCAGCCCAAGAGTTCCTCTCATTTACATGCAAACAGCGACCAAGACTCAACCACAACAGAAAAGCACACACAACCCATACAAGAGACACACCCAGAGCACCCAGCTCTAGTGACCAGAGAGACTGTACCACTGGGCTCCACAGGACACCTACTAGATAAGGCCACTCTACTAAGACCAGGGGACATAGCAGCCCTACCTAAAAAAACAACCAAACAAACAAACAAAAAACAGGAGGCAGCCAAGATGAGGAGACAAAGAAACATGTCTCAAATGAAAGAATACAACAAAGCTCCAGAAAAAGAACTCAACAAAATGGAGACAAGCAATTTACTAGATGCAGAGTTCAAGACACTGGTTATAAAAATGCTCAATGAATTTAGGGGAAGAGTGGATGAACTCAATGAGAATTTTAACAAAGAGATAGAAAATATAAAAAGAGCCGGTCCAACATGAAGAATACAATAACCAAAATGAAGAATACCTTAGAGGGAATCAACAGTAGGTTAGATGAAGCAGAGAACTGAATCAGTGATATAGAAGCTAAGGTAGCAGAAAACAATCAGAACAGCAACAAGAAAAAAGAATCCACAAAGTGAAGATAGTTTAAGGGGCCCCTGGGACAACATCAAATATAATAACATT
>NW_006494614.1:7704804-7719704 GCF_000325575.1 Pteropus alecto
TAACTGCTTGTCTATCAATGATTACTTTGAATGTAAAAGGATTAAGTGCTCCAATCAAAAGATAGGGTGGCTGAATAGATAAGAAAACAAGACCCTTACATATGTTGCCTACGAGAGACTCACTTTGAATCAGAAGATACATACAGACTGAAAGCAAAAGGATAGAAAAATATATTTCATGAAAACAAAAATGAAAAAAAAATCTGCGGTAACAATACTTATACCAGACAAAATAGACTTTAAAACAGAGGCTATAATAAGAGACAAAGAAGAACTCAGTAATCCCACTTCTGGGTATTTATCTGAAGAAACTCAAAGTACTACTTTGAAGGGACAAGTCCATTCATATGTTCATTACAGCATTATTTACAATTGCCAAGATATAGAGGTAACCTGAGTGTCCATCAATGGATGAATGGGTAAAAAAGAGGTGATGTATATATACAATGGAAGTCATAAGAAGAATAAAATCTTGCCATTTGAAACAACATGGATGGACCTAGAGGATATCATGCTGAGTGGAGTAAATCATGCAGAAAAAAACAAATGCCATATGATTTCACTAAATGTGGAGTCTAAAGAACAAAATAAACAAACAAAACAGAAACAAACTCAGAGATATAGAGAAGGTTTTGATGTTTGCCAGATGGTAAGGTCAGTGGGGAGATGGGCAAAAAGGAGAGGGGATTAAGAAATACAAATGAGTGATTACAAAATAGTCACGGTAATATAAAGAATAGCATAAGGAATATAGTCAATCATATTGTAATAATTATGTATGGTGTCAGATGGGTATTAGATTTATCAGGTTGATCATTTTGTAAGTTATATAAATGTCTAATCACTCTGTTATACACCTGAAACTAATATAATATTGTATGCCAACTGTAATCTGAAAATAAAGAAAAAAAATTACATATGTATGTATATGTGTGTAGATAAATAGAGACAGACAGACAGACAGACAGACAGACAGACAGACATTCAAGAAACTATCCAGGATGTACATTTTAATAGGAATCCAGAAATAGAGAATAGAGAAAACAAAAAGGGAGAAATTATCAAAGAAATAATGTATGGTTATTATCCATTTCAGTAGAGCATTAGTTTATACATAGAAAGAAAACACCATATTATAACTGACATAATAGAATTTTAAAACATCCATTAAGATACTCAATTTAAAAATATTCAAAATTCCAGGAATACAGAGAAGATGATGAAACTTTCCAGAGGAGAAAAAATAGGCCAGCAAAGATTTGGGAATCAGAATAGCATCAGAATTATGAGATATAATACTGAAATCTGAAAGAAAATGGAATTTTGCTTTCAAGTTTCTGAAAAAAAAAACAACAACTTAAAATTCTACATTATGCTAAAATATAAAAAAAAAGTGATGGCAAAAAGACTGTTTTGTGCATGCAAATGCTTAAATTTTGAATATTTTATACATCTTTCTTCAGAGGGTTACAAAAGTTTTGTTTCATCAGCATCAGGGGAAAATCAAAACAAAGAGGAAAACATGGAATCAAGAAAGATCATCCAGCCCAGGACAGAAATAAAAGAAATTTCCCTTGGAATTATACTTTAGAATGACAGCTGTGCTGCTATGTAGCAGAGTGCTACAAATTCTATGGGAGCCAGAGAATAGTGGGCTCAAAGAGGAATATTTCCACTTCCCTACATGCCTTAAATTTTGGAAATGAAATTTTTTATGTAATAATATAAAATGGAGTTTTAAAATGTTCTGTACTATTATTTAATATAAATACAAATTAAATAAACAAACAAATATATCTATACATTATACCATTTTTACCAAAAGTCCACATTTATTTCATGTTTTATATTTCCTAAGAAAATTCATCTCATCTGTATTTACTGACTAAAGACCATATCCTTCTTTGATACTTTGAGTATTGTGGTGGTTGATATATTATTATCAATCAAAAAAAATAAAGGTGCAGATAAAATTTCAATTATCAACTTATGTTACCAGCTTTAAACAAATAAAACTTTTTAAAAAGTCTCTAAGAAAAAAACTCATTGAATATAATTTTAATTAGTAAGAAAATTTAATTTAAATTACTTAATCAAAATCTTCAGTGTTATTAAGAGTAATGTTTCTTTGCTTCTCTGAACGGTGTTTTCTTTGTGAACTCTGCATGTTTTTGGATATTTTAATGATGATTCTCATTTTAGCTTTTGTAAATGATTACATATGCACACATCCAGATATAAATATCCACTTGAACACCCTTTAAAAACATATGTCTATTGAAATTTAAGGGCAAGGAATTGGCACTTGGAATATTTAGGGTGAATGTCCAGTTGACAATCTGGAAAGCTCATCAAGTACACTGGAAGAATGTTCCCCAAACAGTCAAATCTGCTTTCCACTTCTTTCCAAGTCACTGGCACTTGTCATCCTCCTCCAATAAACCTAAATCCTTTTTCCTTTCACCTGGCTCAGTATTGCCTCACCACATTTTCTGCCCAGCTGCAAGAAATGTGGCCTTCTCTTTGTTGCCAATTATATCCTGAGCCAGCACATTTTCTTCCATTGCTTCTTTTCAATACTTTGCACTTTTGTAATGCTTTCTTAAGTAGATTCTCAAAGTTCTTCCAAATATACTACTTCATTAGTCTTCTTGATAAACCTATAATGAATACAGGTAAAAGTAGCCCCAAATTTGTCAATAGATTGGATTCTCAAAAGTCATTTGGACATTAATTGTTTGGAACCCAGAAGAAAAATATGGAGTTTGGATCTCAGGGCAGTCTAAATACGCCTACATACAAGTATAACTGAAGGATAGTTCTAAATGAATGACACTACATGGATCATCTAGTACAGATCATGATGTTTCTGCAGGATTATGAATCAGAAAGTCTAACTTGAGATTCTGGGAAAATATTTTTCTCTACTGACTTTCCGATACAGAGTATGAAAATTCCTTATGCATTACTATTCAGTCCTCATCTTTATCCCCCATAATGGAGGAATTTGGAGAAGGGCTGATGTAGTTCTAATCCATAAGAAAAGTGGTAGCTCCATCTGGTATGGCACTGGCAGCAGAAAGAAAAAGAATGTGGAAGCAAAAGGGTAGCAGTAAGCGGCAGAAGCTATGAGGATAGGTTTCTAGTTAGTCTTGCTCCCCCCCCCCAACTTCTGGTTTCTTAGGGTTTGGCCTATATATGTTATTTTCACCATCGACTACTTTAATACTTTCCATCAAAATTTCTCACTTCCTTTATACATTGTGAACTAGAAAACAGTCATGTTTTTCTCTCTTCCAATTCTCCCTTTGTAAAACAAAACAAAACAAAACAAAAACAAAAAACAAAAAACAAACATAGAGGGAGAAATTTTGCAGTAAAATTTTCTAGTAAATATTTAAAGTATAAAATTTTTTAGTAAATATTTAAAGCTTTCAAGAGATAAATACAAATTTTATGAAAGGGAATGTACATCTGTATATTGGTGGTGACAGTGGCTATAATATACACAAAAGATTGGGGTAATATTGATCAACTTTTTTTAGAAAAATGCTTAGTCTAAATATTTTCTGAAATATTTCAGAGAAAACCTCAGCCTCTTTGGCACATTAGCACAGAAATACATTTTCTGAAAGAATGAGAAAGCAATAGATTACTAATTATAGTGAGAGAAGGATCAGGTCATTCATCCCAGATGAATAGTGATTTAAGAAGAGTAGGATACTGCCAATGAATCATCCCTAAGTGGTTAAGTGGTTATGAAGGGAGGGGCTGAGAGGGAAGAGAGAGAGAGAGAGAGAGAGAGAGAGAGAGAGAGAGAAATTCTGTGTATGCAAATTACTTATGTAAACAGTTATGGAGAAGGGGCAATGACTGAGGATGGGGTCATAAAAATATTTAAGGGAGCACACAGTAATATGGAAAAGGGGTGGTTGCTAGAGTTGATGCTCACAGTTTCCTTATATTTCTACCTTGTTGATACTTTTCCTAATTTTTTTCCATTATTACAGACAAAAATAGAATTTATTTTTTATGCTAGAATGGCACTTTATCTTACAATCTGCATAGCTGATTTTACGTAATTTCAGGTTTCAAGTTCTAATTATTTTTACTTTTATTTTCCCTTTATGAAACATTATTTTGTGAGGCTGAGAATTTGAGATATTACATGCAGATATCAGTGAAGCAAAGTAAAACACAAGAAGGTTGAAATATCATAATGCTGCCAGTGGCATTTACTTACCACTTCGTTCTTCCCCTGATGCTATACCACTTAGGGAGAAGAAGTAGATTGTCTACTTGACATCTTCCTTTTCTTTTTCTAATAGCCATTTGTCTTATCAAATGATTCCCTCTATCATTTGAGATGCCAAAGTGAGAAACTATCTCTGGATATTTATCAGTGTTTGTAATAACAAGGGTCAGAGAAGAAGAGAAAGATGAAATAGGTGTTCAAGCCTTTAGAGTTAGAGAAGTTTCTGTGCCACTCATCTCTGGTGCTTGCTCCCAGACTGAGTATCAAATATTTTGAACTGGGAAGATCTTGGGGGTCATCTAGCCTGATACGTCATCTAATAGATGACTGTACATAAGTTGTATGCCACATAGGAACAGTTTAGATATGGTTCCCGGAAACAAGTACCAAAGGAAATGTTTTATCCAATAACTTAATGATCTTGGTAGGTAAATTTGAAATGAAAATCCTTCACGGAGGAAGTTTGTTTGTTTTTTCTAAATTCCATAAATATACCGTTAAAAATTATTAAAACCTTCAGAAGATAAGTCTAAAGCAATAGTAAGTAGAGGTATCATTAATAATTATATACTAATGCTCCAGTTGGTACATAAACACATTATTCCTGGTCAGTAGGTATAAATGAGGCTTAAACAAGCACATCTGGAAGGTTCTGGATATATAGAAAGTTGATTGATTAATGATAAGTAAAGGATCACACTTGGCCATTTGAATTAATTTGCAAGATAAGTCAGCTGTAAATAAATTATAAGGAGAATGCTACAATATTAAGAGTAATGAATTAAATTTCAACAAAGTTTTAACAATGGAACTGGAGACTATAAACAAGCACTCAGGAAAACTAATTCAATATACAGATGTGGATAATCTGATTAATTAATTTGTTATGTATACACAACTATTGTAGACGTACCATGTAAACTTTAAAAATAAAGATGATGTTACACGTATCTGTTTTTTAAGATACATGTTCATTCTGTAACAGAGCTTAAAATATTTTAGTCTAATAACATGACTTAAAGTTTAATAAAAACCTTGTCTTTTCTAGTGGTTTTTATGCTTTTTAAAGGAAAAATTTTTGTATATGAAATTATATAAATTGAAAAAATATACTAAATTTTAAAAAATGAATTATTATGTACTCTTTTAATATAAATTATTTAGTTAAAGATTGTTAGCATGTATGTCTCTTGTTCAGTGTTCTGGAAAGTCACTTGGCCAACAAACACTACAATATATAAATATAATGTACGCTATAAACTGATGATGTTTCCTGTTGCAGAATTGTTGTAAGTTTGGTTTGTTGTGACCAGATCACTGTCTATATTTCAGCATTAAATTTCAATGCACATCTATTCCACTCTAAAATACTTTAGAGCATGGTGAAAAAATTCTGGAAGCATAAAATGCCTACATTTTATAAAAATAGAGAAGCAAAAGATGTGATATGTTACCCATTCCATTTTCCTGCTAGTTCAATATTGTATCTCGTAACTTGTTTTTATTTAAATAAGTAATAGTTTGAAGTTTCTGTAGGACGGATGTTATTACTTTTTTCCTGAATGTTGAGATAGTATCCTCAATGAATCATTAAGTGGTCATTCTGTATTTTGTGATACTTACCTAGAATGGGCTGCAATATACTCATGATGCTCTATTGCCTGCTGATTTTCTTCAAAGTGCCAGAGAGGTTGTCTTTTAGCCTTCTCAACTTTCTAATCTTTGCCAGCATAAAATATACCCTTATTGATATAGGCCTATATTATTTCCTTTACACAAATTAACATTTTTCTACACAATAATTATGTAAATTAATAGTACTAGTCCAACTTGACAAATGCAGAAACCACAATTCAGGGAGATTACCCTATTTGCTTCAATTAGTTACTTAAAACCAGATCTTCTGACTCTACAGAACATATTTTCAGAATACTATAGAGATGAACATGATATTTTGATTTGAATGTGAAGATGTGTTATTACATGTTTTTTAATAATTTTTTTTATTTTTCAGTTACAACTGCCATATGATATTATACTAGTTTCAAATGTACAACATAGTGAATAGACATTTATATAACTTATGAAATGATCACATCAATAAATCTAGTACCCATCTATCACATTATAACAACATTATTGGCTATATTCTTTATGCTATACTTTATATCTCCATGACTATTTTGTAACTACTCATTTGTACTTCTTAATCTCTTCTCTTTTTCACCCAGCCCTGAACCCTCTTCCTATCTGGCAATCATCAAAATGTTCTCTGTATCTCTGAATTTCTGTTTTTTATGTTTATATTGTTCTTTAGATTCCACATGTAAGTGAAATCATACAGTATTTGTTTTTCTCGGTCTAATTTACTCCACTCAGCATAATACCGTCTAGGTCCATCTATGTTCTTTCAGATGGCAAAATTTCATTCTTCTTATGGCTGAGAAATATTCCATTGTATATATGCACCACCTCTTCTTTATCCATTCATCCATTCATGGACAACCAGGTTGCCTCCATATCTTGACTATCGTAAATAATGCTGTAATGAACATAAGAACTCATGTGTCCCTTTGAGTAGTGTTTGAGTTTCTTTGAAAAAATATCCAGCAGTGGGATTACTGGATCTTTCTTAGTCTCTTGTTATAGCCTTTGTTTTTAAGTCTATTTTTTCTGGTATAAGTATTGCTACCCCAGCTTTTTTGTTTCTATTTTGATAAAAATATCTTTTTCTATTCCTTTGCTTTCAGTCTGTGAGTATATTTGGATTTGAAATGAAGCAGCATATATAAGGGGCTTGTTTTCTTATCCATTCATCCACCTTATCTTTTAATTAGAGTACCTAATCCATTTACATTCAAAGTAATCATTGATAGACAAGTAGTTATTTCCATTTTCTTGTTCATATTTTTTATGTTTTTTTTTTCTTTGTCTTCATCTTAAAGAAGTTTTTCTAATATTTCCTGTAATACTGGCTTCAGTTAATAAATTCCTTTAACTTTTTCTTATCTGGGAAGCTCTATGTGTGTTCTTCAATTTTAAATCATAGCTTTACTTGGTAGAGTAATCTTGATTGTAGGTCCTTGCTTTTCAGCATTTTGAATATTTCTAGCCAATCTCTTCTGTCCTGCAAAGTTTCTTTTGAGAAATTGGCCAACAGTCTTATGGGAGCTCTTTTGTAGGTAACTAATTGCTTTTCTCTTGCTGCTTTTAAGATTCTCTCTTTGAATTTAACTTTTGGCATTTTAATTATGATGTGTCTTGCTGTGGGCCTCTTTGGGTTCATCTTATTTGGAACTCTCTGAGCTTCCTGGAGTTGTAAGTATATTTCCTTCTCCAGGTTAGGGAAGTTTTCTGTCAATCTTCACTTTGTGGATTCTTTTTTCTTGTTGCTGTTCTGATTGTTTTCTGCTACCTTAGCTTCTATATCACTGATTCAGTTCTCTGCTTCATCTAACCTACTGTTGATTCCCTCTAAGGTATTCTTCATTTTGGTTATTGTATTCTTCATGTTGGACCGGTTCTTTTTATATTTTCTATCTCTTTGTTAAAATTCTCATTGAGTTCATCCACTCTTCCCCTAAATTCATTGAGCATTTTTATAACCAGTGTCTTGAACTCTGCATCTAGTAAATTGCTTGTCTCCATTTTGTTGAGTTCTTTTTCTGGAGCTTTGTTGTATTCTTTCATTTGAGACATGTTTCTTTGTCTCCTCATCTTGGCTGCCTCCTGTTTTTTTGTTTGTTTGTTTGGTTGTTTTTTTAGGTAGGGCTGCTATGTCCCCTGGTCTTAGTAGAGTGGCCTTATCTAGTAGGTGTCCCGTGGAGCCCAGTGGTACAGTCTCTCTGGTCACTAGAGCTGGGTGCTCTGGGTGTGTCTCTTGTATGGGTTGTGTGTGCCTTTCTGTTGTAGTTGAGCCTTGGTTGTTGTTTGCATGTAAATGAGAGAACCCTTCGGGCTGACTGGTTGTGAGGACTGATCATTGACTACAGTGGAAGAGCTATGGTACAGGGGCTGACCTTATGGAGCAGGATTCACTTTAGCAGAGCTCTGGTGCCTACCCTGCCTGCCCCTTGGGTGTGTCATCCTTGGATGTGGCCCTGGGTGGTGCTCCAGCTCAGACCAAAGCTGGTCACTGTGCATGCAGGCCGGTTCGTCCTGGAGGGGCCTCTGCAGGCCAAGTTCAGCTGCACCTGTACCCTCCCCGGTGCCGCCTGGCATGAACCACCAGGCAATCTGCAGATGGCTGGCACCTGAGCTCAGCTTGAATGTGCCTAAAGAGGACAAGCCATGAATTGAGGCTAACAATAGCAGCAGCAAGAAGTACAGAGCATGCCAAGGCCATATGTTGCTTCTTTAAGTTTTGTGAACCTTTGAAAGATTTTAGTAAAGTCTGCAGCATGAGCCAAAACAGGTCATCTGTATGGAAAAGCCATTGTAAGCAGTTTATGTGGGCCTGCAAGTTGGGCGCGGCAGGGACTCATGGAATTACCAAGACAAGATGATGTTAGCTAGGTCGATGGAGACTCAGATATGGAGACCATCTGTCGCTGTATGCAGAGAGAGGGGAGGACTCAAAAAAGCAACAATGGCTTCTATCAGCCCTTCTATCTGAGAGAAAGCTGCTCCTCCAGCCCTCCCCCTGATATAAGTGATATCATGTGATTTTCAACTTTTTCTGTCTGGCTTATTTAGCTTAGCATGATTATCTCAAGGTCCATCCATGTTGCAAATAACAGTATTTCATCTCTTCCTATGGCTGAGTAATATTCCATTGTATATATGGATCATAGTTCCTTTACCTAATCATCTATCGTAGGACACTTCAGTTGCTTCCATGACCTGGCCACTGTAAATAATACTGCTATGAACATCGGTGTACAAATATCTTTTAGGATATGAGTTTTCAAGTCTTTGGGGTAAATATCCAGTAAAGGAATTGCTGGATCATATGGATAATCAATTCTCAGTTTTTTGAGGAACCTCTATACTGTTTTCCATAGTGGCTGTACCAATTTACAGTCCCACAAGCAGTGTATGAGGGTTCCTTTTTCTCCACATCCTCTCCAACATTTATTACTTGTCCTGTTGATTATAGCTATTCTAACAGGTGTGAGATGGTATCTCATTGTGGTTTTGATTTGCATTTCTCTAATAGCTAGCGATGTTGAGCATCTTTTCATATATTTTTGGGCCATTTGTATGTCCTCTAAGGAGAAGTGCCTGTTCAGATCCTCTGCCCATTTTTTGATTGGATCATTTGCTTTTTCGTTGTTATTGAGTTGTATGAGTTCTTTGTATATTTTGGATATTAGGCCCTTATCGAAAGCATTGCTTGCAAATATATTTTCCCATTTGGATGGTTGTCTCTTTACCTTGCTGACGATTTCTTTTGCTGAGCAGAAGCTTTTGAGTTTGATGCAGTCCCATTCATTTATTTTAGCTTTTACTTCTCCTGTTTTTGAGATCAAGTTCATAATATCCTCTTTAAGCACAAGATCCTTGAGTTTAGTTGAAATGCCTGGGATTTTGGCTGTTGTCTGTTTCACTCAGCTGCAATCTTCGCTGATTTTCACAGCCAGAAGTTGTGGGGCCTTCTCTTCCCAGCACTGTGGGCTCAGCAGCCTGGTGTGGGGCTGGTACCCCTAGCTACTCCTGGGTATCCTCCACAGCTGAGATAACGCTCCCAATTTTTCATTACCAGTCTCAAGGGAGCTTCTTCAGTATGTCCTTAGTTGTAAGACCTCTGTTCAGGCTAAACTTCAGATGATTCTCAATGATGATTTGCTGTAGTTTAGTTGTAATTTTAATGTGGTTGTGAGAGGAGGCAAGAAGAACATTTACCTTCTCTGCCATATTGACTGAAAATCTTGTCTTTATTTATAAAATTCTGTTTTTTCTTCTTGGTTTTCTTTTATACTTTTAGGTAATTTTCCTCAGCTTTTTTAGAATTCCAACTTTTTAAAATATATATATATATGTTTGTGTATTTCTAAGTTAGATATGCATATATCTATTTCATATCTACATGTGTGTTTTCTTAGATGTGTGTGTATATATAGACATATATATAATCAATAATTCTTTGTTGGTCTATGAATGTCTCTTTTTTAAGGTATTATGTTTTTATTTCATAGATATAACAGAATAGTAATTTTAATAGTAGCCAAAATATATTGCACAATTAATGTTCCAGTTATGCTTTTAAGAATCTCATCTATGTTAAATATTTTATGAGATTTTTTTGTTTGTTTTGTTTACTGCCTTTGTATTCTAAAATGCATGTAAACTTTTTTGTCTTATTTCTTTTTTTTCCCTTAAATCTTCCGTGACACAATTGGAAGTGCTATGTATGTGTGAGGGCTTGTCCACTGATAAGCTCGAGTAGAAAAATAAGAAAGAGAAATAATCTTTTCTTTGCAAGGTGCAATCTTATGGTAGGCAGAATTATAAAGTAGCCTCCATGATCTCTACTTCCTGGTGTTACTCCTGTACTTATGGTACAACACAGCAAAAGCAATTTTATAGATAACATTAAGGTTAAAACCCATTACCTTAAAATGGGGAGATCATCTAGGTCAGTGGTCCCCAAACTTTTTGGCACCAGGGACCATTGCTCCTATGAGAATCTAATGCCTGATCATCTGAGGTGGAGCTGAGGTGATGATACTAGATCTGAGGAGCAGCTGCAAATACAGATGAAGTGTCACTTGCTCTCCCACTGCTCACTTCTTGCTGTGCAGTCCGGTTCCTAATAGGTCACAGACCAGTACCAGTCTATGGTCCAGGGGTTGGGGTCCCCTAATCTAGGTGGATCTAACTAATCATACGAGCCCTTTAAAATCAGAATAATTTCTCAAGCTGGTGACAAAGAAAGAGGCCAGAGAAATTTAAAGCATGAGGGGGAGTTGCTGAGATAAAATGAATCATGTAGAAAGGCTGAGAGCGATCTATAACTGACAGTTAATAAAACAAAAGAATCTCCTTCCCATCATGAATAATGTTGCTATGAACATGAGTGTGCAATATCTATTTAAGTCACTGCTTTCACTACTTTTGGTATATAGCCAAAAGTGAATTTAAAAGATCTTATAGTAATTCTATGTTTAGATTTTTGGGGGAACCATCTTACTGTTTTACACAGTGGTTATACCATTTTATTGAATTTTTGTTGTTTAAAGCTGCTAAGTTCTTGGTACCTTTTTATACAAGAACAGAAAATTAATATACTACCCTCACCATCAAGTGTCAGTATCTACAGGGTTTTTGTTGTTGTTGAGTGTGGGGTGCTAGTCAGTTTTTACCAGAGAGTAATTAATAATTCAATGTTTGGAGGGAAAAAAAAATTTGATAAATGAGTAAAAAATAAGAGTAGTTCCTTTTTTCTCCCACTTTTAATTTGGTTCCTTTCCCCTACCTTTATCTATACCTGATACTTTTTATTCCATTTCTCCAAAATGTAAGATTTCAGTCTTTTTCTTGGATGGGAGGAGAAAATTTCAGGTTATATGACATAGGCAAGGATATCAAGACAGTTAATAGCTAATTATAAAGATAAGTTTTAAAAATGTAATGGATGTCAGGAGCACAAAATTAAATTAATCATATTCCTTCATTTATGAAACATCTTCATCTTTGGTCTATGCATGGGTCTTTTCTCATTCTCTCTTTCTTTTGTCTATTTTTAATAAGCACACAAACATAAAAAACAAACCTTTGACAGTAACTTATATCTAACTTATTAGATATGGGTTGGCGCTCCCTCAACCCATATCCTAGTAACTCTTCACCTAAGGTAACTACTCTCCTGATTCGTATGTTTATAATTATTTACAGATCTTATAAATATATACATTTATAATACATGTGTATATGTGTCTATATGTTTATAAAAAATGCTTACATTTAACATTTAAATATATGCACATGTAATTATAAATATATTCATATTTATGTTTATTTTAGTCATTGTAAGTTTAATATGTTTATATATATGCATATATAAGTGTATATCTATGTATATACATATCAGAGTTTGACATATTTTTCCTATAAAAGACCGAGACAGCTTTGTGAGACATATGATTCCTGTCCCAACTACTCACTCTGCTATTGTAGTGCAAATGCAGCCATAGATAAAGTATAAACTAATGAGCTTGACCATGTTCAAATAAATATGTATTATGGATACTGAAATATGTTTGTCAACAATTTAAGTGTGTAGAAGCCATTATTAGCTCAAGGGACAACTATACAAAAATAGGTAGATTTAGTCTTCAGACCGTGATTTGTTAACTCATGAAATACATATAAACATATGTATATTATTTAAGTTTATTTTAACTTTGTAAAGAATGTCAAGCTCTACATAATCTTCTTGTATTCCTTTCTTCCATTTATATATTACTAAAATGTATTCATATCTATCTGTCATTATAGGTACTTCATTTTACTTGCTGCTGATTTCATTTATGGGAGAATATCAACTCTTCTATTGATAAGCAGTTGGGTTCAAAGTACCTGGCACCACAAATTCCTGAGCCTCTTCTGGAGCAGGGATCCGCTTCTGCTTAACTTTCTCCACTAGAGTCTGACGTGCCAATTTTTGTCATCTGTCGAGTGCATATATACTGCTATCTTCCAATGTTCCTTTCACACAACTTACCTGCTGTTATCTCCTCTTCCATTCTCTTTCTTAATATTTTAGATAATTTTAATTCTTTTAATGCCATTTTTAAGGAAAGAAGATACAGAGATAAACACACAGTTTTGCCATCATATTTAACTGTAATTTGCTTGGATCTAGTCTTCATAGATGATTTCAGGAGACATATTTTAGAAAAAATAAAACATACTCAGAGGATTCACTTTTGGAGAACTCTCCTCAAAGAGCAACTATAAAGGTGGCCAAAACTGTTAAAAACAATCATCTCAGCACTCTGGAAATCAAAGGCATACAGTAAACTGAGGGGAGATTTATAAATGAAAACTACTAAATGTGGCATAGGAGGAGCTGGAGTCTATGGCATTCTACTCTGAGGCTGCTCCTATTGGACCCCTATCTTCAGTTCTGTTGGTATAGAGGTTCAACTAAAGCAGGACATGTCTTGAAAACTACCATCTTTAACCCCACTGCAAGAGGGCATTCATTTGATTTGGAATCTTGTCATTTAAAATGAAAAGCATACAAGAAGAGCCAGCAGCTCAGCTAGCCCTAAGTTGCCGTACTACGCAGGACAAACAACAAACCTGCAAAATAGTGAGTGATTTAACCGGGTGTTCCAGAAAGTGTGACAACCATAGGGGCTTGGTAAAATTTCTATCTCTCTCAGGTTAATCCTAGTCTAATATACCGCAGAGATGAGAGTAGGCCAAAGCTATACACACATTCTTGGCTGAAGGTTCTTGCACACACACACAAGGTGTCCAAAAGTAAAGAGAAGTGAGACAGGTGCTAAAAAACATTCATCTTTGTGAAGTACATCTTCTCTACAACATGTGGTCATTAATGTTTCTGCTCTGGGTTTGTTGTTATTTTTTTTCCCTATTAATTTTAGTTTTAAGCTCAGCTTTTTAGGAATCACATCTACATCTGCATAGCTTAATGTCCAACCAATAATTGGTCATAGATTGTGTTCAAATATCTTGAACCGGTAAGACTTCCATGCTTCCACTCTCAAGTATTGGAGAAAATATGGAAAAATTGGAACATATATTTCTGGTGAGAATGCAAAATTATACCATTTTACAAAACAATTGAAAGTTTCTTAAAACGTTAAAAAAAAACAAAAAAACAAAAACAGGATTTAATCCAGCAATTCCACTCTTAGGAATCCATTCAAGAGAAACAAAAAGGAATGTCCATATAAAAATATATATGTGAATATTCACAACAATATTATTAATAGTAACCAAAAAGTAGAAACAACCCAAATGTTCACTAAGTGGCAAATGAATAATCCAAATGTAGTATATCCATGGTGTGGAATATTATTCAGCCATGAAATAGAATAAAATATGAATACAAGATACAACATGGATAAACCTCAGAGAAATAATTCTATGGAAGACAAACTAGATATAAAAGACTAGTTGCTAATTTAGTCTTGGAAGTGCTTTTTAGGTTTTTATGATCATATAAGGAAGAAAGAAGTTGACAATAGATAATTCTTCGCATTTAATTAGAATATTACAGTTTAGCGCATAATCTTTTCTACTGCAATATTAATGAACAGCCATAGTGATAATATGAAAAAAAATGTCATTTTTTAAGTCCAAAAGACAAAAGATTATGATAGAATAAAATATTACAAAGAAGAGATAATAATATAACATTAAACTACTCAGTTTTCCTATGATATTAAAACTGTGTTAGAAAAGGTGATAGAGACTCATTTCCTTTACTGATCAAAGGTAGGCTATACTTGTGAAGGAAATACAAAATCTAAGGATACACAATTTACACAGATGAGAATACATTTGCTCTCCAGAATGATAATTGTGACAGGAAAACAAATGATGGAAGAAATGACATTGATGTTACCATACGTGGATTACATGGAGAACACACATGAATGGGGCGGGGAGGAAGAAGGGGTAGGGGAGAGGTGAGAAAGAAGAAGGAGAGGGAGAGAGAGGGGGAGAG
>NW_006494614.1:7719763-7730000 GCF_000325575.1 Pteropus alecto
TTTTGACATTTTGAAGGCATATATCTATTTTATCTTTATAACAAAAAAGAATTTATGAATTTTAAGAAGCATGTGAAAACTGAAATTTTTTATTGCCTATGCTGTTTCTTAGATGAAATTATCAACATTTAAGTGTGTAATCTTTAACATAAAGGATTCTAGAATATTTCAAAATATGTTACATTGAAATAATTCAATCCAGGAGATATTATTTTTGAAATTATATCTGTCAATATGAAAATAGTTATATATCTAAGAACAAGAAGCATCAGTTACCTTATAAATTATATCTAAATACTACTCTATTCACCAGTGTGTACTGTAAGTTCTAATAAATTAGTTATCTATGTTTTCGCTTCATAATGAACATAAATTCCAATTTAGTTTCAGGGCTAATTTAGAGCACCTGTTTCTTCCTGTGAGGAAACACAGATTGGTCCACATATCTATGATGCATGCATGAGACCTTAATCATGCTCAAGGAAACAGTTTGTGAAAATAACCGACTCCATTCTTCAACTTGGCAGGAGTGGCTTGTGCAATAAAGACACATGGCCATCCAATGAGCTTCCTCTGAGAGGTAAAGTCTATGCCAAGAAAACTGTATCCAGCTCAGCTACAGAGATGTAGTGAGTAAACAATACAAACTGGCTTTATTCATTTTGTTCTTCAAAAATACTGCATGTCCAAGAAAAAAGCCTTCTCTTTTATTCTTTTCTGAAGTCCCTCACATCCATCTCAAGTAGTATAAACCTAGTCTTCAAATAAAGGATTCTCCTTTCCATATGGCTGTGAAAGGTGTGAAGCTCTGTTTAAAACTGTCATTATTAGTTAAAAAATATTACAGTCACTTGCCTGAACATGTGCAGGAGCTTCATTTTTCTCTGTAGACATGCAGTCAGATCCCTTTTGAGGCATGATATTAGCTTTCCTTTGGTCCCTTGACATAATCTTACTAGTGTCAGAGTGGAAACTTACTCTACTTATTCTGAAAATATTTTTCTGAATCTCTCTGCCTCACTGACTCTCCCATTTCAAATGTCAAACAAATGCATTCTATTTTTTTATACCCTGTGCTTCTTAGATTATTTTTCCTCTTGGTATTTCTGTTTTTCACAATGTAGCTGTAGTTCTTTAACTGAAAGAATTTTGGAGACCATATTTTTGTGATAAAGTAAATGAATTTTAAGAAGTAAACAAAGGAACAAACAAAAAACTCCAAAATGTACCATTGATTCTTTCGGCTCTCACATGTCGCTAAAACAGATATGTGACCAGCAGAAATGTGAAATACAATGAATCTTATATTCAAGACATGAGTTGAAATTCTCAGTATAAAGTAACTGGTATAGGTATGTACTTAAGAAAAACCTGAATTTTAAAATATGTCTTAAGATATTGAGATGTTTTTGACCCTTTATTTTGATATGTTTTGTAAGGTAGTCCAAGGCACAGACACTTGTATACCTGTAGAATAAGTCATTCTAATAACTTCAATGCAGACACACAACTTGGAATATAAGTTTTCTGAACAAACATGTAGAATTACTGAACAATGTTTGAATTCTTGTACTAAGATAAACTTAAGATATACTAACATTTATAATTTTCCTTCAGATAAAAATATTTTTTCTCATTAGATACATAAGACATTCATTTCAAAGATGTGAGGAGAATATATATTTAGTGTAAAAAAACTCGTTTAAATAGATATTAGAGATGGAGTCATAAAGCAAAATGTTTTGCATTCCAATTCTATACTTTACTGTAATATTCTCAATCTAGGGAGCTATTCCTCTGGAAGGTAGTTCCCATTGTAGAAATGTGATATGCTATTTGGGTTCATTTTTTAAAATCTGTCTGTATTTTTTAACAGATGTTTAGGTACTTTGCTAATTACTCCTCCACAAATGTGCATTGTATACTTTGACAATTATAAGTACAAATATTTACTCATTTCAAGTGCTATAACCTCATAAAGGGTTGAAAAACTCTAGCATGAAGAATGAGAAGGGAATGATGGCATCAGAAAAGAAAGAAAATTAGTATAAAATTATGAAGTGCATTCTCATCAAGTACATTAAATGCATTATTTCTGGTACACTAGAAATCTCTGGCTTAATCTCTTCCAAAATAAAACATAAATTTATTTCAATCTACTAAAGGAAGTTTTCTCTCACAGAAATTATTTCTATTTTTTAAATGGAAGTTTAAAGACCACATTATAGAACCCCTTTGACAGTTAACCTTGCTGGACAAACATTACTTCTTCATAAAAGGTACCTGTCATCCCATATCATTACAAAATGAACAAAAGAATAAATAATACCCATGATCTGCTGATTCTAAAAGTGAAATAGCTTTAAAGTTAACCAGGCTTACTTTGTTGTTTGGTGTTGTTGATAAGAAATATTAAAATGCCAAATATCACTACACTTAAAAGATATATCTTTTTACTAGACAGGAAAAATCACCATGTTTTTACATTAGCCGTGATTCAAAAATGAATATTTGAAATATAGAAAATGCAGTAATGACAGTTTGTGTTTTGCTTCTTGATCTTCTTCAAAGAAGTACTTCCTCAAAGAAAAAGTTACTTGGGGAATATATGATATCTCATTCTATATTCACCTGTATTTAAGGGAAAATTTTCAAAAGAAGATTTTTTTTTTCATTTAAATTCCAATTGCGCTCATTGTATTCAAAGCATCATTTTCATGGAGTTACATTTAGCTAAATACGATACACTTTTATTTTAACAAACTCTATGTTAACCAATGCATTTCTTCAAAATAACACATATTAGTTAAGAGAAGCATTTCTACAACAGAGATATCACTGGCACTCTTTTTTTTTTCCTGTGTTTTCTATGACAGGTGTAGTGATGGTACAATTCGATATCACTAAGAACCATTGCTTTTAGGAGACTTATAAAGCAACACTGAGATATCCAATATCAAGCAATCTTTCATTAACGAAGCAATTACTGGGACAGGGTTTCACTGGGGTGTCAAGTCAAGTGCACAGCTTGCAGAACAACTTCTAACCAATGTACAAGGCCAGAGGATTAAAACAGGATCTGCTTTGCAAATGACATCTGAACGACACTTATTTGAATGGCTCTTAGTCAAACTAAGAACACAGCTAACTGTAGTTGTAGAAAGCTCTGACCCTTAGACTATGGCGCCATTAATGTCTTTTATGTGCTTTTATTTGATTAGTGCTGTAAGAACCAAGTATGTGAGAATCGTTTCATACTGTAATTTCCTATGTGATGAAGTAGTTATATAAGACAGGAGCCTGCTGATTACTCATTAAAAATCTAAACATTTATCTAATTCAGGTTTAAATAAAGAAAAGCTCTAGAATCGCCATTTTATATTGAAAGGAACATTAAAAACAGTAAGTGAGATTTGTCTAGTGATGCAGGGTTTGTTATGTATTCTCTCATTGATTATTTGGTTTGTATATCTCCTTAGATTTCTTTTTATATGAAAATTCAATAAATTAGAACCAACCCCCATTCAAGGGAGACTGCAGTCCTCACCAAGACCTCTACAAATTTCCAGGGCAAGGGGAAAATCTCAAGTTTTTGTGGTCGCTTTTTGCTATAAGTTCATTTTCCTTATGT
This sequence comes from Pteropus alecto, assembly GCF_000325575.1. Taxonomy (NCBI): domain Eukaryota; kingdom Metazoa; phylum Chordata; class Mammalia; order Chiroptera; family Pteropodidae; genus Pteropus; species Pteropus alecto. The sequence continues at coordinate 7,723,395 of NW_006494614.1, forward strand.
AACTTTTCCCAAAAATAGGCATTTGTGTATAGGTTTTGAGACAATGCAAAAAAACTTTAAATCAGTCTGAGTTTCCTGTTCTAAAATCTGCTTCCTGACCACTGGTATAGTCCCAGCCACTTCTCTTCTACCCATGTTGCTTACCTCCCAGTGCATTTCAAGGTCCTTCTGTCATCTTTCCTTAACTTGGAACTCACATTGACTCTGAGGCTAATTTTTCCATAATCTCATTAACCTGCTCTGCCACCTATTCTGTTCTCAAAGAAAGGCTGGCAGAGTCATTGGAAGTGACTACCTGCTCACTGACAAAAAAAGATGCCTCTTTTGAAAGTTGGAAGCAACTACTATATTGTTGACAAAATTGATGTAACTATTAAATATTAGAACATCCTTGTAAGATAGGTATTACTATTACTATTTTATAGATGAGAAAACTGAGCATGATGGTTTATTCAAAGTAAAGGGAATTTAATGTAGGCAAAATTTGATAAATTAGATAACGCACGTGAAGAAAGAACTGGGAATGTAGTTGGGTAGTTTAAAGCAATTAGGCAGCCTAGATTAGCAAGAGTAGGCAGTTGGAAAACCTAAATGGTTAAAGGAAAAGTAGAAAGCAATGGGGTAGCCAGAATCTGGAAGCAAAGCCATGAGGCTAGCTGCCCATTGGCTATGAGGCAGAGCAAAAAACAAAGAAAATACCTCCTCTTCCCTTCGATCTTCCCCCAGTGCTCCTACTACATAACTGGTCAAAACCCAGCTGTCAAAGGAGCTTGAAAAAATATTTTCCTAAAATACCAAGAAGAGCAAAAAGATGGGGAATGGAGCAATGTGCAAATGAAAGGCACACTTGTCCCACTGCTATTAAGCACCTTCACATTTTGCCAGCTATAAAATCAGTTAATCAATAGCTTTAAGAAACAGAGACTCTGCAGTTCTTATATATCAAAAAGGAGTCCTAGGATATGATAGTTATCTACCTCAGTATCAATATTAGTGATAATAATTTTCCTTTATCAATATAAATAATTAATAATTCCTTATTACTTTTAAATAAAATCATCAAGATAACCTACATTTATGTCCAGTATCTTGATTTTCTCTTTAACAGTTCCTCTCCCTTAAGACTTGTTAGCTATAAACTGGTCTTTAACACCCTGGTTTTAAAGACCTTTTTCTTCAAGACATGTGGTCATTCATTTGGTGTGGTTTTCAGTTTTTGTCTTCCAAGATATGTTCTTATCCAAAAACATGTCAGCATTGATGAGTTTCTTAAATACAGAACAAAGGAAGAAGGGAGTTTCCAAAGAGGGAGGAACATCTGGGAAAGGGCAGGTAGATGCCAGAGGAGCCTTAAATACCTGCCTTTCCAGACGGAGTAGAACAAACAAATGACAACAACAACAACAACAAACAAACAAAAAATGACAATAACAAAAAAAACAGGCTATCTTCTGAAGGTCTCAATGAGACTGAGGGTCATGGAGGCCCTCTATTCAGAACTTGGAGCCTGATTTCTGGACACAGAAGAACTTGGCCCAGGACATCTGTCGATGCTGATGCCATATGATGTATCATATGAGCTTTTATCTTTTCACAGATCCAGCTCCCCAGGCTTGCAACTCCAGGGTGTTATTTCTCTCTTTCCTTGAGCTTGTTTTGAGAGACTCCTCTCACCAAATACATGACTAATTTCAAAGACAATGGGCTTGTATTTAACAAATAAAGAGTGTCTACAAATAATTTTTGTCCATGTATAGCTGCACACATATCTTAAAGGGTTGACCAACTGTGATAATTTTCAGGAGAGAAGCAATATAAAAAATAAAGATTTATTAGGTTCAATTGAGGGATTTTAAAATATGTAATATTTTCCACATACGGAAATTTTTTATTAATCAAAGCTTCTTGAAAGATAGTCATATTTTATATTTAATTTTGGTATAAAATATTATGTTAAAAATTGTTATATAAACATATCACTAAATCCAGTAATTTGAGTTATCTTTGGGATCATTTATGTCTTAAGTGATGCAGGTGTTTGGTGGAAAACATTTAGTAAATATTAGTAATATTTAACATACATCAGTTTCAGCTTTTCTGAACTCTCGTGATATTTAACGTGGTAAATTTTCTTCCTTTTATTCTTTCTACCGTTTTCCTTAGGTTTCTATTTGTCTTAGTCTTCCAACATAAATGAATTCACCAGTCTTGGTCACTTGACCATGGTTTTATTTGGGCAACGGGATATACTACTGTTGTTATTGTTATGGCTCACTATGCATTTATACGGTCCTTTCCTCTAAAGAGCTTAAGTTACTTTATTAAACCTGGAGATAATTCTTATAATACTCATCTGAGATATATTGAATGTATTAAAAATATTAATAACCAACCAATCCATATATATAGTCCATTCACATCCCTTTTACCAGCAACTACCCAGTGAGTTTTCCAAATTCTAAAAATTTAACTAAAAAAATAGTCATTTTAATTAAAAATAAAGAAAATGGCACAAAGTAATTTGATATTAAAACAATTATTAGGTCTATCCTAAATCTTCTAAATACCAAACTAGACTTTTAGAACAAAACAGATTATTAGGAATCATTCCCTCAGTATTTTGCTAATTAAAGGGATTAACTTACTCTAATTCGATCCCAAATTTCAGAGTATATTAAATTAACTTTTTTCCTCTTTAACTTTGGCTTTAGTTTCTATTTTTAAAATAATTCTTATTGAGAAATAAGAAATTTAGAAAAATTTGTAAAACAAATACGTAGTTTACTAAATTATCAAAATGTGAATATTCTTGTAAACACTACACTTATCAGGAAATAATACCTTTCCAGGCACTCCAGAAGTTCCCTATGTGTCCCCCAATTCCAGCCTCATCTCACTCTACTATAAGTTACCTGTACTGATTTTATGTCACTAATTATCCACTTGTACTTCCACAGACACTAACAAGTTTAATTTTGTTAATTTTTTAGCCTTTTTTCTTTTTAATCTGTAGAGCTCCCCTCCATGAAAACTGTTTGTTAAAGAACCTGGGTTATTTGTCCTATAGTTTTCCACAGGCTGGACCTTGCTCATTGCATTCCTCTGCAGTTTTACATGTTCCTCTGCTTTTCTTGCAAATTTGTAGTTGAATTTAAAGGTTTAATCAAACTTGGCCTAGTTTTTTGTTTTGCTTTGCTTTTTTTTTTTTTGGCAAATCTACTTCATAGCTAGCAATGTGTTCCTCACAAGGGATCATAGGGAATCATAGGAGGTATTTAATGGCCAATTATTTCTTTCGGTAAAATTAGAAGCCCTCAATGCTCAATCCCTGGAACTTTTAATTCATTAGGATTTACAAAATTTTAACATTGCAGTTCTGTCAGCTTTTCTTCATGTGTTTGTTGAAATATTTTTATGAAGAGACATTCTTCCATCTACTTTTTGGTTACCCAGTTCTGCAGTTCATATAGGAAAACAGGATGAATGCTTGATTTTTCCCTTTTATTTATATCCGGTTTATGTTTTGAAGCTCTGTTAGCTGTAATTCTCATATACTTTGGAATACAAGTTCTATAACTCATCTTTAAATACCACAGCTGTGCCTTTCAAAAGAGAAAAATGCTTATTTCAGTTTTGGCCACATATCCAAGTTATTAAAAATTTGCATTTGAGATATTACACCCTGAGATATGTAATGATCCAATGCTATGTAAACTCCACTTCTTTCAAAATTCCACCTTCACCAGATGTATAATCAGATTGCCACCCACTCTAATTCATCTTACTTATGGATGTTCTATTATGTTTGTACTTTCCTTTATGCTACCAGTATTAAAATTTTATTTTCTACTTTCAGTTATTAGGTTGGAATTATATTAAGCACTTAAAAATAATCAATTTTCACTAAACTAAAGTTTATTTTTTCCTGAAGTTTTCACATTGTGAGGAAAAGGCAAGTTACAGAGTGAGGAATTTATGATCACCTAGCATTAATTTGCTTAGATGTTATTTGAATTATTGTGGTTATCACTTACAATTTTTTGAAATAGTGTAAAAATAGTTTCACAATTTTAAGGAACTTTTTGAAAGGTAAATACTATATTTTCCCTATTTATAACAGGTTTGTTGAGCAATGACTATGAGCCAAATTTTATCTCAAAATGGAGAAAGTTCAGTATTGAATGATTATGTGGGTCAGACTGAACCCTCGGTCAAGCTGATGGAATCTTGCTGATACTGTTTTGTATGGTTGGTTTGTCTAATAGATCTCAGTGTCACAGAAATGAATACAAAACTGGAGATGATCTGAGGGTCTCAGGGACTGTATGTGACTTCTTGGAGAAGATGATCCAATAGAAATGTGATTAAGTTGTTCTAACTAAATGTGGGCTCAGAAATAAGTATGTCCATCTGGAGCACAAAAACCTTGAGGCTTGAGGCATATGGTGCCCATCTCTTAAAGTGAAGGAACAAATTAGTGACTTTTTCTTGGGTAACTTTCCCTGAATTCAGTGCCTTAGCTAACATTATAATAAATGGACAGTGTCATTAGTGTCAAACTCTCATAAATATTCAAAACAATTAGTAGAACTCTCATAAATATTCAAAACAATTAGTAATATAGTTTATTTTTCTGAATATAAAAAAAGAGAGGAAGAAAGAGAGAAGAGCAGAGATCAGACAATACAGAGACATGTTTTAACGATAGTGCTCTTTGTTTTTAAAGCAATGGGTTTTAAGCAAGACAGATGATGACCATATTTCCACTTTAAGATCACTATATATAGAGAGAAGGGCTTAGAAGGGTCAAGAATGGGTCTGGAAAGACTTGTTAAGGAAATAATGGAGATAAAGTATGATGGATTGCACAAACAGTGTCAAAAAAAAGAGAGAATGAAATTAACAGATTAGAGAAACATTTAGGATTCCCTTTTGTATTGGCAAAATTAAAGGTTAATTTGCGGTGAAACTAGAAGCAACCAGGCCTGGTCAATAGATTACAGTAATTAGGTCAGAAACGAGTATGTGGAATATTAATTAAAATCACCAGGTTTGGAGTCAAATTGTCTTGGTTCAAATACCAGCACCAACACTCACTAGCAGTAAAAAACTGCTAGTTATTTCTTCCCTGAGATTTGGAACAGTACCAAATATAGTAAATGATTAATAAATGATAGCTATGCTTCCATTAAGCTCATCAAGGACAATCGGTGGAATTATTTGCTGAACTACTGGATTATCATGGGACTACTGGAATTTGGGTTTGCTTGGTTGTTTAAACATATGCTTGGAGTTGTTGGTGGCCATTTTGTCACTATATGAACACATCCTGCTTGAGAATTAAATTTACACCAAGATAAAATGAGTCAGGAACTGATGACATTATGTAAGAAATCATGTCCAACTCATTTATCTCAAGACTTCTCAGTCATTTGAGTCTGTGTAGTCCCTATTTTACTTAAGGCAGAGTTCTTTCTCTTGCAATTAAACTGACTAGTATTCTGGATTTCATTGCCCAGGTAATTATATAAGTGATTATGAAGGTATATATTATGTACACTAGTATGCCCGTGTGGGTACATCCACGTAATTATAATTTCAAACAGTAAAACAATATAAAATGAGAAGACTTACACCCAACCCCACCAACACACTTATCCCTGCTCTTTAATAGTTTATAATTTAATGATTTTATGAATATAATACCTTCTCTATATAATGCTTATGACATGTTTCTTTGATTTAACAACATTAGAGAACATTTCTGATTCCTAATATCTTTTATTTTTTAAATATCATTTAGTGGTAAATTTATAATTTTATCTGTTTTCAGCTTCTATTTCTTTAATCCATTATTTTTAGAGATTTTCTATTCATAGTACATATGTAAAACAACAACAACAAAAATAGCATAGATATTGTTCCCTCCTCCTCATTTCATTTTATTACATTTTGTTCTTTCTCTTACCTGTGTCATCACATTTATGTTTTCAGGGTTGTTGTATTTACTTCTTTTTTTTTTTTTTAACAATTAAATCTTCAATACACTTTGCCTATTAATTGAATTTTGAAAGCTACTAAAAATTTATAAAAATGAAAATATTTTTCATTGTACAAATAGTACCATTGGATCCATAGAAAATGGCCTATAAACTCTATCCTTAAATTTTGCTCTTCAAAGAAGAATGTTCAAAGCATCAATGTCAGATGTAATCTCCTTTCAGTTACTCAGAACCATACCGTATTCTAGTCTGTTGTCTATTAAGATCATAATTGTTTTTGTGATTGTTTTGTTTTCATTAAATTTAATTTGCAATTCTAACTTTTAATCGTTAAGAGAAACAATTCAAGAAGAAGTGGCCTCTTAAAATATTTGTTGTATGTATTCCCTTTGTTATTAAAGATATTTATTATTCATGTAATCTTTGACTTTTTATTTTAGTTTAAACAGGATTATTTTCTGAGACTATATGCAGATGTTCTCTTTGGACATCTTTTCATTGCAATAATGAGTTAACATCACTGCTTCATAGATTTCATATTTTTGTCCTTAGGATATTTGCTCAATATGCCATAGTATATATCTGAGTATGTTTTTCTTAATAT
>NW_006494614.1:7730040-7784768 GCF_000325575.1 Pteropus alecto
TAAGTATATATATATATATACACCTATATATATCAAGATTTTGTTTTTATATATTAAAATATATTTATTTTGTCCTCATTTTTTATTAACGTGTAGTTCAGTCTAAAAATCTACATTCAAGATAATTTTCTTTCACTTTTGAATGTCTTGCTCCAATGTGTTTTCATATCTGACATTCTTAATGCTAATTTAAGCCAATGGTTTCTCTTTATTTTTTACTCGATCTGTTTGTACGTGTATTTGATATTTTATTTTGTTTTTCTCTGTTGGTAGGCTTTTATTTTATTCTTGAAATATAAAAGTTTTACCAACTTGTGAGTAGGTATGTATTTTTTATTCATTCATCTCACTTATTAAGCATTTAACCTAAAATAATAATGGGTATCTTTTGAAAGAGTAATGAATTTTGTTTGTTGTTGATGTGAGGCCGATTATTTTTCTTGAAATTCCTAATAAGTGGATGTCAGACATCTAGAATTGTTTCTTTTCCAATTCATAAGTTTTTTCATTTATTAATGTTTTAAATAATTATGAATCTGTCTTTTTCCTTGTTCTAAGAAATCTTCACATTCTGATCATCCAGATTATTTATTTGATCTTCTGAAGTTTCTATTTTATTTTCAGCCTCTTACTGACTTAAAAAAATTTAGCTGTCACATTTTAAATTTCCATCAATGCCTCCTTATCTGTTCTATTGTTTACACATTTTTCATAGAAGCATCTATTTACTCTATGGAAAAAATTGTCTGTTGATTACTTAAATAAAAATTTACTTTCATTATGTTTTCCCTCTTACATTAAATAATCACTTTTCTGGGAGGTCATTCATTAGATATATTTATCTTCATTATTCTCTTGTGTTGTTTTTCATTAAATAGTTAATGATACTTCTGAAAAACAAAATGGGCTAGCTAAAGAAGGGGGATCCTTCTGTAGAGTTCTGAATTTATTTCTTAAGTTTTCTTCCATGTAAAAGAAAGTTAAAAGTGATCTGGGGGTCTGTTAAGATGTTGTTGTGTGCATAATTTATTTTTAGAAAATGAAGTCCGGATGAGGAAAAGACAAAAAGTAGGCTGTGACTCTCCTCCCCCAGCATCATAAACAAGAAGCAGCATAGAACAGAAGTTAAGCGCACTGGCTTTGGAACCAAGTCTTTTTGGCTCGAATTCTGGCTCTGTCATTTGTACGCTCCATGACTTAGTATAATTAACTTGGTGTCTTTGTACCTGTTATCTGGTAAATATGACTATTAGAATCTTCAACATAGTGTTGTCATATGTTACATATAAAACATTTAGACCAATATCTCATGCACAGTAAACACTTAATTGTTAGCTTAAAAAGAAAAACATAATAAATTTTACATTAATATAAAAATATTTAGTATATTTTTCCTTTACAAAGAACAACTTTTTGCTTGCTTTTATTTGTTTTTGTCTCTTATAGACTTCTAAAACTACTTCAATCCTTTTACAGCTTCTCTCAAAGGCACACCTACTCTGAACCTCCCCAGGCAGATCTGCTATTATCTCCAGAGAGTTATTTTCCAGATTTAGCATTAATGCTACTCTTGCCTGTCTTTTTATAGTGGCTGTAAAAAGTAGGGAAGAGGAGAGAAGAAAGAAGGACTGGCCCAGCTGTTTCTTTCAGTAACGATAATAATTATGAACGGCCAACACTGTTTCTAATAATCATGATGGCCCACTTAAACCTTCTCTGAGCTTGGAGTTGAGAACTTGAGTTCTCCTTCTCTGAACTTTGAGTATTTCCAGAGCTGAGGCTAGAAGAATGTCTTTCACCTTTGCTGCAATTCTTTCCTGGATAGTATGTTTAGGCCACAAAGCATACTCTATATCAATGCAAACCAATCTCCTTTCCTCATTTCACATATTAGACACAATATACAGTTAAGTGATACTATTGCCTCCTCATTCCATAGATTTATTCATCTCTATATCTAATCTTTACTGTCATCCTGAATCTGAAGCAAGTCAATTTTTCCTTCCAAAATTTCCAGATTGGCTTATGCAACAATCAAATTTCTTAGTTCATCTTTATGTATTATAGATATACTTATTTACATTTAATCTTTGCCCTCAGTTTCCTGAATGTTTATAGTTTACATATTTTTGTATTTTAAAACAAATGTTCCCTTTAAATTTTCTCAAAATTAATGTATATCTTTAAACTGAATATAGCTAAATATTTATTTTAATATCCATATATGTGGCTGTACATTTTAATATCATTTACTATAATAACACAATTCTTTATGTTAATAAAAGTTTTGAATAAAATGCACTTTCACCAGGGACAATCTAACTTAACATACCTTCCCATTTGTTTTTATTAAATTTTAAAAGCATTTTTCCTGTATAACACCTCACAGACATTAAGGATTTAGATTGGTTCTTTTTCTGTTGAAAATAAAATCAGTCTACTTTGAGAACAATATATTCATTCATGGACCATATTAACCAATCAATAATTTATGGCTCTTATTTACACATAAGATATTAAACATATGCAATGTAAATCTTTAACTATGAACAAAGAAATGAATACCTAGTGATTAAAACAGACCCGAGAAATTAAACTAATGGAATATTTTCACTTTTAAGGCCAAAACGTTTGTCTTAAGTAAAAGAATAGATTTACCTGTGAACAGAAAAGACCATTTATTCAGATGATCTAAAACATGTACTTTCTCAGCCTTCTTTCTCATTGTGTGGGTTGCAAGTGAAAGTTTCAGTGTGAATGAGCTAGGAATGAAGACAAATCAAGACTATAGTGTGACAGTGATCCTGATGGCTGTAAATGATGGTGGTGCTTCAATTTTTGAAATTGTTTCATTTAAAACCTAAGCATTGGATTTCTACACAGTATTATAGGATTCTCAGCCTTCTTTGATTCAATTTAGAGGAAACATTTATGGAGCTTAAATTGTTTCTGGCAATTCTATCCTCTGTAACATTTTAAATAATGTATTTTATACCAAACATTCCCACATAAAATGTAGATAAATTTAAAAATGTATAATCACATCTATTCACAAACTGGTTTTGGTTTTAGTTTTTGGTGGGTTTATGTGTGTGCTCTTTTAGCAAAAGGATAGTCAAAACTGATAAAAAGTAAAATTTAAATTCTCAGCTGATTGTTTCTCAAATGAAATGACTACTTTGATCTAAAACAAAATGATAGATATAAAATAACAAAATAAAATAAAACAAAACAAAATGAATCAGGAGAGCATGCACCTCAGATACTGAGGCTGACCACCTAGGTTTCACTTTTCCTTTTCTAATCAAATATAAAGTGAGTTCGAAAAGCCAGGTTTTGGTTCATTATCTACTTTTGTTTGCCCTTTTTATATCCTTGATAGGTGTAAATGTAATAAAATCAAGCACTAAGTTCTAGTAAGGGAAAACTGGTACACTTTAATGTACATAAATTATGCTTGACCTGAGATTTGACTTGTTCCATTGATTAGAAAACTTACTTCTGTTATTTTTTTTAAAAAATCTCACTCTTTAGCTTTTACAGAATAATTATAAAATACCTATGAGGGGTTGTGGCATTAGATGATGAATGTTTTTCCATGTCATTCTACTTGTTAGAAGATTTGGGTGACAAAACTACTGGAAGTGTTCGTGATCTCCAAATTTGACACTAAGTGGTATTTGTAAAGGTTATTCTGGGGACATTTTGTTGCTCCTGTGTTGATTTCGTTTCCTTGAGGATCATGGAGGAAATTACCTCTTCCACTTGAGGGCCTTCAAAGGTCTTCACATCTAGCCTCAATGTGCAGTGATTGGCAGGACCTCCAATTACACAAACTTCACTAGTCAGGTAAAAAGTTCCCTTTTATTATTACACTTTATGAGCTGGCTGAATTAAGTTAAACTTGTACATCATTTTTCTTTCTCAAAATTAAAAAGATTTACACTCACTGTTTTGAACAAGTACATTTTTACTCGCAGCTGTCAAAACAAGCTGTCATTTCAATTATCTAGAGTGCCTATTAGTCAATTTTTAATAAAGTTTCAACTACCTTTTCCTGGTTTTTAATGAATGGCCTCCCTTGCACACCTTTTAAATATATGTTCCATATCCCCTATAGAATTCTGAAGCTAGGTAGAAAATATTAAATAACTTAATCATAAAATGCTTTACATTTTCCTATGTTGCCTAGAGCACACTCCTTTCCAGCAGTTTTATTTTCTTGTAAATTTCTTCTTAGAAAGCAATCATAGAGGCAACAATAGAGGTTATAGTAGTGATTAATTTGAGACAGTTACTTCTTGTTCAATGGAACAAGAGATAAACAACTTAGATCTATCTCTCTATCTCTCTATTATCTATCATGTGTCTGTCATCTATCTTCATACTTCAATTATTTTCAAAGATATGACTTTCTCTTCCACATGACTAAATTCCTAAAAAATAGCAAACATGCATAATTTTCCCTCTGTTCTTCCCAATATTTAGTAAATTATTATGTATATAAATTTGCTTTTATTAAATTGTTAATAAAAAATAATTTAATAAATGCTCATATTTAGATCCCCAAAGTCATCAAATATACCTCATTTTTACTTCAGAGATAAGTAAGCTGAGTCCCAGTGCACTGGGCTAATCAATGACAGAGAAAGGATTAACTCTCCTGATGGCCAAAACGCTAATGCAAAGTCTACTTCACTTCTCCATCTTGGCTCTCTTGATATATTGTGTTTATTCTGGAATGGTCTCCACTTTCTCATTGTATTTGTGTGAAAACGATTTTTTGAGGGAGTAGTTTAATTTTCAGAACTCTCATGTAGATATTTATTTATATTGCAAGTCTGTATGGCTCAATTATGATGTTACAAGTCTAATAATATAATTAAATTTGGTTAGTTTGTATATCACACTTACGTTATTTCTTTATCAAAGAAAGAAAATTTTTCTCTCTAGGGAAAATTATCTGCTTTATAAATTTCTTCCCAGAACAAGCTTCTGGGAAGAAGAAACTCATTAAATGGCTTGCTAAATTTTTTCAATCCATTTAGGATTTTAAATTGGGGTGAATATTTAAAGCTATTGTAAAACAGTTGGTTTTTAGTTGACTAATTGCCATTAACATTCCCTAGTCAATTCCTTTGTTCCCTTTGGGGATATTAGAATTTTTCTTTGTCTTTTTTTTTCTCTCAGTTAAAGACATTATCATTTTACCAAATCTACCCAGTCACTAAACTTAACATTTTCAATTCCTCCGATTTCCTTAATCTAAACATTTGACTCAACCCCAAGTGCTCTGAATCCTAAACCTAAGGTATGTCCTAAATCCATTATCTTTCCTCCAGGTCTCAAATGTCGTTGAGTTTCCTGTCATTTCTTATTTGGACTCTCAGAAAACTCAGGTTATTGATTTCTTTGTTTCTGTTCTCTCTCTAATCCAAATTATGTTTCTAACTATCATTAAATTTCTAAGAAACAAATCTTTCATGATTCCCTTCCCACAATACATAAAATCTGTGGATGATTCCGTTTAATCCCTTATCAGGAACCACTAGACTGCACAGTCCAAAAGAAATCTAACATAAATTTAAGACACACAGGTAATTTTAAACTTTCTAGTAGTTACATTGAAAGCAATAAAGCAAAATTGCACCCAACACAGGAGTGCCTAAGTATATAAAGCAAATATTAATGGACATGAAGGCAGAAATTAACAGTAATACTATAATAGTTAGGGACATTAAAACGCCACTTACTTCAATGGATAGATCATCCTGACAGAAAATTAATAAGGAAATAATGGTCTTAAATGTCACATTAGACCAGTTTGACTTGATAGACATTTATACAGCATTTTATTCTAAAACTGCAGGTTACACATTTTTCTTAAGTTCACATGGAACATTTTCTAGGATAGATTCACAAAACAAGCTTCAATAAATTCAAATAGATTGAAATTATATTAGGCATATTTCCTGACCACAATGACATAAAACTACAAATCAAGTTTAATTAATTTTAATAATATATTTTATTTTACCCAACATATCCGAAATGCTACTTTAACATATAATCAACATTGAAAACTTATTAACAATTTATTTTATATTCTTTTTGTCATACTAAATCTCTGAAATCTGATGTACTTTACACTTTCAGCACATTTCATTTCCAATTAGTTACACTGCTGCCTAAATAAATACTAGTGATAAGCAGAACTTGTGATTTTGTTACGACTTTTGGATAGGGTAGCTGAGATCCAGGTTGGGTTCAATAATGACTAATTTTCCAAGGCAGACAGTTAATTTACAGCAAAGGCTGGCAACCCTGGAGTAGCCTCAGACTATTAAAAAGTGGCAATAAATGAATAAAATATTTCTGTGGGAATCTTGAACCACTCTGTATATATAAGGGGAGAAGAGTGGACCACTTTTCCTGAACCAGGTTGAGACGGGAAAGATAGTCCGTTGCGATCATTGTTAGGTGTGGGGCCTCTTTTGTGTATTTGCCAGGACTTGAAAGCAACAATGTAAACCTGTAGCTCATTCTCCTATTCTGGTAAATATTTCAAGCAGGTTTAACTTTCTTCAAAATTATGTATATTGGAGTAGAACTTGAGGTCTTCCCGGTATAGAATGGCCTCCAAATTAAACGGCACATATTCATTTCTATGTTCAAGAGTTATGGATCAGGTACCTCCAAAATCAGAATCTATATGAAATAATGCTTCATGGTGAGAAAATCTTTTTGATTAGTAGAGCTCCCACTTTTCTTGATGTATCAAGGTGATATTGAGAAGATGAGAGAACAGAACACTTGGTGCCAGTCAGTGTAGTATTATTACCTAAATTGTCACCTTTGCTTCCTTTGGAAATGTGGCTAAAGAAATCTTGGTATAGCTTTCATTTCAGACCACAAACAATTTCTGTGTTTTAGTATTCTTCCTAACACTTAAGTAACCTTCACTTAAATCCTTTAGGCATTTCTAGTAGCTGCTGAGAGTATTAATTTACCCAACACACTTCCCTCTATCTTACGTCTTACGCCAACCATCTTTCTCTTTGTACAAGGTGAATGGTAACCAACTGCTTTAGGATTCACATCTGTGTCCACCTGCACCAGAAAGAGATTGACTTATATACTTACTAGTCCTACATTTAAAAATCCCAGCTGGTTTTGGTTAGACCAGGGAAGTGAGGTCAGTAAAAACATTGCAACTTTTGGAGTAATGAGGCAACATTTTCTAAATTGAAGAAAGATGCTTTCACATAAGAAAGGGGTGAAATTTAAACAACTAAAAAACTTTATTTCCGCAACAAGTAGAAAATTAGAATTTAATTCTGTCCCTATAGGCAGTTTAGATTAATTCTGCATCACTTGGCCCAGAGCAGCCTGTTCAGATCACGACTCTGATGTTTCACAGACACTTTAACATGCCTTAAACTCCTACTTTTCAACACACCCTGGCACAGCAGGTACTCCTTGTTCACGCCAGATATTTTAGACTTATTCAAACGGCTTCTTCTCTTTCATCTGCCTCTTCTACTGGGTCACCAATCTTCTAAATGCTAACTCTTAAATATCTCTTAAAACCATCTGCTTCTCTTCCATCACCACCATTCTTGTCCAAACCATCATCTCTCTCTCTTAGATACTGCAATACCTTCATTACTAGTTGTCCAGATTCCACTCTTGACTTCCTATGACTCAGACTCTACTCTGAGTGGTATTTCAAAAATGTGTATCTGATTATTATACTCCCCATTTGTTCAGTTGCTTATAAGGATTACAATCTTAAGAATTAAAGATTAATATTTATGTCTTTAACAAGTTCTCAAAGTGTGTGATTTGGCACCTGTCCACCTACTTAACCTCCTTTCTCACTATTCCCCCTTTAAAAAACATTTTTTAATTTAGAAAGAATTTCTATAAGGTCTATGAGTTTATACTGTTTTAACTCAGGTCTTTTACATGACATTCTTCACACCTGCAATGGTCTCCCAAAATCTTTACTCCTACTTATCCTTCTATCTCAATGTAAGTAGCTCTTTCTCCAGGTAACTTTACCCAGCTATGAAGATGAGGTTTGTTTGCATGTTAAGTATTGCAATGTAATGCTGCATTTCTTTTTAATTGTTTACCATTCCTGTAATTATCTGTTAAATATCGATAAATTCCATGAGGGCATGGACCACGTCTTTTTATCTCTGTATTCTCAAAGCCTGGTACAAATGCCTGACCCAAAGAAGATGTTAACGAGCATTAGTGGCATAAATGCATAAGTGGATGGGTGAATGCTCACATTGCTGTAACTTACTGTTTACAATTCTGTCACACAGTGCATCTCCTTTAACAGCAAGTTTCTGAAGGATTTGTATCCCTAGAGTAGTCTGTGCTTTATAGCAAGCTCTAAAGACATGTTGATTGAAAGATTAATAAAAGCAGAGGATGCCTGCCATGCCAGATAATTTCAATTCATTCTATTTATTTTTTCTCTTTCTGAGGAATTCTCCTCATAGATATTGAATTACTGGGTCACTATCTTTCATCTACCAGCATAAAATCAGATGACTAAACTATTTCAGATAAGTCTCTAAACAGAACCTTTGAGTTAACCTATGAAGTAACTAATAAGCATGAGGGTACTGAGTTCTGCTATAACTCTGTGATATACATCTTCTTTCATGACTGTTTTTTCTAAACTAATAAGAAACCCAGACCCAAAAGCTCCCTCTTATAACATCTATCACTCTGTTAATTGTTGCAAATAGCTGCCAGGCAGAGTACTGCAAAGCTCAGCACTATTTCCAAACCTAATTCTGACAGGCCAATAAACAAAGAGATACCATGAGAAGTAGTTCAAATCTCTTGTCCCTATATATACTATTTCTAAGAACTCTATGACTAGTACCCAGATCACTTCTCTGTCTTTACAAAGGTCAACTCAATAATTTTTCTCTTAAACTATCTCTTGTTTCTTTATTGAGATCCTTATATATAATAGGCCAAATGTGTTAGTCATTGAGGATACAGTCAAAAAGAAGACATGGTCCATGTTGAATATATTATTAACCCTTCTTATAGCATGGTCATCATAAAACAATATACGCTGTGGACCCCCTGATTTCATTCTCATGATCAATACAGGTGAGCTGAAAAACACATTCTGAGTCATTCTATATACCAGCAAACAATGGAAGAATGAATGCTAGAGCAACTGATGCTTCTGAAAGATATTCTAAAATAAAAGAAATATCTTGATGGGCTCATTTTTTAACTACCCCATAAAATGTGCATATTAACTTGACCATAGAATGAGAAAGTAATAAATATTAGAAAACAAGTAAGTATTATTTATAATAAAAGGGAATAAAAGAATTACATATGATATTATTTTAAGAACTAATAAATAAATTCAGTAAAGTCACAATAAACATAATATACAAAATCTGTTGCATTTCTGTACGCTAATAGCAAACTATCAGAAAGAGAAATGAAGAAAATGATATCATTTACAACTGAATCAAAAAAATTAAATACCTAGGAATAAATTTAACCAACAAGGTAAAAGACCTGTGAAGGAGGTGAAACACTAGCATTGCACTGCATGTGTGGCTGGAGTCATAAAAAAAAAAAACTACAGAATCACACACAGAAAAAAAATGAACAGTTATTCTGTGTTCTCTGTTTGCCGTATTTTGTTCCTGTTTGCTCAAACGGTTTCTCTTTGATACTCGGAGGAACTTTGCTTTCTGGATTGCAGATATGTTTTCCCTGCACGGTCTCGGTGGCTCTCTAATGCCTCATCGCTGCTTAGCTTCCCAGATCTCAGAAAGGCATTCTTCATTCATTTGATCAGGTGTTTAAGGTGTTCTCTAAAAAACAAACAAAAAAAACCCTGGTTTTATTTTTTTTAAGTTTTTTGCTCAGCCAATTACACAAACAATCGCATAGTCAAAGCCTCCTCACCTCTTCTACGCGGCATACCAGTTTCCTAGGGCAGCCACAACAAACCAGGTGGCTTAAAACAATAGAAATTTATTTTCTTGCAGCTCTGGAGGCCAGAAGACTGAAATCAAAGTGTCAGCAGCGCCATATTCTCTTGGAAGGCTCTAGGGAAGAATTCTTCCTTGCCTCTTCCAGTTTCTGGTGGCCCCAGGCTTTTCTTGGCTTGTGCCAGCAAAACTCCAATCTCTGCCTCTGTCTTGACCTTGTTATGGTTTACCCTAATCTAGTATAACCTCATTTTAATGAATTACATCTGCAAGGATCTATTTCCAAAGGAGGTCACATTCTGAGGTTCTGAGAAGACATGAATTTTGGGGGGACACTCTACAACTCATTAAACATGGCATAAAATTCCCTTTACAATCCAATCCTAGATTTTCTACTTTTAGAATATCCTTTTAGTATATTTTGGGTTTTTCCCATTAGCCTGCCAGAAAAACAAAAAATGATTCAGTGAAAGAAACCAACTAATATAGTACTCATTTGCTGCTGTAGTGCCTTCCTAAGAAAGATATAAGCATTTAAAGTATAACACGTCTCTATCTAGGGACAGCTAATACAATCTGGGGTGTTTGTTTTCCTGATCAAGAACTTATCCTCCAAATAATCACAGAATAAAAATAATTATAAAATTAATTAATAATCTACATGTTATGTAAGTTAATTATATAATAAAATTATATTTCTACTTCTAGGGAAAAGGTTTAAAGTATTGTGTTACTAATTATAAGAGATGAAATGTAGAATAAAATATACATACAACATATAAATATAGTATATTATAATTTTAGCTAAATAATTAACATGTGTTTTGTTGCTTTTTCGGCATTTATAAGAACTTTGAGGGGATAGTAAAAAGCCTAAACTTAACTTGCTGCCTCTTTTCTCTTGATAGATTTCTATGCATAAAACATAAAATTTTGAAATTTATTGAACTTTGGCACTTTTCCTAAGTATTTTACTCAGTGCTTACTAAATGTGCTTATTATCAGTGATGACGATGATGGCTTTTTTCACGGAGAAACATTTTAAAAGTAAGGGATACTCCATTGTCTTCTCCCCCTGCCTGCCTAACCTCTTGATTTTATTCAAATTCGTAAGTACAATTTTCCATAACCAGCTAAAGAAACAATAAGAGCACCATAGTACTTTTTGAGTAGTATGTACAAAATACTGAGTATTTATTTAGAATAAATAACTGCAAAATATCACAAGGATAGAGATGTAATTGACATCATTCTCGTGAGAGATCAAGAAGGATAAGTGGCAATGAGTTCATCATTTACGAGCTGCAGTAAAGCTAAGCCTGTTAGCCAGGAAGTGTATGTGAAGAAGCTTCCTGATCAGGAACAGGCAGTCCAGAAAGAGGCTTCCTGGGGAAGGGGACACTATAGGCCAGACCTGAGGGATGAGTATGGGATTTAAGCAGAGGGTGGGAAGGAGAGATAGGCAAAACAGGAACAGTCAGAAGTGAAAGTAGAGAGGTTACAAGAGCTTGATGATTCATGACAGTCTCTGACATGCATTTGATTGATCCTGTGGCATTTAAAATGAGTAATAATATTCTATAGCATTCTATGGCATTTTATAACTTTCTAAGTACACTGATGTATGTTAGGTCAATGTTCTTTTATACCTATTGTATTTTGTAGCCATGATAGCTATCAACATTCTTATTTTAAATATGGGTCAATGAATTTGGACTTACAAATGTAAAGTGAGCAACTCTGGACGTAACACTGGAGAAAGTGTTCTCTTTGGTTACTAGGATTTTTTTTTTTTTTCTGTTGCATACCTTTTAGATCCTCTTTCTGGGAAAAACATAACAAAAATAAAAGTAAATAGGCAATAAAAACTCTCTCTCACTGAATTGCTAAAATAGCATAAGATCACTAGGCAAACATTCACTGTCGCCTTAGTCCTTGAACATTGGGAAGAAAGGACTTTAAAAAGCAACACTGTATGGTGACCATTGATATCCATAAATTGCAGAGAAAGAAGATTAGACTCAGAGAGTATTTAATCAACAAGTAAGTTTGGAGCAGTCACTAAGCACTCCATTCTTTGCTTAAAACTTCTGTGTCTGACAAAAAATGGATACATACTGTATTTTTATAAATATTTGTTAAATGAATAACTGAAGAGAATGGCACAGGTCATGCACAGATCCAGGTACCATTTCAGGGGTCTCTGAAGCACCTTAAGAAAGTATCAAGGGGAGGACGCCCAGAATGAGGGAGCAAATCTATGGTGCCAGTTAGCCTTTACTTTGAAAAGAATAATTTTATAGAAGAAGCCTTCTAGCATTTTATCCTCTTTCCTTTCATAAGCCTTCAGTATAGAGATAATGTTTTCTTTTTCAGAGTCACAATAACTCTGGCAATTTTTATTTCTTATAAGTTCTGGACCACTGTAAGATTTTGGAGACAACACTTAAACATATCCCCCATTTCCCCATCATTTTCTTAATGTTGGACATTCTGTCATAGTTCTCCCTGGGTGGAAGGTGCCACTTTCCTCAAGATATTGTCAGAATACTCATAGTTTCCAATTAAGCTATAAGCTTCTGTGATATTTGGGCAGCCTAACATCTTGCCTTGCTTTGAACTGAAGCTAAACTTGGTTCAAGGCTAGTGTATATAGCATATGGAAGAATTCTGTACTATCAAACAATAATTTCAATGGCCTCAGACTAGGCAATTTTTACCCATCTCAGTGGTCCTGCTAACATGAACTCTTCTGCCTCCTCTGAGGATATCATGCCTTACATCATGTGGCAGACTTGTTAGCACAATTTTTAACTCCTAAATTAAAAAAACACAGTAAGTTTTAGTGAAATGTATTAATTGGATAAGCATTGATAATATTTTATTTGAGAATTTTCTCTTCAGTGAGTGATGGTAACTGTTATTTTGAGAATTATATGTAAATTTGATGTATATAATTTGTTTGGGAAAATGCTGAACAATGGTGCTCAATCTCCTAATAAACTTAGAATCTTTGTGTGAGATTCTCCACTGGTTGCCGTATTTGCAGGTCAACTTAAGCTTATTCTTGCAATACTTCTTTCAATTATCCATGTCTCTCTTAGAATTTCTCTAGAGCAGAATAAAGTACTCGTCTCAAAGCACTAGCAATACTTCTCCTTGTAGATTGAGTCTTGGTGCCTAAGCAAGATGTGGACTTTAGCTCCTGGTGTGGCCTGATAGCTGGTCCAATGTATTAACTCTATCAGGTCTTACAGTCATTCGACCCTGTTGCAAATCAAGACCAACACATGGTTGTTTTTTCTGTGCTTGCTCATATAGTAGGGACTTCATAAATATTAGTTGAATAAATTAATGGTCAAGGGCAAAGTTGTGGAGTGGAAATTTCACTCCTACTTCGGTGAATTAATTACATTCCTTCTCTTTGAATAGGGCAATTTGCCCATCTAGATGGAGCCTTTTCTTATTTGTAGGACTGTCCAGTGAAATTCTTTTTATCTTAGAACATTTTGTAGTCCTCTCTTTCAATTGGAAAATAGTTAATTAAAATTGAAGTATCTACTTCTTTATATGATGTAAGATCTATTTAAGCTTAGTGCTTACCCTTCCTTTGATGATTTTTGATGGTACATGTAGGAAGAACTTATACTACGTTTAGGATTATATCTTTGGATGTAGGGAGGGTACTGATGCAGATGGCAGATTTTTAAGGGATGGTTGATTGGTACTGAATATCTTGTCATATCAAAAAAAAAAAAGAAAGAAAGATAAAAGAAAAGAAGCACACAATATGAGACATCATGTATAAATGTGCATATCTCTCCATAATAGCCTTACTAATTATTTGAGAATGTGAATTTTTATAATTATGAAGGGGTATGTATAAAGTAGAAGGGATTATAAGTAATAATTCAATAGGAGAAGGGTTTTGAAAGTATAATCATTTGGAAAAGTTTATTTCTATGCTTGAGATTTGGAAAGAGTTTCTCCTTGCTGCTAGTGTGCTTAGGGGTCATAAGGTCAATAAAATTTCTGCAAATGAGACTCCTCTATCTTTATTATGGGAGCCTGGAGACTCTAGGAAAGCAATATGACTATGTGAGGCCAGGAGTTATTTGGGTCAGAGACTGGGAGCCATATGCACAGTCGTTGAAAGTAGCTATGAGGCAATTATAGTTCCGAAAGTTGATCAAGTAGAGTGGAATTTAATCATGCATATATTTAGCATGATTAAAATCATGCTAAAATCAACTCTATATGCTTGGGAGATAGACAGAGAGGGAAATAGTAACTCATATTTATACGACGTGGTCAATTCCACTAATTATGCATCTGTCCTGAACGAACACAATGGGGCATACGGTACTTGACCACATTCCACCAGTCTCTATTTTCAAGGTCCTCACAAACTGCAAACATCTTGCTGAGCTGAGTTCTATTGTGTATCTTTATTTCAGAGTGTTCCCTAAATGGAAACCAGCTACTTTATCTGTTACTCTACTGAATAGATTGTTGGACTTTTTGAGAGAAAATACTTTGGTCAGCAATATAGTGGATTGTCTTAGCTGTGAACCTATGTATAATTTTGCATTATACACTGACTTCAAAATTTACCATCACATAAAATCATACTACCTGGACTTCCTTATATATTTAGATTCCTAGAGGGCCCACTGCTTGTACGAGTCCAGAAGATGCCTTTCACGTTATATTCAGTCAAATAGATTGTCATAGAAGGTATAAAAGGCTTTACTATGAACATCATAAATTGGCTTATCTCAATTAGGACAGCAATATCTGAAACGTAACTTTGGAATTCATTCGGTTATTTGCTATGTATGTGTTAGCCATCAATTACATGTCAAGCAGTATTCTGAATCCCAAAGATATCAAACATTTTTTTGAAGAGAATCTAATAGTCATCTAATGGAGTTTCTAACTTGACTTGAGTTTCCTGTTTGAAACTTCTAGTGGTAGAGAACTCCCTTCCACAGTCATGTAGTTCTTCCATTATACTGAAGCATAATGTTTGCTTGAATTACAATTCTAGTTCTTCCCTTGGAGGCATAAATAATTTTTAATACCTTATCATTATTATAACCCTTAAGTGTCTGAAGAAAATTTTCTCATTATTCCTTCCCTCTTCTCTCTCGACCTGAAAATCTTGTATTTTTCATGACAAATATCTTTTTTTTTTCAGGAATACTTTATATAGTAGAACTTCTAGTCTATTCCCACCTTGAACAATGTCTCCCTTATAGTTCCTCATCACCCCCAACCTTAAATTCTAGACCCAGAGTAAACCTATTATACCTGAGAGAAAATAAGCCAGTTAATGAGGCTTAGGAAAGGCTAGGAAACTTTGGCCAGAATATACCGAGGACTCATAACATTACATACTCTCACTTGCTTACAAAGAATTTGGAAATAACCCCAGGAACCTTCTGAGATATATTTATCACATTTTGATTAGCTGCCTTTTATCTTATTTTTTTTCTTTGGGAATGCTTGCTCATTATATAATATATAATCTCCATGTGTTAAATAATATGAAGATTTGAAAGCAAATCTAATCAAAGATATTAGTTGCCATAGTGATCTGGAGTATTAGCTTTCTTTTTCTTTCTTCATAAAGCAATGGTACAAGATAAGCAGATACATAAGTACTAGAATCATGAAAATAAATATCCATATTGGAGATCTGAGCACATGATTAGGAAAAGTATATAGGTGTGTATGAATGATGATTTCTACAACAGATTTTTGTAAAATATGATTTAAGATAACTTTTCTCATTACATTAAATTTAATTTGGAAGATTGCAAAAAATATTTTGTTATTATCTTTAAACTTAGATTTTCAGAGGTATACCATAATTGCAGTTATTAAATTAATTATTGCTAAAAGTTAAAAAATCTTAAATCTCAGATTTTTCTGTTAGAAATTGTTAAATATTGGAAATTTCCTTTCACTTTGATAGAATGTTTTATACTTGTTCTTTATTATTCAGAAATTAAATTTAAAGTTTTAAAATATAGCAAAGAAAATCTGTCTTGCCATGACTACATTACAAAGAAAAAAATTGTTGAGATTTGTAGGCGATGAGAAAATATTGCTTCTTTAATTGTTTACATAGTGTTATTTCTTTTTATGTAATTACATTTTATAGACAATGCCACATGCTTTGTCCACACAAAGCCAAACATCTGGATGAAAAGTGGAAAGGATAGTAACAAACCCAGATGGTTTGTAAACACAAGGCCAAACATCCAGATGGAGTCAAGAAGGCAAAGCATGTGCATGACAAATAACAGATTTTTATTCAGATGTCATGGCATCATATAGACACGGCATATCAATAAACTCTTTTTTAGTGAAGACAAAGAATGTGAAATAAGCTAGAGGTCAAAAAGAAAGAGGAAAATTTATAGAAAAAGCATATCATTAACATGAAATAAAATTTAACTTTTAATGAAAGTAATTTCTAATTGGTTGATTTAAAAGTTAACTTATTTAAAGGAAATCTAAGCAAAAAAGGACTCAGCTTATTAGATTCACTTTTGAATTGTAATAATCTTTACTGAGTTTATGATTTGAGAGAATTGTCAGTGCAGCTCACGTGTGCAATAAATGGGCTCAATTAAAAATTGCATTTGATTCTGATTAAAAAGTTGCTTGATCTTTATTGTTTCAATATACTGCAATACAGAAATGCATCTACCACGTCACAGTCAATAAACAGACTTCCTTGCTATCTCTGAATAATCGACTTTATCTTTGTCGAAGGGAACAAAAGAAATGAAAGCAGCATAGACGTTATTCATTTATTTAGCATGAGAATCTTATTATTTCGGTCTGTCTCCCCACAGTAACCTCTTATTTAGAGTCTTGTAGACTTTATACACAGTTATTTCTGACAGAGACCTTGTAATTTCAGCATAATCTCTTTTTTCTAAAGCTCTGAAAGAACTGTAAGAAGATGGTCAACATTAGTCTGAAGAAATAGTATCTAAATGATCATTTATTGTATTTGTATTCTTTCTAAAGCTCTGAGATAGTTCAAGTATAAAACAATCTTCCACTTTTCAAAAAGGTTCTATGATATGAGAACTTATTCATTCCAAAGAATGCTATTTCCATCAAGGTGGCCCCTTTGCAGGCCTACAGTTGCTGCTGAAAGTGCTGAATATTCTTAAAATTTTTTATTCCAATTAGCTTTGAAGCTTTATAAATTTTATGAGAAAAATCAGCCCCATTGCTTTATAATTAATATAAATTCAATCATATCCCTCCAAAAAAAAAAAAAAAGATATGTTGAAGTCCTAACTCCCAGTACTTCAGAATGTGGCCTTAATAGGTAATTAAGGGTTGCCGAAGATGCAATTAGTTAAATTAGATGAAGTCATACTAGAGCAGAGTAGACCCCTAATCCAAGATGACTAGTGTCCTTATTAGAAAATGGCTATGTGAAGACAAAGAGAGACTGGGAGAATGTCATCTGAAGATAAAGAATTGGAGTGATGCACTATAAGCCTAGGAATGCCAAAAATTACCTGCAAATCACCAGATGTTAGGAAGAGGAAAGAAAGGATTTCCCTATAGTTTCAGAGAGAGGATGGCCCAGTCGACACCTGGATTTCAGACTTCAAACTTCCTAAACCATAAAACATATATTTTTTGTTGTTTTAAGCCACCTAGTTTGTAGTACTTTGATACCAAAGCCCTAAGAAATTAATACAAAAGTTAAATCTATAATTTTCTATGGTCTCAGGAGTCATAATTTTATTTTCTTCTTTAACTTTGGTTCTACAAGATTTCTAGCTTATTTACAAAATCAGAATCACTCATAAAATCTGAAGTTAGAATAAGCTTTAGACACTGAAGGCGATTCCAAAATATTAATTCTAAAAATTAAACATAATAAAAAAGGGCAATAGCTTTTCTTCAATATAAAAGTTGTCCAAACTCCTGAGGGAATAATTTGGATAAAAATGTGTTTATTTAAATTATTCAAAATGAAAAAAAATTATATTTGATTACAAGTAACTATGTTGACACCTCTGATCTAATGAAAGATTGCTTAAAATACAAATAAACAGTTCTTACCAAGAACTTAAATTTTAAAATTATGGCTTTTCTGTCTTAAAAAAAGACAATTCTTTATGCTATTAGAATGTGTCCTGCACAATGCCAGGGCTTGTGAGAAAAATGAAAATTTAAATGACTTCTGTTTTGATCAGGTTTTTAAGCTTAAAGAGGAGGGTACCCTATCATTTTCAAGCACATGCATCAGATGCTGAATGTCCTCCTTTCCTTCCAAGACTTCCAAAAATCACCTGCCACGGCTTTAATATTTTCTTTTTCTTCCTGCCTGTTGAGACACTCTGCTATTATTCCAGGCTTCCTGAAAACAGCCAGTCATTGGCCTAAACTATGGACAATCTGATCTTCTATTCAACTGAAATTCAGAATGCTCCCCTGTGCTCACTTCCCCAGTCCCTGGCCCCTTCCTTTATGTTTTGTCTTGCAGAAAGTGTCTAGGCAAAACAAAAGTGTGATATTTACACACCTGTAAGCCCCTCCATTCTAGGATAGCTTCCCAAATAGGAGCTATCAGCGTTCTGTTGAGTTATTGCTAAAACTTATGTTTTTGAATTTGCCTACATAACCATTAGAAAATGAAGAAGAGTCCTTGTGAAGACATGAGGCACCTGAGGATATTTCAAGAAAATAATTATCCAGAATTAGTCTTCTCTGCATGTTCTGCTTTCCACTTTCCCTCTTATACTGTGATAAAATTTTTATTTATTATATTCCCACCCTGAGTTAGGTATAGAAGGTAAAAAATTTATCTTCATAATAACAAATGCAATAGTATATATATAAATTTATAGATATATATAATACAATAATACAGTACATATAATACTATTTAATTATACAATAAAAATAACAATCTTATTTTCATTCAGAATTCAACAAATGATGATGCATATTCTGTAGTAACTACGTACCAAATATTTTGTTATTTACTAGAGACTTTAACGGGAAAAACACAGTTCCTGCCATCAGGAAATCAGACCTTAGGGAAATACAATTAAGCAAACTAACAGTTGTAAAGTAAACTGGAGAGTCAATAAGATGGATGCAAGAGTGCCTTAGATAGAATCATTGAAGAAAGAAATGTCCACAGTAGCTTTAGAGGAAAAGAAAAACATGACTTTAATTAGCCAGAGTAGGATATGGGGAAAGTATATTTAAGACAGATGAACGATCATGTAGAAAGGTATTGACAGATATCAGAAGTTGGCCTATTCCTGCTTCATGTGTTAGTTTCTTATGCATTGAGTCTATTCAGTTTAATAAACACTTATCATGTTGCAAATCACAATATAAAAGAAACATTCAATGTAAATTGTGCCACAGAGCTTCCTTTTTTTATTTCGAATAAAAATATAGTCATGAAGGTAAGAAACTAAAATCACTCAGAGACTTTAGTAGGGACAACACAGAGAAAATGGTACTTAATGCACACCAAGGATTAATAGGTTCTGAGCTGGGTGGAGAAAGTAGGGAGCATTTCTGGCAAGAGAAAGAACAATTATGAAAGGTGTGGAGAGTTAAGGAGAGAAGAGAGAGATGCTTACCTTATAACTATTGAGATTTGTCTACTCAGGATTCAGGAGAGGCAAAACCTTTTTGGTTAAATGGTGAAGGGAGCCACTGGGAAGATCTAGGGCTGGATAAAATGAATAATATAGAAAGAATATGAAGTAAAAGATTAATAAATCTATTTCTAAATATTGGTCATTTGTTTACATCCAGTTTTAGTGAAAATATAGATTGAGATAAGGAGAAATGGAAAGCAAGCTAATAAGATAAAGATTCTCTATCTAGATGAACTTGAGTGATGAAGCCAGTGTGAGAAATATCCCAGAACAAGCTGACACTGCAGGAGGTAGAGATGAGGAAATTCTCCTAGAGAGAAAATAAGGGACAGTGAGATTCCAGGATGGGCCCCTGACCAGTTGCAAACCATAGGATGTCTGTTATGGAAAATAATATAGCATAAGAAAAGCTGAGCTGATTTTGCCTCTCATGCCATGTTTTCTATTGATATGAGTGGATTAGGGCTAGAAGGCTTAAACGTGTTATCTTCACAAAAGGCTTTGCACTTGAACGGTACTGCAGTATTGGAGCTCAGATGCAAGCAAGGTCCAGAATTAGAAAGAGCCTATTCTCTTCATTTTTGGCTCAAAGCCCATTACTAATTTGACCTCTGAAGATCAGAAACTCTGAGCTTTGAAGATCTGCAATGTATGCTCGATGTTATTCTCAAAATGGGCTTCTTTAAATAAGTGTGAGCTGAAACAGAAAGAGATCATGGTGAATATTGCCTGGGAATGGGAATGAACTAGATTCAGTAAGTTTAGAATGCATCTTTGGGAACATCCAGAAATATGTTTGCAAGAGGAGTAATTATGCAGAAAGATGCCAATTTTTTTTGTGTGGTGGTGAGATGAGTGCTCAGATGTAGAATCTAAAAAATATCGTTAATATGACTATGTATAAAGTAGGAGAAGTGAAACACTCAGATTATATACCTAACTAACTATTCAAGGAAGACTGTAAAATGTACATGGTAAGAAAAATACAAGGGTGCAAAATTTGTCTTTCCTTACAGCAAATCATAGAAACCATCAATGAAAAGGCAATATTTAATCTGAGCTTTGAAATATATGAAAATTTTAATATTCAGTATTTTACATGGGGACATGCCACTATATAAAGGCCAAAAGAGCAAGATATTGAGGGGTTTTACAATTTTGTATTTGTGTAATTTTACGTATAATATGTTTACTGTTATAATATGATAGAATGTATTAGTGTGAAGAGAGGTTTCATTCCATCATTCATTCATATGAAACATATTTATTGATTAGTCTACTAAGTGCAAGAGTCATGTTAAGAGTTATATAAGCAACGTAAAAGTGTATAAATTCAAGACTGGTAATAAAGACCAAAATGAACTGGATATTTACTCATTAGAATTATGATCCAAAAAATATTAATTTGGCAGTAGAATATAGGATTGATATAATGAAGAGAAACTGATGTTGGGGATACTAATTTAGAAAGCCATTGTTGTAATCAAAGGAAAGAGATACTAAAACACAGCGGTGAAAATGGAGAGTAGTGGATGGAGGAAATACATTTGAGAGATGGATTAGAGATAAATTTTGTAAGTTTTAGCAACTCTTTAGATGTTCAAAGGAATAGAGGGTATTGATTCTAACATTTCAAGCCATAGAGAGTGTGAACACAAGAGTGAATTAAGCAAAGAGTGAAGGCAGTACAAGGTAAGAGATGATGGTGAGTATAATTGTGGATAAGTTGAGTTTGAGGTCCAATGTTCATCAGAAAAGTTAAATTAGAAATCATCAAATTACAACCAATAATTAATAATCGGTATGGTCACCTGTAATAGAAAACTAAATTATTAAAGCATGATAAAAAAATAAGTTACTGGGGCAAGAATTACATTTTTACTTTTAAATTTGCTTTTAAAAGAGCATGAAGCAAAGAATACACCAGACCTATTTTATTGTTTCTATGTATTAAAATTAGTAAATGCCCAATTATAGAATGTGAATTAAAACAACTATGTTTAGTTTATACTCCTAAAGATTACTTCTTATTCTTACTTTAGTTGGGCTTATCAATATTCAACAACTTTTTATTCAACTAAATAATTTCTTCTTGTTTAGAGACAATGTATTATCATTCAATCACCTAAGCCATTCATTAATTAAACTTTCTATATCTAAATTACTAATTTTTATAAAAATTATTTCAATTAAAAATATTATAGGATGTGAGAATGTGCCCTGGTATATAATAAAATCATATGCTAAAAAAAGTTAAAAACTAAAATCTCAAAAAGAGAAGGTAAAAAGAAATCTCATTTCAATAACTCTAAAACAAATTATAGAAATTTAGAAACATTATAGAATTCTACAATTTCCAAAACCATTGATCTCAGTTGGCTGTCTAGTTAATGTAACACCTTAGTAAGTGACTCTATGTTCTTTTATATAAATCACACTGGCAGCCTGAAATGTAGTATTTCCCTGTGCACTTAACGAAGTTCAATGAGATGAATCATTGGAAAGCACTCTACTTTCTGATTTGTGTAAATCCATTAAAGTAATACTAAACCATATTTAGAAAAAAGATAAAGAAAACCCTTTTGTAGATGATTAGGAATGAAAAAGTCAAAGATCAAAGTTTCATAGAATCATAACTCATTTCTGACTTTATTATCCTTAAAAGATATTTGGAAAAGAGCTATAGATGCTTTTTTTAATATAAAAAATTTCCTTGCTCTACAATATCAGGAGGAAAGTTTTAGCATTATTTGTTTTTATATATTTTTCATTTATCTATTAAAACTTTCGGTTGAGATAACTTTAATTTCCTTTTTAATTCAAAGAAGATTATGAAATATAAAAAGGGCAAAAGGTTCAGAGTAGTTTTCTTTATTTAAATACCCATAATGATAAGTAGAATATTAAAGACTTGAAAAGTATAATTAGGTCAAATGTCAAGTTCTATTTTATGTTAGAATAATGTGACTTTGTAATGGAATTCATCATGAGCTCCTTTGCTTTTAAAGATTTGGATTTATTCCTTCTGAGTTCAGATTAAAACTTATGAGGCTTATCTTGGTATATATGCATATGTGTGGGCATGTTTGTCTGTGGGTATTGTGTGTGTAACTAGTTATTAA
Organism: Pteropus alecto; assembly: GCF_000325575.1. NCBI lineage: Eukaryota > Metazoa > Chordata > Mammalia > Chiroptera > Pteropodidae > Pteropus > Pteropus alecto. The sequence goes on from NW_006494614.1 coordinate 7,752,823, forward strand.
ATTATTAGCAGAAACTTTATACTTTTGCAGAAAAGTCAATGATTGATTCATTCTTTAAACAAATGTAACCAATCTTCCTAGTATAGAGATTCCTTTGTTCATTGGAAATGATATTGTAGCATGGTATCAGAAACTCATTGAAACTTTCTTGATTTCTTAAACCAGAGACAGAGAATAGGGAGGGCATATTGATGAAAATTATTTTACAGGATCTAATTTCCAGCTTATTTTATAGAAAAGTATTTTTAAATATTATATACTGACTTGATATAGAAATGCTTGTAATGTCATGGAAAAAAATACACAACTATATTTGCAGTGCTATAATCCTAAGCAAATGATACCATGTGAAATAGCCATCACTATAAGGACAAGGCCAAAAAAATTTAAATATAATAAAGAATGCTAATAAAAGAATGTAAAATACCCAGGTATAGAAAATAATTGTTACTTCTAAAAGTGACTGGGAAAATAAAAATGAAAACTAAATCAGTCTTTTATGCTAAGGTGAATGTTACTCAGGGTTTTCCCTCCTTGAAATTGTGTGTGTATTTTGGCAAGAAAAGAGAAAAGCAAGATTGTCGATTCCAATAACAGCAGCTATTCTTTTGTTGAATGGAGCTATAGAACTGGGAAGTCAACAAAATTGCATTTTCACATCCCAGTCTGGCACCATATGGAGATTGATTGTCCAACTGTGGATTACCCAGACACTGAGCTTCTTTCTGCCTCTTACCCTATGTCATCACTTGTTACGATCCTGGGCGGGAGGTCTGGGTCAAGGAAGAAGTGTTAGAAGAAATTAATTAATTATTCATTGACAATTTTGGTTAAAAATTTGGAGAAGCTTAAGAACTTTATCAGATTATAATTGCACATGCCAGATAAGGGATATTTAACTATTGGCAGTGTCAATAGAGACCTGAAAATGTCAATTATGACTAGACAGATGTGCTCTGGCGTGGGGATGGTAGGAAAAACTTGCTGTGAACAATAATCTCATTGATTAGAGATTCTATTCAGAACAATGAGACTCATTTATTTGATAAAATTATATTATGGAAAGACAACAAGATCCACTTTTCATTTTATGTTCCTAAATTGGTACCTAGCACTTAATAGGTATTAATATATATTATGTTAATAAATTAACAGTGCGATTAAAAAGTTTTTATTTGTATTATTTTTAAGTGATACATATGCTAGTACAGAAAATAATAACTAATAATTCAGTAAGAAATACCTTTCCTCATAGGGTCTTGCAGAAATTTTTCCGGGAAGAATCTATGACATGGTAGATTAGATATTATGTGTTGGTGGTAAACAAAGTATTTCTGAATATAGCAAATGTAGAATACCAAATTAATAAATTTTTAGAGAAAATGGATACATATAAGGAGAGTTACCCTGGACACAAGAGGCAATGAGATAATTTGGGGTGGAAGAAGTCAACCATGAAGATCCAATGAAGAAAATCTGGAATAGACAGGAAAGTTTTGACAATGTCCCTTAATTCATTTTGGGGACTTAAAAAAGAAAATAGAGCTCACCAATACACCTTCAGAGAGAAAGGTATGGAAAAGGAGTTTAAAATCTGGAGGTTGTTTCACCAAAGGAATTTAGCCTTGTTGGGACAAGAAGTTATGTAAAAGCATGAGATAGAAGCTCAACAAGAGAGTTTCATGAGCTGTCCAAACAGAAGTCCAGAGTCCGGGGAAGACCCAACCATAGCATGGGGACCCTAGAAAGTTAAACAGAAGTAACTTGTCCACCCTGGGATAAGATGCATGATTAATCAGGGCTGGGGATTTCACAGAGTTTGAGAACTGACAAAAAGAGGTGCCCATGGCAGCAGAAATGGTGTAATATTATTATCATTAGAGCTTTTGGTAAGCAGCAGCCTGTGAGGGAGAAAAAATCATGCATGTCTGAGAATCGAGATCGCCATTATCTCACTCCAAATGTTTAAGCTCATATTATTCTGGGAACAAAAGAACTATGTAGAATTGTGGTTTTCATCTTGGGGGATTGTGGATTTCAATATAACTCTGACAGATATTTGGTCAAGTTTCTCCCATCATTGTGTTACCTAAATCCTACTGTAGACCTATATTCAGAGTGATGGCCCAGGAAATCCCTTGGCTCATGCCTACCTCTGGCTTGGGATTATAGTGACTAAATCTGTCCACATTCAATTGTTGGAAACAAAGTTATATTTTTTCATTCCCTGTCTTACTTAATAATCTATAGAGTTTAATATTTTGGAATATTGTTTCTGTTTGTAAAACTTAGATATTGAAAATAATTTAAAAGGAAAAAAATGGAATTCCAGAAATTATTACTACCAAGACATCTCTAAGGGATTTATTAAATTTATTAATTCAGAGCCTCTATAACTTTTCAAAGAGGAAAAATTAAAATACCTTCATGATGTTAAATATACAAAAGACACATGAAGCAGAAAAACAGTCTAAAAAATTGGCCAGTTTCTCTTCTAGCTTGGCCATATTAAAAGCATCCCCAACAGATGCTGATTCTTCAAATGTTTCATGATCTCTAAAGAAAGCGGTTCCAAAGCTTCTGCAGGTTCACTTGTATAATGTGTAACAACCCTTTTACTCTCTCCCTTTGTAGAACACTAAATATTTTACTCCACAGATTATTCTTCCATTTCATAAAGTTTATAACTATAAATTTATTTTTATAGTTCATAAGGTACTATCACTTATTAATTGGCTAAGAGTTCTATAAGTTATCTGTTATTATTTCCATTTTACATATGAAAAAATTAAGAAGTTGAGTGATTTGGCCATGAACCTATAGATAGTAAGGGACAGAGACAGGATTCCAGTCGAGGTCATCTTATTTGAAATATGGTGGTCTCTATTATAATAAACTTGCTTTCCTTCTCTGTGGACATAGAGCAAAATTTGTAGCATGACTTCTTTGATCTTGGGATTTGGGTTTCTTTTAAATGGAAAAGTGGAGGCAGGAACTTAGTCTGCTCCAAACAGAAATATCCATGATCCATATACCTAAGAAATAAATGTGCAAAACCAAATCTGAAATCACAAACGAAAGTGGTAAAACTCCTCAATCTCCTGCTACAAAGACAACATTGAAACATCCTTGATTTTCTTTTTATTTACTTAATAAATGTTTTCTGCCTCTACTTTCTGCATATATTTAACTTCAGTGACCAAGTTCTTTCCAGTCTATCATGCTTCCTGTGCTAGCTGAATTATCTAGTAGGCCTAATTTCTTGTCCAACAGATCTAATTTCTTGGCCCTTAGTCATTTTTCTTGACTTTCTTTTAAATTTCTGGATTTCCTTGATCCTTTATGACTGCAGAGTCCCAAAACAGATATGGTTCAAATAAAATCTGAGCAGGTAAAATTGTAAATGTATGATTTACAAAATGTATGATTCATTTTCAAGTCCAATGCTTTTGGTGGTCAGGTTGGCCAAAAAGACCTATACAACTTATATTATGTCTGTCATTTGATTAAATAACAAACATTTAGTACTTTTCATTATTAAAAATTCAACTAAAAATACTGTTACTAATATTAAAGAAGATATTAAATAAATGCTGAATGCAAATGTATGTACACGCACATCCAAAGAAAACATTTAAGAAACATTAGTTTCTCTGAGTGCCAGAGAAAAGCTAAAAACTATCCATCAGTCTAGGGCCGTGCCATCCTGAACAAACCAGATCTTGTCTGATCTCAGAAGCTAAGCAAGGTCGAGCCTGGTTAGTACTTGGATGGGAGACCACCTAGGAAGACCGGGTGCTAAAGGCATAAAAAATAAGGGATTATAAACTGACAAGGTCCTTGCAATCTGTGAGGTCAATCAAGGATTGCCTTGCCTAGAAAAACAAAAACAAAAACAATAAAACAAACAACAACAACAACAATAACAACAAAATTTCCATCAGAAGGCAACAGAAGTTCAGACTGAATGGTAGGAAGCAGGTCGTGGGGGGTTAATTTGGTGAGAAGAAATGATAGATCTTATTTATAGCAATCACTCAGCTCTTAGCCTTGTGGAGCAATTTGAAAGGAAATCTTGTGTGGTGACTCTACTGACTTCATTCTGCTTGAACTATCATAGGAGGAGTCAGAGTGAGGTCTTCAAAGCCAGTCAGAGACCCAGCAGCTGTTACAATACCTAAAGCAGAGACCCAGCAGCTGTTACAATACCTAAAGCAGAGACCCAGCAGCTGTTACAATACCTAAAGTAAGATAAGATAATCTTACTGGGACACATGGTATGAAATATTCTATAAGAACAAGCCCTAAAGGAATTAGACATACAAATTCAGGAAGCACAGAGAGTGCTAAACAAGAGGAATTTAAATAGACTTGCGCCAAGACACATCATAATTAAAATACCAAAGTTCAAAGACAAAGAGAATCTTAAAAGCAGCAAGAGAAAGGAAGCTGGTTACTTACAAGGGTACTCCCATAAGAATGTCTGCTGACTTTTCAATGGAAACTTTTCAGGCCAGAAGGGAATGGCAAGAAATACTCAAATTTGTGAAAAACGAGAATCTATAACCACGGCTACTCTACCCAGCAAGACTTTCAATTAAAATGGAATGTGAGATAAAGAGCTTCCCACACAGAAAAAAGCTTAAGGAATTCATCACCAACAAGCCAGCATTACAAGAAATGTTAAAGGATCTTCTGTAAAATGAGAAGGGGTAAAAAAAAAAAAAAAAATAGAAATAACAAATATGAATAATAACAATGTACCTATCAGTAATCACTTTAAATGTAAATGGATTAAATGCTCCAGTCAAAAGACATAGGGTATCCTAATGGATAAGAAAACAAGACCCATGTATATGCTGTCTACAAGAGACACACTTCAGATCAAATGACACTCACAGACTGAAAGTAACAGGATGGAAAAAGATATTTCACACAAACAGAAATGAAAAAAAAGCTGGGGTAGCAATACTTATTTCAGATAAAATAGACTTTAAAACAAAGGCTATAATAAGAGATTAAAAAGGGGCATTACATAATAATAAAGGAATCTATAAAACAAGAGTATATAACTCTAGTAAACATATATGCACCAAACATAGGACCACCTACGTACATAAAGTAATTATTGACTGACATAAAAGGAGAGATCGATAGCAATACACTCATAGTAGACTTTAACACCCCGTTGACACCAATGGACAGATCTTCCAGGCAAAGAATTAACAAGGAAACAATGAGCCAAAAAGATACACTAGAACAGATGGACTTAATAGATATTTTCAGAGTATTTTACCCCGAAGCAGAGAAATATACATTCTTCTCAAGTGCACGCAGAACATTTGCAAGGATAGACCACATGTTAGGACACAAATCAAGTCTCTATAAATTTAAGAAGATTGAAATCATATCAACCATATTCTCTGATTACAATGATATGAAACTGAATATCAACTACAAGAAGAAACTGGAAAACACACAAACAAATGGAGGCTAAATAACATGCTACTAAACAATGAATGGATTATTAATGAGATCAAGGAAAAAACCAAAAGATACCTAGAGACAAATGAAAATAAAAACACAATGACTCAAAATTTATGGGACACAGTGAAAGCAGTCCTAAGAGGGAAATTCATAGCAATATAGGCCTACCTCAAGAAATAAGAAAAAACTCAAATAAATAATCTAACCTTACAATTAAAAGAACTAGAGAAAGAACAGCAAACAAAGCTCAAAGTGAATAAAAGGAAGAAAATAAATGAAATAAATGAAAATAAGCAGAAATAAATGAAATAGAGTCTAGAAAAACAATACAAAAGATTAATGAAACCAAGAGGTGGTTCTTTGAAAGTATAAACAAAATTGACAGACCCTTAGCCAAAATCATCAGGGAAAAAAGAGAGAGGACTCAAATAAAATCAGAAATGAAAAAGGAGAAATGACCAAGGACTCCACAGAAATATAATGGTTCATAAGAAAATACTATGAGTAGTTATACTCTAACAAATTGGACAATCTGGAAGAAATAGACACATTCCTAGAAACATAGAATCTCTCAAGACTGAGTCACGAAGAAATAGAAAATCTGAACTGATCAATTACCACCAATGAAATTGAATTAGTAATCAAAAACCTCCCCAAAAACAAAAGTCCTGGACCAGATGGCTTCATAGGCGAATTTTACCAAACATTCAAAGAAGAATTATCACCTATTCTCAAACTACTCCAAAAAATTCAAGAAGAGGGAAGGCTCCCTAACTCCTTTCATGATGCCGCCATTACCTTGATTCCAAAACCAGGCAAAGACATTGCAAAAAAAGAAAACTATAGGCCAATATCTCTTATTAACACTGATGCAAAAATCCTCAACAAAATATTAGCAAATCTAATTCATCAATACATTAAAAATATCATACACCATGATCAAGTTAGATTTATTCCTGGGATGCAAGGTTGGTTCAATACCTGTAAATCAATTAATGTGATACACCACATTAACAAATCAAAAGATAAAAACCATATGATCATATCAATAGATGCAGAAAAAACATTTGACAAAATACAGCATCCATTTATGATAAAAACTCTCAGCAAAGTGGGAATAGAGGGAACATAGATCAACATAATAAAGGCCATATATGACAAACCGTCAGCTAACATCATACTCAATGAGGAAAGGCTAAAAGCATTTTCCTTAAGATCAGGAACAAGACAAGGATGCCCACTTTCACCACTCTCCTCTTCAGCATTGTATTGGAAGTCTTAGCCACAGCAATAAGACAAGAAAGGGAAATAAAAGACATCCAAATTGGAAAGGAAGAAGTAAAACTCTTGTTATTTGCCAATGCCATACTATATATAAAGAACACTAAAGATTCCACCAAAAAACTGTTAGAAGTGATCAATGAATTCAGTAAAGTAGCAGGTTACAAAATAAATATTCAGAAGTCAGTGGCATTTTTATACATCAATGATGAACTTTCAGAAAGAAAAATTAAGAAAACAATCCTATTAACAATCGCATCAAAAACTATAAAATACCTGGGAATCAAATTAACCAAGAAAGTAGAAAATCTGTTTTTAGGAAAATTATAACTCATTGAAACAAGAAATTGAAGAAGATACAAATAAATGGAAGCATACACCCTGTTCATGGGTAGGAAGAATCAACATTGTTAAAATGGCCATACTACTCAAAGCAATCTATAGATTCAATGTGATCCCTATTAAAAATATCAATGACATTTTTCAGAGAGCTAGAACAAATAATCCTAAAATTTATATGGAACCATAAAAAACCCCAAATAGCCATGGTAATCTTGAGAAAGAAGAACAAAGTTGGAGGTATCACACTACTTGATATCAAACTATAATACAAGGCTACAGTAATCAAAACAGAATAGTACTGGCATAAAAACAGGAACATTGATCAATGGAACAGAATCTAGAGCCCAGAAATAAATCCATGCTTATACGTTCACTTAATATACGACAAAGGAGGTAAGAATATACAATAGAGTAAAGACAGTCTCTTCAATAAATAGTGTTAGGAAAATTGGACAGACACATGCAAAAAAAAAAAAAAGAAGCTGGACTATCTTCTTACACTGTAGGCAAGAATAGACTCAAAATGGATTGAAGACTTAAATGTAAGACCTAAAACTATAAAATTTTTGTAAGAAAACATAGGCAGTAAAATCTCTGATATTAATAACAGGAATTTCTTTTCAGATATTTCTCCTCAGGCAAGAGAAACAAAAGAAAAAATAAACAAATGGGACTATATCAAACTAAAATTTTTTGTACAGCAAAGGAAACCATCAACAAAACAAAAAGACAACTAAGGGAGAAGATATTCACTAATGATTCATCTGATAAGGGGCTAATATCCAAAATTTATAAAGAACTTAAACAACTCAACAACAACAAAAAACAAACAATCCAATTAAAAAATGGGCAGAAGACTTGAACAGATACTTCTCCAAAGAGTGTATACAGATGGTTAACAGACATATGAAAAGATGCTCAAGTTCACTAATCATCAGAGAAACACAAATTAAAACCACAATAGGATATCACCTCACATATGTCAGAATGGCTATCATCAATAAATCAAAAAACAGCAAGTGTTGGCGAGCATGCAGAGAAAAGGGAACCCTCATACATTGTTGGTGGGATTGCAAATTAGTACAACTGCTGTAGAAAACATATGGAGGTTTCTCAAAAAATTAAAAATTACCTTTTGACCCAATAATTGCACTTCTAAGTATTTATCCAAAGAAAATCAAAACAATAATTGGTAAAGATCTATGCACTCCGATATTCATGGCAGCACAATTTACAATAGCCAAGATATGGAAGCGACCTAAATGCCCATCAACAGATGTTTGGATAAAGAAATTATGGTTCATATATACAATGGCATATTACTCAGCCGTTAAAAAAAAGAAATCCTACCATTTGCAATGACATGGATAGACCTAGGAGTGATTATGCTGAGTGAAATATGTCAAACAGAGAAAGATAAATACCATATGATTTCACTTATATGGGGAATCTAAGGAACAAATAGAATAAACTAATCAAAAACAGACTCACAAATATAGTGGACAATTTGGTGACAGACGGAAGGGAGGAGGGGTGGGGGGCTGGGAGAATTGGGTGAAGGATTAAAGAAATATGAATTAGTAGTTGATAGTTGGGCATGAGGATGAGGAGCACGACACAAGGAATGCAGTTAGCATTAATATGATGGCTAGGTGGAGGGCCAGGAGAGGGAGGAAGCAATTGGGGGGATCATTTTATGAATAGTATAGATGTCTAACCAATATAATGTATACTTGAAACTAATTTAAGTAAATAAATTTATTAAAAAAAAAAGAATAAGCCCTTTTCTCTTTAACATCTGTACTGCCACATGATTAACATAAATGGCACATTGCAGTTTTTGTCATCAGAATTAGATGTTCCTAATAAGATGTGTTTTCAATTTTATAGTAAACTTCCAATTTATTTAACTATAGTATGAAACTTATTATTGAAAGCAGCTTTTGATATTCTAACATTATTCCTACATTACTCATAAGTGCAAGTTAATTATAATAATGGAAATTGAAAATGAAAGATATTCTAATCAACCGATTTTTATGAGTAATGAGTTAATCACAAATTCTCAGAAATTTTCTATGCACACGAATTATGTTAATGCCACCTAAGTACAGAAAATATATATACTAGTATACCTATGTTTTTAAAAATGTTTGCCTTATAATTACAGTAATGACCTAGGAGTGAGATACTGCCTGAGGGTTAATGGCTAGCAGAGAAAATACATTTGGCATTAAACCCAAATAGATTCCCCGTGCTTCCATAATTATTTCAAAAACTTCACTAACATATATAAACTATAAATAAAACCATCAATGACCTCTGGCTCAATACCTGTTCCTCTTTTGAATGTTACTCACTTCTTAATTATCTTAAAGAGTTGTCAAAGACAAATTATAAACCTTTCTGAGTAAAATCTTACAAATACTAGAGGCATATTATAAATGTTCCTCCAAAACAATGAATAAAACTGTAGTCAAAGCAAAATGGTGAAGCAGACAAATAACCAACTGAGAAGTAAATTAGCAAACTGAAAAATATTTCTGAGGAAATCACTCAGAATAAAACATTATAAATATAAACTAATATAAAATGTGAAAGAACAATGTAAGATAGAAGAATGAGAACATGTACTACAGGTCTAAAAGAATGTGTAAAAGGAAAGAACAGAGAAAAGGTGATAATTGATAAGAAAATTGCTGAGAATTTTCTAGTAAGACAAAAAAATTTAAAGAAAAAAACTGAGTCCTGAGAGAGTAAATATAAACAAATTCACACTCAAACACATTGTGAAGTTTGAGAACACCACAAAGAAACAATATCTCAGAAGTCACCAAAGGAATCTCACATTACCTACACAGGTATGACAATCAGAACTTTTTAGCAATAATAATAAATACCAGAAGACAATGAAAAATACCTGTAATATTTTGAAGTATTGAAGACCAACCTAAACCCTCAACCCAGATATACGATTATTCTATAGTAAAGGTAAGATGGATTAATTTTCACAGACAATAGAATGACTATTTTACTAATCGCACATCCTCTCTGAAAGAACAACTAAAGAAAGATGAAGTAATGAGCAAGAGTAAAATAAAAACCAGAGAAAACAACTAGAAGACATGAAACAAGATTGAACAAAGAAACAGATAAACATATTTCTAAGTAAAATGTTATCAAATATAAAAGGAAAAATAATGATAGTTTGTACTTTTTAAAAAATATATTGAGGTAAGAACACAACACGAACTCTACCCTCTAAATGAAATTTTAAGTGCATAAAACTGTATTGTTCACTATACACATGTTATACAGTATATCTCTAAAATTTATTCATCTTATACAGCTGAAAATTTACATCCAATTGAATAACAAGCCTGTTATCCTCTGCTTCCATGTCCTGGCAACTATCATTTTAGTATGTTTTATGAATTTGACTATTTTAGATACCTCATATAAGTGGAATTATGCAACATTTGTTCTACAGCGACTGGCTTATTTCACTTAGCATAATATCCTCCAAGTTTATCCATGTTGTCGCATGGAACAGGACTTCTTTCTTTTTTAGACTGAATGATAGATACTCCGTTGTATGTATATGTACCACATTTTCTTTATTTTTCTGCAGTAAACATTTGGATTGTTTTTATTTCTTGGCTATTGTGAATAGTGCTACTATGAACATGGGGTGAAAATACCAGCACCCCATTCTCAAGACCCTATTTTTAATTCTTTTGGATGTATACCAGGAGTAGGTTTGCAGGATCAGAAGGCAGTTTCATTTTTAATTTTTTGAAGAACCTCCATACTGTTTCCATAATAGTTGCACCATTTTACATTCCCACTAACAGTGTTCAAATGTACTAATTCCCCCATATTCTTACCAACAGCTTTTATATATATATATATATATATAATAGCCATTTTCACAGTTGTAATGTAATATCTCATTGTGGTTTGGATTTGCATTTCCCTGTTGGCTATCTATGTCTTCTTTGGAGAAATGTTATTTAAGTTTTTTGCTCATTTTAAATTATTTGTTTTTTTTTTTTTACTTTTAAATTATGAGTTTTTAAATATATTTTAGATATTAATTACTTCTCAGATATAGGGTTTGCAAATATTTTCTCCAGTTTTAGGTTGCCTTTCACTCTGTTGAGTGTTTTCTTTGATCTAGGAATTTCAAAATAAGTTAGAAAAAAATACTAATGGAAATGGAGAGTGGATCATGAATTTTGCAGGTAATGTATTCTTATATAGCTGATATGTGACAGAGATGTAGCTACTGAAACAATAAAATAAAAGACAAGACTTTCAAACCAGTAAAGAGGAAAATGAATAATGAAAATATTATTCATTCTAATAGATGTTAGAAAACAAGAAATAAAAGAGAAAAGAAAAAGTATAATAATCAGTAAACATAAAGTGACAGAAAGAAGTAAAATATATTAATAATCACAACAGATTAAGATAGTGTTAAGAGGACATGCTTGAGGAACATGCCTGTGCAGTCTTAAAGGTTATCAAAGACAGATAATGGGCTTGTTTCATGCTACTTGAAATGAGCAAATATTACTACTGATCAGAATATTTAGCGACATCAATGGTGGCTCAGGATTAGAAATAATTTTGTAGCATTTGGGATTTTCTAAAATGGAGAGTCCACATTAAAAAAAATTCTTAAGCCCAGGCTGGACAAATGCCCAGGATTTGTGTTGATCTTATAGTTTTGTTGTTGTTGTTGTTGTTGTTGTTGTTGTTGTTGTTGTTTAATGGTAAGTTCCTATCATGCCAAGGTTTTTCAGGTATATAAAATCTAAAACTTCTAAACATGGAATATTTTTCTCAGTTTGAAGTATCAAGAAAGTATTCTGAGTGTTTTACTCATCATGATATCTCAGGGCCTTAGTTCAGTGTCTGACACTTCACACAACCTCAATAAGTAGTTCTTGAATTGAAATAAAGACTGGCAGATTTAATACAGTCTTAGGAAAATAATAAATAACATAAAAAGGATAAAAAGTATAGTCTATGATAGTAGAAATAGGAACAGATTTATTAAACTTTATAAAATCTCATATAGTGGGAAATATAAATTGCATATAGAAAGTCATGAATACTTTTTAAAACATAAAAAAAAAGAATAATATTATCTGATGCCCATGGGTATAACCAACAATAGATCATAATTCTAAAACTAAAAGAATTTTGTCTAGACAAGTATTAACTTTTCTCAAAGAAGGAATTATTAAAATTGATATTTTCCATCTCAAGAGAGTTTCTTAAGAAGTAAATATTTTAAAGGCAACTTATACCCAGATTAACAAATTTATTGAGTTTTACCCAAAGAATGAACTGGGAATTTTGGTTATACTTCCATCTGGAAGGGACCAAATAATTTTCATTAAGAGGGAATATATCAGAACTATATTTATTGAAATAAATATTCTTCCTAGCAGGATTTGGGTATGTGATGAGGGTTTTTCTCTATGCAAAATTGTTTTTTAATCTCTTTAAATTGTTTTTAGTCTTCCTAAAATAAAGTAGCACAATATTTACCAGAGATGACTTTATTTCACCCAGCCCACAGCAACAGAGGAGATAAATTTTTAGATCTCATCAGATTTGAATTAATTGCCTTTATTTTTAATTTGGAGAGGACCTACCCCTACAATCACACATCCCTCCGTCCTTAGTGGATGGAGAAAATAGGATGGTTCCATATCTCTATTTCTGTAAAAGTACAATGATTTTTATTTACCTTTTTCATAGGATACTTGAAAGAGTTATAATCTTTACTTCAGTTCAAGCTGCTAAATTTTTATTGGGATCATTAAGACCTTATTTAAACCTTCAGATCTGAAGTGCATAGACTCTAACAGGTTTTTAAATTTTTATTTAGAAACTGCTCTTTTCCCAGGAAGTGTTTAAGACAATTTCTCAGATTTCTTTGTACTACAGTGTTTCACAAACATGCCTGATCAATAGAGCTTGCAGAAATTCAAATATGTGGACACATTCTAGGAGATTACGATGTGGTGATTTGGGGAAACGTAGGAATATGTGTTAAGTCTCCCCAAGTGATTCTTAAAATCAGACAATGTTTAGAAACACTAATTCACTACCTGTCATTCACCCCTCCAGTACTTCCTCTGTATGCCATATGGTGTTCTGCACCCCTAAAGGAGGTAACACACTCTGAAGGATGAGCTCATACCCTCATCCCAAGAAGATCAACCCTGAGCACTGTGACCCTTGTTCAGAAGTTCAAAAGAGATCAATGGCAGGATTTGTTTTGGCTTTGTTTAGCCAGAATGTATCCAATAATGGTATTGAAAACATCTGCCTTTTTTGAAGCAAATATGGTTGTAATAAAATAAGTGCTTTATTGCAACTGAAGAACCATGTGGAGATGTAAGAAAGGAAACTTGTAACTTGTACAGAATCTCTCTTACAGCCACAAACTTTTCTGACTCAAGTCGGCCAGCTCAGAAGGAGCACAACAGTCCAGACTCTTTGATATGGACTCCTCTTTAGAAGGCAGGTCATTTTTGCCCTGTTTTTATATCGCTTTTAGATTAATATTTTTGCTTGCTCAATAATGCAAATCAGGGCTTAATTTTGTGCCAGTCATATAGTACGCTGTCAATGAATCCTTGTCGAACAAAAGAAGACTGTGAAGAAATAGATGTTTTAGAAAACAAAATTAATAGTTTGTATTAAACTTTTTAAAAATTTTTCCTATTGATTTTAATTAAGCTCTTGCTGAGTTGCAAAGTCAAAAAGGTTTTTTTAAAAGGAAAAAAATATTTTAAATTCTTCCAACAGTTTTTTCATATTCATAATGGATAAAATCGGAATACTGAAGATTATAATGCAAATACTCAAATTATGGCTTATAAAATCAGCCTGCATCTATCAGAGATGAAAAGAAGACTATGAGATAAAAATAATGATGGATTGTGTTCTTGATGTGAAGAGTAGGAATTATAGCTATTTTAGCAAAAAAAAAAAAAAAGATACAGAATTTTTTTATGGTAGAATTCTTTTTATAGTAGAAAAGTATTTATTGAGCTTGTGTCTCTCTTCAGAGATCAATTTATAAGGACTTCCATTGCAGGTTTATAAACCTTAGTCTGTTTTCTTTTAAAATACAGGTTCTTTCCAAGAAAGTCTCTTATTTACTTCATGGGGGAAAAAATCAATACTATTACAGAGAAAAAAAAAGACCTTATTTTCATATGGTTTTTTGAAGCTATAGATATTAGAATTAATGTACATAATTCTAATGTACATAAGTACATTACATATAATCTCTCAAAAGAGGAAACATAATGACCAAATTGGAACATTTATAATCTAGAATTTAGAAAACAGCTAATGTAGAAATGTTGTTGGTCTTTTGGTTGGTATCTCATCAGAAGTACTTAATTATAGAATGTGTCATTTTCAATGACATTTCTTTTTCTGCCAAATATCAGAATTCCTTGAACTGTTTAGTAGAAACACAACAGAACACATTATTTTGTTTTTATATACAAAATTAATGCTTCAACGTAGAAAATTCCACATGCAGAGTTGGTCATTTTTCCTCAAGAATATTAAAATGAAACTGATAAAGTACAATTGTGTTAAATCAAACTGTTATGTTAAATGAGGGACAGATAGAGGCGATAATTTTTTTATAGATAGATAGTAAAGTCTAGGACACAAGGTCAGTAAAGATAATATAGTATAAAAGTGTATAGAACAAGCTAAACATGATCATAGCTGTCCAGGCTAAATATATTAGAATTGAGTTACAGATCTTGAAGCTGGAAAAAAAACCAGAGCCATAGAATTTAAAAACTGAAGAGACAGAAACAATAGAAAGAACAATTAAAACAAAACAGTACTTTTCTGCTAAGTTGTAAATTAATACAATTCAGTTCGCCAGAAAGTGGCATAATTTAGAAATATAAAGATACTTTTAAAAAGTTAAGAGGACATTGATGAGCAGGCCCTTACAAGACCTTTCCCCACCACTGACACTTTGGATGGAGTGAAGGACTGGCCCATATGATTCTCTTCATCCTGTTCCTGCTCATTTAATGTACTCTCAAACAGCAAAAATGATTCTAGCCTTGACAATCATAACTAAACAGTTAGCACCTGACATTCATTCTCACCAAACATCACAGGGAAACAGTGAGCAGTTTAGAATCTGTATAAGTATATGGATTTCTGTGAAAACCTTTTAACCAGGTAAAGATTGTATTTTTTTAAGTGAGTTAAGTTGCTGGTGGTAGATCTGCTTATGTTAGAGTGGAAAATAAATGAAGCTACATAGAGAAGTTGTATTCTGAGAAAGTACAGACATTTCCTTAAGCCCGGAGCTAACATCGCACACTGAAAGAGAAAGAGAATTGTCTGGCCACTTGGGTGCCTTTTCTCTGTGCTTGTCTGAAGACATGCTTTCCTTTGATAATAGACGCTCATAAATACAAGTCATTGAAATGGTGGGAAGGGGAATACTGTGACTCCATATGCTTTGAGAGGCTTTGAAATTCAATGTGATATCCTTTATGTTGGAGAATGGCTAAAGATCAAGGGCAATCAATCCTGATGCTTTCAAATTTATAGATATTTTGGCTGGAGGGACTGGAAAAGATTTACTCTACTGGAATATTTCAAGACTGCTCTCTCTCTTCTTTTTTTCCAGGTCTACATCCTGGTGGAATAGTAGTGAAAATGTTTGCAGATGGATATCAGCTGCTGAGTCTAATTAGCAGCCATTCAATAATAAATATTCCAAACAAACAAAACAGATTAACAAAACAAAATGAAGCAAAACAGAATTTCTTCATTTTTGCTCTACCAATATTTCATTTTATTATAAACTTTGCTATTTTACCACCTGGAGTAAGTAATGTACACTTCATCTCTATCTTATTATAAAATCACACCACAGAGAATCTAGGTCATATTTGTTATTATTAATACACAGTAAAAATGTCAAGTATTTTCTATTTGACCTTTTGCAACACTCTTCACCATCCTTCATCTAACTACTCTGTCTCCTTCAAGTTGTCCCAAAAGTGGAAAATAAAAATCTTTGTCTTGTTAAAATTAACTCTTCCTTTTTTTTTCTGATTCTTACATAATCTTGGACAATCTTTTCTCATTCAAGAGAAATAACGCACACCTGTTTCAGGTTGACACAGTCTCTTAGGCCTTTTTGTTCATTGATGCTGTTACTTAATCTTGTCAATTATTTCTTTCTCCCTAGGAAAGGTATCTTATCTGGATGAGCTTTCTTTCAACCTATCTTCCTTCTCCTTTATCTCTCTCCATTTCTCCTACCACCTTTATATTCAAGATTCCTAACCTCCATCAAATTTTCTTTGAAAAATACCCTTTCATAATCTAAAGTGGGATTCTTTTGTATTCTTATAATTTTTAAAAATGGATATTTGTACATTTTCGACTTCTCATAAAATAGATATTCAAACAATAAAACAATCAACCTAATCTAAAGTAGTTTTAACATATGAAATACTTAGGTTCTTCACTTTATAGCAGTACATTTGTGATAATTCATAATAATAATGAATGCATAATAGTAACCCCCAAAATTCATCCTTTAAAAATCCAATGTGTCCAGATACACTCCCATATCAGGATATGTTACATTAAATGATTGGTTAATTGATCCATGGTAATAAGAAATATAATAAAATAGATCAGATCCAGCAGAAAACATATAACCAATTAACAAAACATAAAAACAGAGAAGTAACAATATAAACTTGTATACCTTTATAGATAACTAATATATTTTGGAGGCAAATCAAGTTTTCCATGAAGCTGAAGTATTGGTTTCGTGACTTATAACAGAGCCATTAATACTAGAGTAGAAGATATATAATAAAGAAATTTTATTTGTTCAATAAAAATGAGTAAAACAACATATAATAAAATAAGTGGATGTTTTCTCTTGTTTGCTATCAATTATAGCTAATTGTTAAGATAATACACCATATTATATAAAATTTGTTTCCAAATATGTATTGATAAATTTATTAAAATAGTACCATACTTACAAAATTAGAGCTCTAGGGGAAAAATCTATGATATGTTAAAATAAAGTCATTTAATTCCTATAAATTTTAGCTATTAGAATAAGTAGTTTGCTTTTGATGAAAGAAATACGGTTTTGCTGTTTTAATAGAATTAATTCAGTTAGTAGGAAAAAAAACCCTAATTTTTAACAAAAGAATTAAAGCTAAGGGGCATCAAAGTGAACTAACTGTCCCCAGAGTGATTAAAATATTTTAATATATACCAGTTGCACGTACTCTAAAAGTACTGATATCTCTTCCATGTGTTGGAAAATTGGAGTGGGGGAAGAATTTCAAGTTATTGAATATATCACTGTGAGAATTTCTACCTGAAATGTACATTATTCAAATGCATTAGCCCACTACAACTGGTGATGTTACTCTGTTTATGCTCATTTTTACAAGGATAAGATAATAAAGTGAATTATATTGTAATTTATGTAAATTAATATGCCAATTATAGGCTGATCCCTGTATTCTTCTCACTAAGCAAAGGTCCAAATGAGCTACTATAAAAAATGGTCTCTTGAAGTTGTGATGGAATTAGAAGAATTCTATACAGGTTGGCAGAATTTAGTAAATTTTGCTGACTTAATGAATAAATAGGAAAACTAGTATTCAATGTCTTCTGTCATTTAGTAATGACTAATTTTCTGAACAAATTTGTCTAACTTTGACCAAATGGGAAAAGAGAAATAAGGTTGGAATTAAATTCCAGGATACCATTAAAATCCCTGACACTTTTTTTGCCATTTAAAGGCAAATTGTATAACTTGTAAAATCTCAATTTCTCAATTTTTCAAGTGGACAAGGTAACATTTGTAATCTCTCAAAAGAGCTTAGAGAGGTTTAATGAGGTGACATATCTAAAATGTTATCTAGGGGAAAATATTTTTATTATCTTTGCAGATAATATCTCAGCTTGACTGGAGAAAAAAAAAGATACCACAAGATATCGTTGTATTATGATAAAGCAATGAACTACCACCTGCAGGAAATTGGCTTCATGAAAGGCAATGACAAAGAGCACATCAGGATTACATGAAATCAATCAGAGGCAGGCAAGAAGAACACAAGCCAGATGAAGTGGAGTCTTTCATGGCAGGCAGGAGAATATATCAAAGCCATCCTTGCTAATTTCAAAAAAAGCCCACTCCCTTCTCTAGAGGTGAGAACATTACTTCAGACAGCATGTTGGCTCTGCTGGACTTCTGTGAAGATGCTATAACTCCATTTGTGAGTTTCTTAAAGAATGATTTAGAAATGAAAAGGGCCAGTAAGCCTGAACACCGTTAATTTAGATCACCAGAGGGAGAGAATTGAGTGCACAGTTTTCCACATTTACTTCTCCATCAGGAACTTGCTATTTGTATCAGCTGGACTCTCATTTATGTATTTTAATTCTGAGCTGATATTCATTTAAATGCTACTTTCCAAAGAAAATGCTATGTGTTTATTTTCTTAAATTAAAGGGAGCTAACTTTGCCAAACAAAATAAGCCAGTTAAAAGTAGACACCATCTATCCTTAAAAGGCATAATAGAAGACAGGAGGAGAAATGATGGTCAAAATGATAGATGTGATAGATCATGATCATGGAGAGCACTACATGAAGGTAAAGTTTTCCCTAGGAAGAGCAGGTGCTTCAAGGAGTTCTGTGTAAGCTCTGGAATCCTAAGGTCGCTAAAGCATTCGAGTGCTCCAGGCACCGAGCCAAAGCTTACTAGTGGAAAGGGCATCCTGAGAAACCTCATGGTGCTCAGTGTTCGTGGTCCAAGGATGATGCCATGGGGATTAGGCACATATAACCAGTTGTTATATGGAACCAATTGTATAATGGAACAGGACTACATATAATTGAATGTTCAGTAGACATAGGATTACTAAGCTTTAAGTGGTGTAGGCTGTGATGTTGATAGCAAAGCTGAAACTTCCTAGTGGTGTGATGGTACTTTTTCACCTGAGAATTACAAAATCTCCACCTTCAATAAATATCAGAGAGAAAATAAATTAACGAAATACCTTAATTGCATTTTTTTGGTGTCTTCTATTTGAGCCCTTTCTAGTAATAAAGATACTTTGAACTAACAGAAAAGCCAATGGAAATTTGAGGTCATTAAAGATTATCTTAATCAATTCGCTTAACTATAAAAGTTGGACTTAAAATTTTTGAGCTCTCAGCAACTCCCTTCTGAAATTGAGTAAACAGAAAATAGAATATTTATATTTATGAAGATAGAGTTAATGTAGTTTCTATGAAATATTCAAAGCATGAGTTCCTCGTTGCTCACTTTTTGGAATGAATTGATTAGAATGACAT
Organism: Pteropus alecto; assembly: GCF_000325575.1. NCBI lineage: Eukaryota > Metazoa > Chordata > Mammalia > Chiroptera > Pteropodidae > Pteropus > Pteropus alecto. The sequence goes on from NW_006494614.1 coordinate 7,772,355, forward strand.
TTTCAGAAAGGGTTCCATAGCATACAATTAAAAAAAATTACTCCATGTTTTCTATTGTCTTAGTCTTTATTCAAGTCTTTATCATTTGTCTTAGCAATACTGATACTCATTTTGTATCAGTATTACTAATAAGTAGTAAAATATAACTTAAAAAATGAATATGGGTTTCAATATTTTGATTATTTGGGGATTTGCTTGCTTAGTCTTTATGCAGGAGAGAACTAGAATATACCTAAAAAAAAATCTCTTATATTGTTTTCTATGTTCCAAGTGCACCCTGAGATGGGCTAAGATAGAAAATTCCACTTTAGATAATAACAATCTTTTCTAAGTGTATAAGGGAAAAAAGCTAATAGGTGAATGTTCTCAATTTTATGTTTTTTCCTATATTTATTTTCCTAAACACCAGTGCCTGCTATCATTTGTCTTAGCAATACTGATATTCATTTTGTATCAGTATTACTAATAAGTAGTAAAATATAACTTAAAAAATGAATATGGGTTTCAATATTTTGATTATTTGGGGATTTGCTTGCTTGTGGTGGTGACTTAACTTTGCTGATCTATAACAGAGTCATGTTTTCTGTTGGAAAAAAATCGCTTCTATTTAATAAAATTAAATGTGTTGTGTGTGTGTGTGTGTGTGTGTGTGTGTGTGTGTAAATATAAATTTTTCTTACACTACAATGTGGTTTTCAAGTGTCCTATCGCTTAGGTGAATATTGATATTTCAATAGTTTCTGCAAACTTGAAAAATTATCAAACATGTTTGGTTTTCAAATAATAAGAAAGGATCACCTTTTATCTCTGATTTACAATTCACAAAGTCTCTACAAATAATGCTACCTAATCAGCACAACAATAGCATGGATGGGAAGTGTGTTGAGAAGGATAATGGAAAAACTAGGCCCTAATTGTTCTATTAAAATTGGAGCAATTCATCACTTGGCGTCATTAGGCGCTGATAACTTGGACTGTGTAAAGAACTTACAGAGTTTTCGGTGTACTTCAGTCAACATAAGGTACTGGTTAGTAAAAACGATACATCTATATTAAACTATAGATATTGGTTGCTGAAGGGAATTAGCAATTTTTTAGTTAGTAACATTTTAAAAATCATTAAAATAATATATTAGGGAAAATTAAATTATAGCGAGCGGACCATATGGATTTTTTCTATTTACTGTATTTCATTATGGCACTGATAAATGACATACAATTTGTAACACTGTCATTTAATAATTAAAACAACTTTTATTATTTTGTTTACTGGTTTCTCATTTCAAGAGACTGTAGTTTTGCCTTGTGATTAGTAACGAATCTCAGTCAGCAGCACCTTCTAATAGAACTCAGCATGGACAATTTTTCACGCAGATTCAATCTCTGTCTGAATCACACTAATCCTTTGATTGAGCTCAAGGAAAGGCTTGGATCCCTGTAGAGTTCCTGATGCACCGACTATTCATAAAAATAATAACAAGGTGCCAAGCAATCAGAAATGTAGGCCTCGCACCTGCTCTTTGCCCTTAGTGAGATGGATCCTGGGATGAGCTTTATCGATTCTTCTCTGGGACTAGATCTAACCTATTGACAATCGGAGGACTAAAGGGCTTTTAGGAAGTTTGTTCTTTAGGTGGTGGTTGAGAGAACCTTTTAATGGTTGTATAAGTCATGATTCTTTAAAGGAGACACAGTAGAAGCTTATTTACTTTTTAAGCAAATTAAGCACTCACACACATGTAAAATAGTTATAATACAAACAAAAATGTAAGGTGCTTGCATATTTTGTATTTGAACAATAATAAAATTGATTTTCTGAGTGCCAATGTTTTTTGATGGTTTAGTAAACTTTCGAAGATATATTAATACTTGCCCGTGCCAAAGGAAATATTTAGACCCTATGAACAGTCACTTTAAAGAATAAATCATTAGTTTGTACAGCATGCTTCTTTTTAATCAGGCAAACAAAGTTACTGGCTTTCCATGTCTGAAATATTAGCTCTTCTTAAATATCAATATATCGATAATTGAAGACCCACATTGTGGGGTGAGATTTATTAGTCCATAGTCAGAAGATCATTAGAACACCAGCTTCTTGTTGGCACAATGATACTCATGCAAATAATGGAAGAAACGATTTACTTTATGAAAGTTTCATTATTCACTCAGGCACGTGTGTACTTGCTTATAAATCTAAATGCCACCTATAATCCAACATACTTCCTCACTTTCTTCAAAATATGCTCTTTGCTAACTTTGTCTCATCTCGGTAAATAAAATTTCTATTTCATTAGTTGCTCAGGTTAAAATCCCTGATCCCATTTCTGTGTCCTTTCTTCTTCTCACACCCCTTATGAAACTTAACAGATCCATTTTCAATATGAACCTAACAACATCTAGCGACCTTTGCTACTTCCAACTTACTCCAAACCATCAGCATCTCCAACCTGCATAACTTGAAATAGTGTAATGACCTAAGTGTTCATCCATCATTCGATCTTGCTCCACTAAAGGCTATTTTACAAGTAGTTACATTGTGTCACTTCTCTGCTCAAAACTGTCTAATGATTTTTTGTGACACACATAAGATCCAAAGTACTTTTCGTGTACTATAAAGCTCCAACCCAACTCCCTTCTTCTTCTCATTCTCAGCCCTCATCTCCTACAGCTCTTCCTTCCTTTCACTCAATCCACTCTCAGACACTGTTCTCAGTTCCTCTCAACTACCAAATGTGTCCTGTTTCAGAGTCTTTGTTTGTGCTGTTACCAAAAATCTATTTGACTCTACTGGCTTCCTTCAGCCTTCGGTTCAGAGATGTCCTCTTCAGAGAAGCTGTTCCCGACCAGTCTTTATCAGTAGCACCTCGTCCACATTGTTACCCTAAATCCTTAAGCTGCTATATGCTTCCTTGGAGTGCTCATTATCAACTCATGTATTCAATTCATTTACATGTTTTTATCTTTATTGTCATTGCCCTCCATTGCAATGTAAACTTTACATACATTAAATTTAGTTTTGTTCATTTTTAAACTGTGCCTGGCACATATTTGAGGTGCAATTAATTATTCGTCAAGAAGATAAAAAAACTTATAATGGACTTATAAAGGGACAATTGTTTAAATTTTATAAATAGAAACTACTATAGGAAATATTATTATAGATTTCTATATCTTTTCTGTCAGTAATTAAATAGAAACTAGAGTGAAAAAAGTTTGCATCTTAATTTAAATTAATTAAATTTAAATGAGATTAATATCTTGATTTTTAAAGAAATGATATATGAAATGATTAACGTAAGAAGATTTTATTTATGGGTCCACGAGTTTAAAAAATGATAAGAAGCTGACCAGAATGCTAACTTCTGTCTTTTACTGGAGTTTGCTTGCCATCTTTTTAGATCAAATAGAGAAAGCTAAGTTGGTGTTAGTTGCTTCACACGAATATGAACATGAATTAGTCAGCTTTCTATATGACAAAATGAGTTGCATCTAGTGGAAGGGTGTTCAGCTTTCAAGTAAAGGACACCTGGGGAGTGGGGAGCAATGATCCAGTTCCCTTTAGCCTTCTGGAGCAAAGGTGCCTTAGAGTACCACGAATACACCTCCCACCCAACCACCAGTGTTGGATCTCTTGCTCAAGCAGGCCACCCAGTTTTCTTCTCTTGGAAATTTTAAACTGAGCTAAGATATTCCAGTTTATTCTGACTGGCTTCTTAAAAGGACGAGTAAATTGAAAACAGTGCAGGGATTATCTTCTGCTTGTCACAGGAAATGAGAAGCAGAGGAATTTGTTTTATAGAAAGAAAGGAAAATAAAGCAGATGAGAGAGAAAGGGAGAGAGTGAGAGAGATGAAAAGCCTATCCTTCGGGTGATATTTTCCCATTTCTGCTAAGAATCAGGGCTGCATTTCTATACTTATCTTCTAGGAGACACACCTGTAGACTTGAAATATTTTAAAATGGCATCTCCTAAATCCTTTTCACTTGTTTGTCTTCTTAAGCTATTGACACTGGATTTCCATTACTTGAAAAATTTTGATTAGTATTTGGGAATTCAAATAAACACAGAAATCCATTAAGCAATATCCATTTAGCAACTCTTCCTTTAACCAACCATGTATGCCTTAATAACTAAATTAAAATAATCTGATTCCTAGCTTGCTGTATCCTTTGCTGTATAGAAAATTGAAAGAATAAAACATATTCTCTGTCTTTCAAAAAAATTGCTAGGAAATATTCTGCCAACCCATATGGAAGTTTGACTAGCAGAAAAAGGTCATTTTTGAGTGTCAAATGAGAGTTGCAAATAATGAGTGAAAAAAAGAAAAAACTAAAAAGGCTCTAGTTTTACCAGAAAGTGTTGTTTATGTCCATAGTTAAACTTTTTTTTTCACAGTTTCACAGGACAGAAAGTTTGAACAAATAAGTTATAAGGGTCAAGTTCTCTGTAAGTACATTTAGGGTGTTTTGGTTGAAAAGTACCTACATATTCATATAATTTGTTCTGGCTGCTAAGCTAATCATTAGGCTTAAAAAAAGGGGGTAAAATTTGCTATGGAGCTGAACAGCCATCATTTCCAGAGAACTCCAGTTATGCACTGTGGCTTGGGACATGTCAAAATTTTTAGAAATTCCAAAATGCTGTCATTTCTAATTTTTTTATTTCCAGTGGCCAGTTTTAGTATAAAAATAAATAAATAAATTTGTTTCTAATTACTTAATCTGTGATTTTAAGAAAAATTATCCTGCTTCTTTAGATCAAGAAATTAGACATATTAGTTATATTAGACATATAGCAAGAAATTAGACATATAAGACAAATTATTGCCTCTTCTTAATTCATTACACTGTCTTCAGAAATATCGACTATCTTACCTATCACGTGATCTGAGGTTTATTTAAGTAGACTAGAGTAGTGGGAGATTTCTTATTTTGTGGTATACCTAATCAATAAAATTTACATATTTGCCTAATAATTAAAGCAATTTGACATTTTTTTAATATTATTCAGGTTATATACCTTTGTCAGTTATATATAAACAACAAATAAAACAACTGATATTCACTATATACAACATTATACATAAACAGGTATTCATGTTAAGATATTTATTTCTTATTTCTTTATAGCAGTAATCTGTCATTCTGAAATTGGGACAGCTTACTGATCTAACATGCAGTGTCAGTGTCATGCAACTCAGTGGCCTCATTTGCAATCACTGCTTCTCTGAAGGGCGATGTAATTACATCATCCCTAGAGTCTAAAATAATACAGAATATCCTTGTAAGGAAGTGAAAGGACTTGATGAGCTTATGCAAGAGCTGCAGGGGGCTTGAGAGCCTTGGGCTAAGTGCCATTGCTCCATAGGGATTCTGAGATTGTGGGGCTATCCAGCACTAGTATATTATTTTTCAAAGTGAGGTCATGGAGAAGAAGCTAGAACCTCTTAATCAGTAATGAGTAAAGCTCTATAAAAGTTATAATGGTTAACAAATTGTTTTGGCAAAGAATCATAACTTTTCAATCTTATATCATCTGGTGAGAAGAGTATCCATTATAGAAGCTCCAACTCTGCACCTTTGAAACTCAGGTTATGTCAAGGCTGCCCAGGTGGTGGGAATTTTAAGTCTATTTCCCCTAAGTACCAGGTCCACGTCTACTCTCTCCTCTTAATACTATACATTTGAGAGAGACCTGGAATCAAGGGATGATGTGTCTTCCAAATCCCTACCTCTCCTTCCTTAACAACAGCGTCTCTCCAAAGCTCGAGCAAACTTTGTTGTCTCTGTGTCCACGGGGGATGGTGGAGAACTGAAGTGTTGACATGGATGTGGCCGACACACATAATAAACCTCAGGAACTTTGTGATTCATCAATGGCTGAACTATATTAGGCATAAGAAATTCAAAAAGTTTTTTGATGAGGTTTCCAAAATTTAAAAGACATAACGTTGATCACCTAGATTCCATCGTGATCTGTATCTCTCTACCAAGTGTTGGAACCAGCTGTCCAGGGCAAGGTGGGGGCTGTGCAGGCAAGGTGTTGTCTTCTTCCAGGGATGCCAGTCCTCCCAGAGCCAAAGTTAGCATCTGCAGCCATGATGGCAGGAAGCCACAGTGCTGGGATGACAGCTGCAGCAACATAAAATGTCTGATTGCACTCCCAGATGAATAGGGCTTCCTTGTTCTTAATGATACCAGATGGCCCAACCCACCTGGGGACATCCAGGTTTCTGGGTTTGTGTGTGTGATGATCTTATGAGGAAAACTGGGAGAAGGAGGAGACTGAGAGTGCTTGGGACAACCTAGACAGAGTGCTCTAGGGGAAAGTTGGGCTTTCCCAATATTCGAGATGAGATTCTAACTCCAGTTTTCTATATTTAGTTTGAGAGTTCTTTCAGTTCTACAACGGGGTTCATTTGTTTATTAATGTGAGTTTAGAAGCAATTAAACTATGTATTAGTGCACCAGGATCATGAACGACACTGACAAAACACACACAGAAAGGAGGGATTGTACATACTTCTTTAACAATATTGGAAAATCATTAAAGTATTGTAAAAAAATATAAATTCTAAAAAAAGAAAATTCCGTATCTATGCCACAAAAATCTAAAAAATATTATTCAGTGGAATATGTAGTTCTCTCTCTCTCTCTCTCTCTCTCTCTCTCTCTCTCTCTCTCTCTCTCGTCTTTTAAACTATTAGCTCCTCATTCTGCTCCAGAAGATTTTATCAGATTTTTTTAAAGGGGTCACCAAAAAACACATTGTTTTCCAGCATTTGGGCACATGAGAATTTAAAAACCTGCTTGAGAGTTAATCCACTGTTTACCAGATGGTTTCACAATTAACTCTGTCTTTGAATTCTCATTTAAACCTATTAGTGAATAAAAGCACAATATAAATAATCATTGCTTGCTAACGTTCAATAAGGAAGAAATTACTCACTCAATCGCTCTCTCCACCATGGCACATATGTGAAATTACAGTTCTCTAGCAACCCTAAGATAGTCCTCCGATACTTTCCATTTTAGTGGTGCTTGTTGCTAGATTAGGTAACAAGGTGTGAAATGGGATAATAAAAAATGTCATATTTTAAAGTGACTGGTGTATAAAGGGCCCAATAACAACTTTTTTCTTTATAGTGGCAATCACATTGATTTGGGAGTGTTGGCCCCTACCTCTCACTACCATACCTCTTATCAACCCCACAGGAAACATTTTTATAAATGGGGATAGTTCTGGAGCAACATATCTGTAGCAATGAAAATGTGAACAAGTTACTTTCAGTAAACGGAGATTTTTTTCAAAGTTCTCATTGGTTCCTTTTTGGTCAAACTCTAATTTAGAATATTGTGAAGAGGAAAAGGAGAAACGTCATATTTTATACCGCTATACTAGGGAATAATCTTTACTTGGAATGTAATCTTCTGTCATAATATGTTATGAAAGCACACACATGGACGGTTTCATAATTATAGTATTCAGAGCTGTAAATGCTAGACTGAAGATTGCAAATCCACTTTCATTATAACCACTTGTTTTCAATCACTGATAACATTTGAAAAATTGTCCTTAGGACGAAAATTCTCACAATCTAACAAATAAAAGAAGGTGGTAATGAATTTATGTGTCAAAAAGCTAGTAAAGGAATAGAAGAAGTTAAACTAAAACCTGCAGTACAGGCAGTGGCCATTCGATGACAGCATCAAACCTGTCATCTGAATAATTCATGGACCCTTTCTGTTATTAAGCAGATAGGTATAATTTTCTTCTGAATGATATGAATCATTTGTTGTTTAAGCAGTATAAATATATCAGATAATTTTTAATCTTCTACTCCATTTTCTTAATAGTTATCTAAATGGTAAAAATAAAATAATTATGTTTGAATAAAAAAATACTCCAAACTTTTATAGCATTTCATGTTGACATTTGCAATAGAACTTTTAATTTCAATATTCTGTTCCTCTGACTTGAAAAATTCACAGGATGATTATTAGAATGTAACACAGAGATGCATGAATGAAAAATGGCTTTAAGAGGCTTTGGAAATGAGGTAAAATGTTAGGATATAAAGATGTAAAATGCTGAAAAAGGTTACACATAGTTTCTTTTGAGTTTATAAAAATCCCTTGCAATTTTTTAAAAATAACTTTTCAATCTTAGTAGAATGTCTCTGAGTGAAAAAAAGTAGTAAAATACACTCTAATTATATTGAAAATATATGATATAATCATAATATAGTCAATGCAACTTCAACCAAACTCCTCTGAGTAACACTTGTCTGCAGAGAAAAAATGTTTATTCCTCTAACTACATTTTTGAAATTTGTTCTTTCCACACCGATTTGAAAGGGTAGACAGTTGTTTCCTCTGATTTTTATATTTTTCTTTTCAATTGATATTAGAATACTTAAGATTAATATAGTAGTTCATTTAGGCTTCTATAACAAAATATCACACTTTGCGTGGTATTTATAAAGCACAGAAGTTTATTTCTCACAGTTCTGAGGGGCGGCTGAAAGTCCAAAATCATGGTGCCAGCCTGATAAAGTTCTTGTGAAAGCTCTCTTCTGGGTTGCAGATTGCCGAGTTCTTGCTATGTCTTCAGATAACTGAAGTGGCTAGGGAGCTCTCTGGGATCTCTTTTCTAAGGGCACAATCCCATTCATGAGGAGACAACCTTCATTTCATAAGCTATAACCACTCAAAGGCTCCACCTCCCAATACCACCACCTTGGGCATTAGGTTTTCAACATAATATTGGGGGACAAAACATTCGATCTTTAGTAACTTATGTGCATTTCTACAACATTTAATGTCTGTGACAATTTAATACTTGAAAATAGGTTTTACCATATCTAGGAGATTTTTTGTTGCATATCTATTGTGAATCACAAAAGTTCACATATATCATTTTAATTAAATCTTGGAAGATCTCAACATCTTGGTAGAAAACATCCAATACAGCCATTTCAAAATCTTTCACTCCCAAATGCTAACTCTGTTAATCTCCACTCAACTCTTGTTACCCACTCTCATGACCATTTTTTTTAACATAATAATCATCATCTGGAAACATTCTTTCTCTGAAATATTAAATGTTATACATTCTAGTATTTTACCAGAATATTTTTATCCTTAAGTTCCTTATTATCAATGCTCCTCTTCTGCCTATAGATCTTCAGTCTTTCAACTCTTTCTCTCAATCTATCAACATTTCTCATTTGGCTTCCAACCATCTTCAAACTAGAACATGCAATGCATTCAATTAACCACTTCTCTACCAGTATCCTTAACTCTTCTGCCTCTTTGATCCCTTACCACACTGATTCCGCAAATTAAGATCTAGAACAATCCAACCATCTATCCACCTTCCCCATTCCTACTGCTGAACTACAGAATGCTATATCACAAAGTTTCACGATTTGTCAAGTTATCACTAGTAATATGGGAACCATAGTCCCACCTGAGTTCTCATTAGCTCTGAATTCTTCAGACCTCACATGAGGCAGTTTCACCTCCCATGCCCCAGAGGAACTATTCCAAATATTTGTCACTTCTTCATCAGCAAATTATTCAATCATTTCTATCTCTAACCCCTGTGGTTTGACACTTGTTGCTATGTTCAGTAACATTTAAAAAATGTAAGCTATTAGAGATAAATTCTTTCAAAACTACAAAGCATTATCCACTTAATAATATTCATACACTTTTCCTATGAGTCTCGGAAGAAAAGCAGGCTGTCCTGTTATTTGTTGATTCCTAAGTGTTTGGGCCAAATGTCACTTTCCTGGACTCCTGTAGGTCTTGTTTTATCACCTTTTCACTTAAGTAATTTTAATTTCTTGTTCTCAGTATTAGCTCCTTTTCTCTTAGTGTATAAATAGATGAGCAATCCTATTATTTCTATCAATTTCTGCCTTTTAAAATTAAGCTCACTATCTGAGGACCTCCCACTTACTTCTTCAACACACATTCTTGCACTCACGAATGGCTGGTTATTCCAGTGACACTCCTCATGATAAAATCATTAATGACAAGCCAAAATCAGTTTATATATCTCATTTTTTCTTTTACTTACCTACTGCTACTTTATCTACTCTTTTGCACTCAAAGTTCTTTCCTCTCTTGAGGTTTTGGTACCAGCCATTTCTGACTCCCTGTTTTCTTCTGTGATTACAACTTCGAAGTTTATTTTCCCTTAGAATCCTCTACTTATTTCTATACATTCAAAGTAAGGGTCCCTTAGGATTCTGTACTTGACTCTTATGACTACATCACATTTCCACTAAAAGTGATTTCCTTCGTTAGTATGGTTTTTAGTTTCTACTAATATTCAATGACCATTAAATATATGTCTTAAAATAGGATCTGATTTCTAAGCTCATAAATCCTATTGCTTTTTCACCTAGTCATAGACACCTCCAGGTCCAAGTAGCAAACCTTACTAACATAAAACTGAACACCTTTCATCCTCCTCCTCTCATAACTATCGATACATTGATATATGGTCTTCTTTATTGAATCCTGTTTATCTAGGACAATGGCGCCAGAGATCTTCCAGTGAGAAATATGCTTGAATTATTCATTTGTATTCCTAACTCCAGATTAATTATTGTCATCTTTTAATCTCTATTATGTCATTTTTTATATCTTTTTTATTTGATAATAAACTGCTACTTCTTTATTTCAGCCTTTAGTACCTCTTACCTTAACAATTTATATAACTTCATATCTTTTCTGTTGTCTTTGAATCCTTTCCTCTAATTCATCCTCCAAATGACCAAGAGAATTAAGATTCTTCTTATTTCATTAAAAGTTATTTTAATTAAGAAATTAATTATGGGTATAGCAAAAAAAATTTAAAAACTTCAAACAATGCAAAATAACATATAATGAAAAGGTTAAATCTCCCTTCTGCTTACTCTAGCCCCACACTTCAGGAATAATATGTTTTAAAATTTTTTAAACAATTTTATTTTTTGCTTCTGCTGCTTATCATAATACATGAAAATAAAAATTTTATATATCTTTCTATTGATTTATTTATTTTAAGAGGTATATATTAGTTCTCCACTTTTATAAATGAAAACAGCATAATTATACTACTTACCAATTTCTTTTCCACATTCAACTGCTGATTTTTATATTATATAATTATTTTTAAATCTTCCAAGTGTTGTCTATAAACACATATAGATGCTATGCTTATGCTTTATTGATTCATTAAATTAGTTTTAATTATAGTAACTGTGAGTCTCTGCTTAAAATCTCTGTATATGTCATAAGAAAATTGGCTTGTCTGTACTTCTCTTTACCTCAGTTTTTCCTTATACCTTCTCATCTCAGTCAGTATACCATCTTTTTAATATTTTCAGAGCTCTTCATATTTCGTTTCTTTTCTATGACTATCATCCATTATTTTATGTTTTTTCTCTTAGTTCTTTTGTAAATAATGGATAGTAAGCAGCATGTAATGTATTACCATATACACTACCTCAAGTAGAATTTTGACATAAAGTGAAGTTAATGTAATCTCATGACCCTAAAATTGTGCTACTTGAAAAAAATGTTTAAACATCATTTCCAATGTATTCCTTTTAAATCTACCCCACACATTGCTCAAAATCATGTTATTGCATTGCATAGTGCTGGAATCATGTACAGATTTATGTTAACCTCTGTGTTTTAAACTGACTTTCTTCTCCTAACTAAAATCTTCCATATTATTAATTATACTGTTTATATAATTAAACATATTTTCTTCTTGAAGACATTTTTCATGGACTCCTCTGATTTCCTGTTATAATTGACAGCAAATGCATTCTTCGTATGTACTGCATTTGACTCACTGGTATTTCTTTTCTTTGTACTGCAGTTGTTTCTATTGTTTCTTGAATATAGAGTCTTTTTTTTAAAATGTTTGTTGTTGTTTTTGATGTTTTGGCATAGTTTTTTCTCAAGAGCATTCTCTTAAAAAAGGAATTGCAAGACATAAAACTCTGGGTGTTTTCTTCTATAAAATTATTTGATGTCACCTTTGATTAATAACTTTGTATATTAGACCAGGATTCCCAGAAAACAGAGCTTACGGCGAGACAAGTGCAATTGCATTCCAAGGAAGAATTAGACAAGCAGGAAAGGAAAGCAAATCCATATGTATCATAACTAGCAACAAAGGCTTTGCATGTGCATAAAACTGACTTAAAACAGAATATTGGAAGAAAGAAGAGGGACAATTTTACTTTAGGGGTCTTTCTCCTGGCTCCTTTCTCTCATTAGTCATTTGCCTTGAAGAAAGATAACTCACCTGCACTTCTGGGTCCCATCACCTACTCTCTTAGGAAGCTGCTGAGGAAAGCAGATCTCTTGCCTTTATTCAAGCTTGAACGTGATAGATAAAAATCT
>NW_006494614.1:7784802-7823730 GCF_000325575.1 Pteropus alecto
ATGCCCATTTTATCTGTCACAGTCACGATGGCTACAAATGTTTCAATAGAATCTAAGGAGGCCCATATTATGTACCTGAAACAGTTGAGAATAGAATTCTAGGTAAAGCTTTCTCCCTTAGAACTTTAATACTTTGTTTCGTTGTCATTTTACAATCACAAACACCAGTGAAAAGCTTGGTGTCAATCACATTTTGATTCTCTGTTTTTTGGATTTCTGCATTGTGCTTGGAGTTCTCAAATATCATGATGATGTATCAAGTCATGCGTTCTTTCTGCTTACCGTGCCTGGCATAGTGATTTATATAAATCTATATATCTATGTCTCTAATTTGTTTTGGATCTTTGTTCCTTCTAATATTAAAATAATCATTTTCCTCCAATTTTTCAAGTTATATCATTTAATATGTTCTATTATTACAGCTTGAATGTTTTAATTTTATATTATATGTTTCTTCATATGTTAGTCATATTCTACCTTTTTATCACTTGACCTGTATTAATGATGATTTAGTCTACTTATTTTTGAAATTATTAATTTTGTATTCCACTTGTTTTATTAGTCAGCCATTTTATTTTAACTATTTTGCTAATTTCCCTCAAATCTTTCATTTTCTCTGATTCATGTTTTTATGCATGAAAGTAATGTTTTCTTAAATATTTTAAAGATGCTCATTAGAATTCTGTTTTAATGGTTTTTTTAAATATTATTTTTATTTCTTCTGATGTGAGTTGTTCTCTTCATTCAGTTGGTCTTCTTGCTATTTTTTTTCCCTCAACTAGTGATATTTAGTTACTAGTTCAGTTTATGAAAATATCTTTGAATTAGCAAGTGTATAAGATGGTTTTTGAAAGTTATTATAGCTTTTCTTTCTCAAAAAACAAACAAACAAACAAACAAAAACCTCAAATGTCTTTTCTATGGGAGAGCTCACTTAGGGCTCTATGCAAATAAATGGGTTGTGTAACCAGAAAGTTTTCTCTTTCGCAGTCATGGTCAATGGTTAGCCAGTCATATTTAGATCACTCCATAGATGCAAATAATTGCAATTACATCAAAAAGAATAAAATACACCGAAAACTATAATGTTGACAAAAGAAATTGAAGTAACAAGTAAATAAAAAGAAATGTTGTGCTCAAGGATTGGAAAAAGTGATATTATTTAAATGTTTCTATTACCGAAAGCTATCTACAGATTCAATGCAATCCCTATCAAGAATTCGATGGTATTTTTTCACAGAAATAGAACAAATGGTAGTAAAATTTGTACAGATACACAAAAGACCCCGAATCTTGAGGAAGAAAAACAGAGCTGGAGGTATCACACTCCCTGATTTAAAACTATATTACAAAGCTATAAAATTTAAAACATATGGTATTGGCATAAATAGAAACATATAGATCAATGGAACAGAATAGAGAGTCCAGAAAGAAATCCACACATATATGGTCAATTAATTTACAGCAAAGGAGGCAAGAATATACAATGGGTAAAGGATAGTCTCTTCAACCAGTATGTTGGGAAAACTGAACAGCAACACACAAAAAAATGAAACTAGACTACTATATTATGCCACACACAAAAATTAAATCAAAACAGATTAGAGACTTGAATGTGTAAGTCTTAAAACCATAAAACTCTCAGAAGAAAACATAGGAGATAGGCTCTTTGACATCAGTCCTGGTGTTGATATTTTTTGTATCTGACTTTGAAAGCAAAGGTAATCAACAAAATGGAAAGGCACTTTACTAAATGGCAGAAAATATTTGCAAATCACATATCTAATAAATAGTTAATATACAAAATATATAAGGAATTCAATAGCAAAAAAAAAAGAATAGTTTATTTAAAAAATGGGCAGAGGATCTGAATAGACATTTTTTTACAAAGAAGACATACAGATGGTCAACAGTTAGATGAAAAGATGCTAATGTCACTAATCATTAGTGAAATGCAAATCAAAACCACAATAAGATAGTACTTCACACTGTTAGAATGGCTATTATCAAAAAGACAAAAAACAACAAGTGTTGGTGAGGATGTAGAGATAAGGGAATTCTAATGCACTTAAATTAGTGCACCCACTATGGAAAACAGCATGGAGGTTCTTAAAAAGATGAAGAATAGAGCTACCACATAATCCAGCAATTCCACTTCTGGGTATTTATTCTAAGAAAACAAAACACTGATTTGAAATGATATATGCTCTCTTATGTTCATTGCAATATTATTTATAATAGCCAGGATATGGAAACAACCTAAGTGTCTCTTGATTAATGAATGGATTAAGAAATTCTGGGGTGTGTGTGTGTGTGTGTGTGTGTGTGTGTGTGTGTGTGTATACATATATAATGGAATACTACTCAGCCATAAAAGTGAAAGAAATCTTCCCATTTGCCACAACATGGATGGACCTTGAAAGCATTATGTTAAACAAAATAAGTCAAAGAAAAACAAATACTATATGATTTCATTATATGTGGAATCTAAAAAACAAACAACAATAAAAAGTAAAACTCATAGATACAGAAAACAGATTGTTGGTTGTCAAAGGGGAAGAAATTGGGAAATGGGCCAAATGGGTGAAAGGGGTCAGGAAGTACAAGCTTCCAGTCATAAAATAAATAAGTCATGGAAATATACTATAGTCAATAATATTGTATTGCATATTTGAAAGTTGCTAACAGAGTAAATGTCATCACAAAAAAAATTAACTTTATGTGATAATGGATGGTAACTAGATTTATTGTAATTTTTCACAGTGTATACAAATATCCAATCATACTGTATACTTGGAACTAATATAATGTTATATGTCAGTTATACCTCAATTGAAAAAAGAATGCTATGCTATTAAAATGATAAAAAGAAATGGTTTGTTGAAACCTCTACATACTGCCAAAGGAAAAATTCTGAGATGCAAGGGTATGTATTATTAACAAGGATCACTTCAACACCTTGAAATATTCCATGGAGGATATTACTTAAATTTAAGAGAGGTTATTAGAGATTTGTTCACCTAACTTTTAAGAGATTTATTCTTTTTCTATTTTACAATGTTCCTTGTTTCATAGGCTTCTTTACTAATCAAAAATATAATGAATTTTATCTAACTAATGTACTGTATACCTGAAACTAATATAAAAATAAAAAAAAAAGTCATGCATTTATATAAAAAAATCTTCATTGGTTAATGCTGATGGAAATTCATTTGATTTTCATTGGTCTATAATAATTATGCTATGATATTGGTATGCATTAAATGTGAATATATTTCAAATTATGTGTTAAATTATGCTAATTTGTTTATATTGGATCATTAAAGAATTTTAATTTGATAATTTCCAGCAGAAAGGTTGCTAGGAATAACAGTTATAGGCAGAGGTGCTCCAAGAATGCACAGATGGATTGGGGATGTCAGGTTAAATGAATACCCAGTTTACACAGTCCTGGAAGATTTAACATGGCTCCACTTTTTATACTAAAGAGGTAAAGTTTAACATAGGTCCTTATTTTCACCAAGACAGGACTATTGTGCTATTTATATGTTTGAACTTATGAATCTGTGAACACAATTCATCCAACCAAAAGCTAGTATTTCAAAGAGTAGATAAAAATAAACTGTTTTAAAAAAGAAAAAACATAAGATATATATCAGCTGAAAATATCATTATTTATTCAATCAAGCAAACAATTAAATGTATAGAAAAGAATAAAAATAAAAATTTCAGATTTCGTGGTCTGGTAGCAAGGAGGTTTGTCTGTTATGTGTGTGTTTGTTTAATGTGCTGAATTTCAAGTTTGGAAAAACATATTTCTTCTTCTCAGCAGACATATTCTACCTGCCCTCTGCTTCCTACCTCTTCCTCCCATTTGAGTAGAGTAGCTGTCCCTTCTCCCATGCCCTTGCTGACCCTTCCAGGTGGACATTGCCTTTTATCCCTTCCTGAACCTGGGAGGAACTGGCCATATTAGTCATCTCTCTTTCTTCTGTATTTTATATTTTGTCCTCTCTTCAGTTTCCCACGTTATAGCAACATATCCAAATTCCTCTTATACAGCTACTGACCCATCCTTTTACCTACCAAATTTACATCTCCAATTTCTCACTTACCACTCAGTTCTCCATATCCTCCATCTAGCTCTGTCCACCAATGCTCCCTTGAGACTTCTTTTAAGACTGGCACTGACCTCTGACTTCTTACATTCTGTGATCTTCTATCCTTATATATTTGGTGTTTTGGTGACATGTGATGCAGTAGAGCACCTCATCTTTTTTTAATCTTATTCTACTCACCTCCCACTCTGTACATTTTTTAGTCTTTACATTTGCTCTGTGCCATCTAAAGGAAGAGCATTCAGAAAAAGATGAACATCCCAGTCACTTGAAGTTGCCCACAAATATTTATGCTTTTACATACTTATGTCTTTGCACGTACTATTTCTTCCTTGTAGAAATCAGTTGTAGCTTCTTCATATAATAAATTTTGGCTCCTATTTCAAAACTCAACTCCAATGTTTAAACTGCAGAACTTTCTAGATTTGGGTGGGATGATTTAACTGTCCCTATTCTGTGTTCTCAGAAAAACTATGACTTCCTCTTTCCCCAAAATACAGTTCTTTATATTTATTTTTTATTTCTTCCCTTGTCAAATATTTTTTAACATCAGTTTTGAAAAACAAGGAGAAAAAAGACATCTTTTCAAGTTAGGCTTTTCTGCAAATTTTCATTAAATAAACTTATTAAATTATGTCATGCACCTCACATTATAGTAGGTATATGCATTTAACATGTCTATTTTAAAATCCAATCAACACACTTTCTTCCTTTGTAACCTTAAAATTACCTTTCACAATCTTGTTTGCACAGATGTTCTTGCTTAAAATCAGTTTGATTTGTATATAAAACTACTGTACCATGATGAATTTGCATGTCATTTTATTTTTACCACTGGAGATGCTCTCTTCTTGGTAATAGAAGCTCGAAGAGGATGCGATACTCTGTGTAGATCTATGTCTGTGTTCCATGTGTCAATCTGCATTAAACCTCTATAAAGACTTTTTTCTTTTCTTGAGGAATTGATCGTAGCAACCCAACTCCGGAATTTAGTTGAGAAAATCTAAACTCAGCAATTCTTTTATTGAAATACCAATATTCCATAGAGCCGTGTTAAAATTAACCCAGCTTCCAGAGTTCAGTTCACAGTTGCTATTATTTTCACCCAGATCCCATTGTCTAAGCAAAGGGCTTCCTAGGATGACAGACCTCTCTGAAATACCAAAGCACAAAAACATATTTAGATAATAAAATGCTATTAAAGTAGTCTACCTTGGCTCTGGTCTATTTTGCATTGTCATTAACTGTAAACATGTCATAGATATCAGCTAATTGCAAATATTGTGCTGTCTTTTACAAAACACAGAGTCTAGAGTCTTGTAGTTCACGCACTAAGAAGCAAAGCAATTTACAGATTCATTGACTTTAATGCAATGAATATTCCCCCAGACCTTTGTGGCATATAAAAAGGAAGTCAAAAGGAAATCATAAGAATTTTGATTTTAGTATGATGATATAGAAAGCTATAAATGTTAACATGACTGTTTCCCCTGATACAAACAAAATTATTTTCGTAAAGTAGTTTTTGTATCTTATGGCTGCTAAGAACATACTTTTGTTTATCATATTTGGTCCAAACTGCTTGCTTCATCTGCAGTAAAGCCGCTGGCCACTATCTACTCATTTATCTTTCTCTGAAATTTTGGAGGGAGCTTTTCACACACCTTCCCCAGGTTGAACTTAGTTCCTGCTTTTTGTTGTTATGCAGAGCTTCTCAAATGTTGTCCATTTTTTTCTCCTGCTTTTTGCTTCCAGTTTTTCCTCAGCTTCTACACCTGTCCTATTCTTGTTCATCTGACAAACATTAGATTTGTAAATAAAATTAGCAATAAGGAACCATGATTCAAAACCAGGAGAAATTCTGGAAGCAGCATTCTCATGTTTAAATTGTTGACACGAAAATTCACCTTTTATTTTGGCTACAAGACATTCTTTCTTTTTTCCTTTCTTTTTTTCATCCTTCACATAATTTCCAAATTCTGTATTATTCAACTCTCTCCACTCTTATCACTAGATCACCAGCTCCCTAATTACCTCTCAAGGCTACCCTCACCAGCCCATCACTGGCATTTCACTCTATTGAATATCCAAAACCAGATAAATGTTTACTGTGTTCGCTCCCCATAGAATCTTAAAAGTTTGTGTATACAAAGGCTTCTGTTGATAACATGCAGTTATAGATCTGTTTGTTTGTTTTATCAGAGATTTTTAAAAGCTTAAGTACTTGAGTAAGATGTTTCATCAAACAATATACTGTTTCATCAAACAGCATACACTGTTGTTTGTACACTGTACACTTGGCTCTTATCTTTTGCATGTATTTTTCACCTTGCTTTTGTGTTCTTGAACTTTGAATCTACACCTAATTTCCTGCCCTTGTGCTTAAAGAAGTAGCTAGTCTTATCACAATCAGCATTTAGGACATATTGTCATATGCATACCAGCATCTACATTACACATTGGAAATCACTGGTCCCATTAATAAACGTAAATGGCATTGGCATTTAAAAAATAATAAATGCATTTGTAAAGGTACATTACTGGAGCTTATAAACAAACATCCAGTTATGCCATTTAAATGCAAAATGTTTTTAAAGATATCTCTTGAGTTATCATTTGATTAATTTATACTAAACACTCATGACACTGCAGTTTCAGGTTTTAAATAGCTATATAGAAGCTATGCCTTACAAATTTGCAGTTATAAAATTCAAGAGCACATACATGAGAAGATGAGGAAAAATAATAAGCAGAAGTGCTTAGCCCATTGAGCTGACTGGGCCTGACTATCTCTGAGAATTCCTGTTGCCATGTCTGAAAGCAGGAAAACATCCAGGAGGAATTGAGTTTGAACAACGGGCATCTCAGGTGAGGCCCCTGAGCAAGCGATGACAGCTTATCTGCAGCAGTACCATCAGTGTTTCCACAGAGTCACCTTCTAATGAGACCAGGGGATGGCTGCGTTGGGAATTTAGACCACCAGTTGGAGAGAATTTTCTCAGAGACTGTTTCAATGTCATTTTCAGGCAAGGTTTTACCCACTTGATGATGAACACTTTAGGCTTATTAGAACTCTGAAGCTGTTAAAAGAAATCACCCTGGGTGACAGGATGTGGGAAAGATTATACAGTCATGGGAGGTATGCAGCCGATGTGGCAGGTTAACTAACAGTGACAATGATGAGGCATGAGGCAGTAACCAAGAGTTAATTTTCTTTCGTAGGCGGAAGCAAATGCTGCTCCTAAGTCTTGTTTAGGAAGACCCGGAGCACTCAGTACAAATTTTCTGTGCATCTGGGTTGCAAGTGCTTCTGCGCCTGATTCTGTGAACACATACAAATAATAAAAAATAAATGCACAGTTTGAATTTAAATTCACCCAGAAAGGAAAGCAAAAGAGCTAAAAAGAGATGTCGATTACTTATGGTAGGAAACACCGATCACTAAATCACACTGAATGGCGATATAACAGTCTTTTTACTTCTTAAAAGCTTACAGTTAGGTGAGAAAGTAATTTGTAAACATCTTTAAAACTGAAGTGGTTTGTAGCTGAGACTGCCAATAAAACTTTTTTAAATAGAGTGGATTTATTTCTAACAAAATTATTGATTTGGGGGTTTACTTTTATAGTAATTAATCTGACCGGGTTTATCAATTTTGCTTGAGTCTTCCTGCTCCCAAAATTTAAATATTTTGTATAAATTTTTACAGGCTTTTTAATCTTAACTAAAATTTAAGGCTAAACAAAAAAATAGTAGATATTTCAGTAAATGCTGTTATAATGTCTGGTTTTATTTCCTTTGAAAAATGTATTTTTCATTAATCTAATTGTTATCAAGTCTGTGAGTGAAAACTTCTGTGTAACTTAATTATCTAATTCTAACAATAACTTCTATTTATATAAAATTTTATCCTTTTTAAAAAACATATATTTCCATGTATTATCTCACTAGTTCTTTTTTAATAAATGTTAAACTATGACCTTTTTTTAAAAAAAAAGAATGTACCTTTTATTTCTTTTTATTCTAAGATCTTACACAGACTGTCACCAAGCAGGTATTCAACGAGTGATTGCTGAATGAATGAATGAATGAATGAATGAAAGGATTTTATGCTTTTTGATATAATTGTTAATGGTACATGACATTTATAAAGTTTTTTATTTGATATTTAAAGATTTCAGAATTTGGAGGTTTCTGTCAGTAAATTCGTAATGGCTGGGTTAAACATGTTAGTTAACAAAGGGCTTCCCTTCCTTAACCCTTCTTGGGGTTGGGATAGCTCAGCTGAAGTAGGCAATGGTACATGCTTGACATAGACTGTGAATTCTTCAAAGACGTATGTTTCTTTCCTGTTCATGTTTAGATCCTGGCACAAAGAAGATACATATTACATGTATCACTTAATTAATAGGTAAGAATGTAATATCTGCAAAAAGATTATTAATGACCCAAATCACCATTACAACTGTTTTTAACTTTGAGAGTAGTTAATTGTCTATGGAAGGAAAATTGAGGAATAAAATGAGCAATTCAAGAAAGACAACTATTTAGCAATATGATAGGTAAACAAACTTTTTTTTTTTTTTTTCAGAAGAGACATATGTTTGCCTGGGATGGAACTCCACTGGCATTGATCAAATGCAGTTTTAGTGGAAACAGTGTTTCTGTTATCCAAGAACAGGTGCGCACACACACACACACACACACACCTAAAGAGATGGTAGCCACTTGTAAGATCTATCTAGACGTGAAAGGGTTGCAGTGAATGTCCTTATAAGATATGTGCTCTGTTTCTACGTTACTGTATCTATACTTCATAAATTACTTTCATTCACATGATCTCAGTGGGGCCTCACAGCAGTCATGGAAGGGATAGGGTGGTTGCTCTTATGGTTCCCATTATATAGACCCCACAGAGAACACGTGACTTTGGAACTTTCAGCTTTGGCTTTCTATGGGCTCATAAGTTGCTGTTTTACTTTGTTATTTTTGGTCAAGTGTGTTCTTGCACAGGGTAAAAGGTTGTGTCCAGGTATTCTTTCTAAGATATAGAAAATTGTAAACTACATTCTGTGGTGACAGAAAGAAGATAATGGTCTCCCTGAAGAGAAATATGGGGTTTTTTTAATCATTAAATTCCTCTCTTTGCATCATCTTTAGAAGGACCATCTTAACTGGTTTAAGTATTTATATTAGAGTAGGTCCAATGCTCATATTATCTTTCACTGCAATGCACTTAATTAAAAAAAAGGGGTGGGGGGAGTAATAGATTTACACAAATACACTGAACTTATATTTGACAAAGGCGTAAAACCAATTCATGGAGATGTAAGGATAGCTGTTTCAATAGATAATGTTGAAATAATTGGACATCATAGATATAAGTGTAAAATGTAAAACTATAAAGCTTTAGAAGATAATATAGGAGAAAATATTTATGACCAGAAGTTAAGCAAAGTGTTCTTAGATATGACATTAAAACCATGAATTATAAAAGAAAAAATGGATAATTTGGATTTTATAAAAATTTAATGCTTTTGTTCTGAAAAAAATCCTGTTCAGATAATGAAAGTTCATCTAAACTCATCACCAAACTCTCTATCTCAACAGTAAAGGGAAAAAACAATTCAGTTAGAAAAAAATGGGCAAAACTCTTAAAATTCACCAAAGGTATACAGTTGGCAAATAAACACATGAAATGATGTTCAACACTGCTATCATTAGGAAAATGCAAATTACAACCACAGTGAGATGACATTACAAAGGTATTAGAATGGGTTAAAAAAAAAATCTTCTGGAGAAACTTGATCTCTCATACATAGCTGGTGGGAATGCAAAATAGTGGAGCCATGCTGAAAATCATTCTGATAATTTCTTAGAAAGTTAAACATATACCTACCATACGATCCAGCATTTGCACTCCTGGGCATTTATCATAGAAACATCGACATTTACATTTACACAAAAATCTGTATGTAAATGTTAACAGTTTTATTTGTTGTCACCCCAAAAAGGAAACATTTTTTGTGAGTCTAAAATCATGTTTAAAACGTTTAAAAATGAGGGAATTTTCCACTAGCTTATTGACTTCAAGTCCAAGAAAAAAGGTCAATAGCCTTCTTAGATTAAAGCTTCTAATTTTCATATGAAGGGGAAAAGTTTTTAAAATTAAAAAAAAAAAAAGATCTTGACATCAATGTGAAATGAAGGAGAACTTAAATAGTAGAGTTTAAATAGTACTTTAAATATGTTATTTTTAAAATCCATTCATTCATTTCTTCAAAAACAAGATGCAAAAGAGCATGGGGATAAGAGTGTGGAAGTGGGAATCTGGCTGCCTGGGTTTGCATACTGGTCCTGTCACATAATAGCTGTCTGAGCTCTGACAAGTTCTTCAATCTTTCTGTGCTGCCATGTTCTTGTCTATAAAATAAGAGTAATAGTAGAATCAAACTGTTAGTTTTGTGATAATTATATACATTAATATGTGTTAGAAGAGTGTAAGGTATATATTAAACACCACGTACGTGTCAGCTATTGCTATTACTTATGTGTTCTTTTATTGAAAGTTTGCCTTATTCAAGGTGATTTGCAGAAGATAAAAGGGTGATTTAATCAAGGTTCTGTGTTCTTGAGCATCTTAGAGGTTAGCAGGAGACAATGGATGAAAGTGAATAGCCCAAGTCAAAAACATGAACTCCTAAGTACATAAGGGACAATCAAATCTGATGTCTGAGAAAGGAGAGCTAGAACAGCATGTTGGGGAAATTAGGGAGGATTTGTTTGAAGGAAGACATCTGAACTGGGCTTGAGGACTAGATTTGATTCCACATGTTTCTGGGAAAAGCATTTCAGACAGCAGGAACCACAGGGCCAAATGAGAGGAAGTAGAGTGGAGACTGTGGTCTAAGAACTGTGTCCAGTAAGACTGTATACAGTCTAGAATGTAGCGAGACATTGGTTATCAATACTAAAAAGCATGTTAAAAACAAATAATGCCAACGGTGAACACTGGATTAAAGACCTGACCAAAGATTATCCTTTCACAGAGAGTGATTTACAAAGCTACGATAACATTACATTTTCTGAATTCTCCCCCTTATCGCAGCACGGATCCAACTTCAGTGAAGCCATGACTGACCTCTGGCAGAATTGCCATCTAATGTAATACTAAGGCAGGGAGATATTCTGAGACACTTCGTTTTCTTAATTGCCTCCTTGCTCTTCCTGGTGATTTTGTGAGGGAGAGAGCTAATACCCTTCTGTTTGCCTGGATTTGCAGAACTCATTCCCCTGAAAAGATTTGTCTAAATTAATGTGACTGGCAATTGTATTGTTCAGATGATTGGCAGGGAAAACAAAACAGTGATTGCAGGACTTGTAAAGCAACTCTGATTGGAGCAGTTAACACCTATTGTTGTGGCATTGATTCAACCCCATTTAGCTTTGAAGTGGTTGGATAGCTGTGTAATCTTCACAGAATCCTGGCTTTGCATTTGGGACTGCAAACAGGGCAATTTCCAGATAATGCCCTAGAGACAATTTTTTTTTCCTTAGAACTGTTCGGTCCCTCTGGAGAAAAAAAAAAAAAAGGTGGTTCGTTAAAGGAATAAAAGGTTGAGTCTGTTGGGGAATTAAGAGACCATGAAAGGACTGCTTTAATATTTTCAGATAAAGATCAGTGATTACCTCGTGATCAGGTTTGGTGACAAATGAGAATTGTATCCTTGCACCCAATTTGTACATTGTACTGTAGGCAAAGGGTCATTTCTTTTGCCTATATTGAAAGTATTGATGGAGCGCCAAGGATTCACTATGCACTATATCAAATGAAGAAAGAATTAGATAAGTTCCCACCCAGGACACCTATGATTTAAATGCTATTTTTCTTATCAATGTCCCAAGAGTAAAATAACCTCTTCCAATAAATTTCCATGCTGACATTCCATTCCATCTTCTCTCCCTTCTTCTCTATGTATTCTTCCTTGACACCATCCAAAACTTGACCCTTTTCATGTAAATTGAGAAAGTGATTTTTTACAGCACTACTGCTATTTTCTTTCATTTTGTGTTTTTAAAAGCAGAGTTCTTGAGAAAATATTTTCTAGGCATAAGTCCCAATTGAATAACTATTTAAGGCCCTTTCAGTAATCCATAAAGACAAAAGTATATCAAGTAATGAAAATCCATCATTTTCTTTTAATTGCCCTTTTTAGTACATTTTCAACTTTTGATTTCCTGTTTCTTTATCTTAATGTTCAGAAATATTATCATTTATTATCACTTTTGCTTTTCACTTTGAGAGTTGTTGTAAACCCTTTAATAGTGAACTTGGAAAATACTAAAAAGATATTTTAAAACAAGTGATCATCGGAACTACATAAGATGATATGAAATACCTGCTTCTAAAAGTTTTTTATCCTTCTACTCCACATGATGTAATGGCTTGTTCTTTTGAAAGTTTCCAAAATCTGACACAGGAAGAATAGTATAATATAAATCTATATGCTGTTACAGCAAAGGACAGTCTTAGAAGCCACTTTATTGTTTTATTGATTTACTGATAGACTATTACCTATAACATATACATATATGTATATATATACACACATATACATGTGTATGTGTGTAGTGCTATTACATAAAAGATGTAGTCAAGTTAGGCATTTGTATCTCCTATTGTTATTACCTAGTATTGCTTTCTCTTGACATAAGCCACTGATAGAAGCTGAGGATGCAGAGCAACACACTCCCTTAATCAGGTATTGAAGTGTGTGTAAGTGATCAAAGGTTAAGGGAAAACCTGGTTGCTTTTGATCACCATCATGAGTTATGACAAGCTGGCATTCTTTTGACCAAGGGTTCCCTTAGCCTAGAGGAAATGTGTATGGATTAGATGGAGTGAAAAGTTGAAGAAGGCAAAATTTTGAACATTTTTGAAAAACCAAACAGAAAAAAAGGTGGTTATATGATTTAACAACAGAAGCTATACATCAAGTCCCTTGTGGTCACAAAGATGTATAAAAGTCCTCTGAAAATTAAAATAACAAGAGAGAATAAAGGGCACTTACTTTAAGCCAAAGTGAATGGGAAGTTAATAAACTCAAAAGAAAATATTTGTATTATATTTATATCCCTTTAACTCCCTGTTAAATGAATAATGAAAAAAATATCTTATTTTGCCTTTTGTTCTACATTATATGACCCATTCCCCCAAAGCTGAATTGTAGCCCGTCTTGCCTAATTTTTTCCACTTTGAGTCATTCTCAAAGAAACAATGTTCATGTCCCTTCAGTTGTTTTCTATTCTTTTGCATCATATCTTGATGATCAACCTTGATATGTCAAGCCACCAGTTTCTTTGCTCTTTAAATCTATCTCTTCTTCCCTTTGCTCACCATTTATGCATAACTTCAGGTCTGATATTGCTCTTCAGACATGTCAATCATATTTCCTCAAAAAATTTCAAACATCTGCAGTCAAATTTCTACCTTTATTCCCTGCAGATTTCACTTTGCCTCTTCAGAGAGGCTTTTAAATGTGTACCATCACATTCTGAGAATAACATTATTATGTGCTTTATGCATTCACAAATGTCCTCTTTAAAGTATCTTTTGAAAGTCCTTGCCTCCCTTCTCTTTTATCACCACTTTATTTCCAGGATATATTCTTAATTAGAAAGAATTACATTTGACAGGATAAATAAAGGAAGCTCGAATTTAGACACTGAATTGATTACAGTGGGGCAGTGCTGAGTCACAGAGCAGAGGATTCCCTCATAGCCTCCCCACCTCTTCCAGCAATCTTCGCATTACTCTTACTCTGATCGAAACAGCCCCAAAAAGGCAGAGAACGAGTGACATGATACCTACCAGCACCATAAACCATATATGTATGTGAACATACATGTATTATCCACAGACATGATATAAATCTCAAAATTTATACAGAAAAATATTATATAGTCTCTGTATATCAAATTTTGCATATTTGCTTCAAACTTTTTATCTAATGAAATAAAACATTACAGAGAAAGCTCTCGAGTTCCCTTCTCCTACATCACCCCAAAATAACAGATAACCTGAAATCTCTCTATATACTTTTTATCGCATGTACCTATGGTAGTATATAGCAAATGTGATACAATAAATTTTTTAAAATCTTCTTATGGCAAGGCATCATGAGAAAAGTTAAAACACAACACATTGGGAGAAGATATTTGCAATGTAATTAAACAAACAAAAAATACTATCTTACATACAAAAATAATTATACAACCTTAGAAACAGAGAGCTCAGTAAAAAGATGGTAGGCATTTGGAAATGCTCCCAGGGGCAGTGTCTGCACACACTGGGTGGGTCTGTCCACATGAACGTGGGAGAGCAGCTGTACAGAAACCACAAATAGAGGTCGATACAGTATCAGTTCTGGCACTTCATCATTCAAGCCATCAACCTGCTTTATTATTCCTATTTGTGCAGAAGAGAATTCAATTTTGATGAACAGAACTTTAAAGATTTCAAATTCGGGAACAATTACTCTCTAAAGTTCTTTTAAAATATATCAACCTGGGATCGCTTGAAATTTGCAAGGGGCTCTGATTTAGTTATTTACAGGTGTTTTCAACAATTACTTTGTTTAACAATTAGATATGTCCATTTTGCTTCTCAAAAAAAAGAGCATAAGGACATGTTATCTGTTCACAAGAATGACATAAAAATACTTTTGAAATTCTATAAGTATTTTAACAGAAAAGGGCTGCATATACTTATTCTTATATCCCTTACATATAACTGAAATTGAATAATAAAGGCATAAAACTTCATTTATAATTGTGAAATTAAAATCTTGTGTACAGAGGTGAAGACATACTATATGAGGAAATATATATAGCAAACAATTTTTTTGAAGAAATGCACATGAAGACTTTGTTGTTCTTTTCCCTCCTCTCTCTCTCTTTCTCTCTGTCTGTCTGTCTGTCTGTCTGTCTGTCTGTCTAACATTTTCTCACTCCTACAGTCACAGGGAACTCTCTAAGTGAAGGAGGAGAACATGGAAGACATGTTTTTTTCAAAAAAACAAATAAACACATATATGAAAAGAAGGAATTTAAAAGAAAAGGAAAGAAAGGCTAGTAACTGCAGAAAGTTCTTCCTTGATGTTATTTATAGTATTTATCATGGCTCAGCTATACTCATATCAGTTATTTTTATAAAATTTATTGTTGTTGTTTTTTTTTATTATATAGTCCTGTGTTTTAATTTCGTTATTCCAAGAAGCAGATGCCAAGACATGTTAAGAGATTTGGGAGTGGAGAGGGCAAAATGTATATGAAAGATAAAGGGAGGGAAGTAGGGATAAGCAGAAAGAGCATACTCTAAAATGTTTGCTAAGTATAATCCCCACTCTTAATATCCATAGCTTTAGGTCATTGTCCTCCACTAAGTGTGAACAGGACCTGTGACTTGCTTCCAACCATAGAATAAGGCAACAGTGATGGATGTTACTTTTGTAAGATGCGAATAATGTGTGTGGCACATAGTGAGATAACACAGTGATATCCATCTTGTTAACAGATTCTCTCCCTTACTGGATTTGATATAGCTGTCGTGTTGGGGAGGTCCATGTGGCAAGAAACTAAGGGAACCTCCAACTAACAATTAAAAATTGAGGCTCTCGATCCATCAACACTTGATAAGACTGGAATTCTGCCAATAACCATGTGGGACTGGCAGTGAGTGGATCCTTCCCAATCAAACCTTTAGATAAGATTCCAGCCCTGGCTGACACCTCATTTGTGGCCTTGTGAAAGACCCTGAGTAGAGGACCCAGCTAAGCCATACCCAGATTTCTAACCTATAGAAAATTAGAAATAATAAATGCATCTTATTTTAAACCATTACATTTCTGGTAATTTGTTACCCAGTAATAGAAAACTAGTAAAACATTCCAAAAATGTAAGAAAAATGTGTATCAGTTGTATCAGGTAGATAGATGTTTTGGGACTTTATATAATTAACTATTTAAATGGATTTCGTAATGTATGTGGTATTCTTTAGACTTTTTGAATTTTCAGTTTATTACTATTTTTTGTTCATTTCAATCCTCAAACAATAATTCATTAGTTCTTAGCTAGTATGTAAGACCGGAATAAAGTGTCTGGCACATAGTGAGTTATTAGAAATAGTATTTGCCACTTCACCATGGAGAAAAATACTCAAAATTAAGTTTATATACAACAAATTACTAGTAGTCCACACTTCCTTACCCTGTAGTTTACTTCAGTGTAATATAATGTTATATCCTATCCCTTAATTGCCCTTATGTTCCACAATAAATTGGATTTAACAGCATGGAAATCTTAGATGTCATAGTAATCTGAGTGAGTATGTAGTAAAAAGTCTACTGATAGAAATTATCCTTGGACAATAAAAATGACCTGTTCACAGAATGCATTTAATCTGGTGATTATGTAGCAAATATTCAGAGAGACAGGACTTCTGATTCCTGTGTGCTAAATGTTACACTATGATTTTTAGTCTTGAAAATCTACATTTTACCCAATGTACTACATGCAAAATGCTGCCTCCAGTTCAGCCTAATATTTCACAATATAAGGATATGAGTCACTCTTATAGGAGGATTTGGCATTCTCCTTGCAGTGCAAATCCATTCTTTTATCTCCAATAGCAGATGTTAATGTGAATTCACTGCACATTTTTGGAAAGGGAGGAAAAGCTAAAGGTTTGGGCTGTTTGCAAATCGTCTGTTATTGTACCTCTTTAAACTACTCTCTTTGACTGCATGAAGCTTTGATAGCTCATCTAGTTGCAATAGCATGAGCGTAATGCTGCAGGCATGAGGCGATTGGGGGCAGTGTGTTATTGACAGAATCTCCTGAATGATGATTTATTATGAACATCAATGGGAACAACACTTGTTCTTTCTAAAAAGCCTGTTTGTTCCTCTTGCCTCACCTGGGAGGAACACACTGCCCAGGACAGAGACACTCTTTGTACTGTGATATTTAGCCTTCTCTACAACTGCTGCATTTTTATATGGGCTGGTGATTTTTTCTGGTCTCTATTTTGATGGCTTACCAATTATTTAGTATTGTTACATGCCCAGAAATATTTGAAAGCCAGACTATTTGGCAAGAAATAAATAAAATAAGCAAGAAAGAGTCTCCATCAAACAAACAAACAAACAAACAAAAAAACAGTTTGCCTTTAACTCCTAGTTGGTTTCCTGAAAAGAACAGAAGATGCTTATAGCATGAGGATATTCATGCAAATTTTATGCTAGAAAACAAAGAATCTTATGTATCGTGTATTACAGGCAGGCTATAATAGAAAATCGATTATTATAAAAAAACTTCTCTTCAGATGCACATGCAGGCCCTCAATTTTAAGTAAATTAAGGTATTATTCTTTGGGATTTTAAATAATAAAACAAAATGTGTTATTTAAAACTAAAAACAATAGTCATTTCAAATTGGTGAAAGAGACCATCCTAATGCAGACTTTAAGCAATGCATTAAAAGAGTAATTTAAGCTGTAGGTTAGATTTCATATGGTTTATGAAATATATATGTATATATACACTGCATATATGTGTATGTATCTGTATAGATCTATATTTATATACATGTATGAATATATATACACACTATACACATATGCATATATATATACACACACACACGCAGTTGGTTTCCTTTTCTTGCTTAACATTTTCACCAAATTAGAAAATTCTAAATCATATTATAGTTCAACAGAAATACTAGCAAGGAGTCAATGTCTTCTTCAAGGAATACTGATTATTTAGGTTTAAGATTAACCAAGGACTATAGAACAATTTCTCATTCAAACTACTTACAGAATTTTGTTATATGCTATTTAAAAGATATACCACATTTGAAAGAACCTGAAAATTGTTGAATGATAGTAGTGAAAGAATCTCTAAACCACTATTTTGTATTTTGACCAAAATGATCGGTACTGAATAGTCAGGCTTCAGAATATATATCACTGAGACATGCAGCTTTGGCAAGTCCCTTACAAAAAAAAAGTTCTAATATTATCAACCTTTCTTTGAGGATCTCTTTTGTCAATAGCTACTGTATTACAATAAGGAAAAATCACAGTCTTATGCACATTGTTCAATTATAGGGCAAACATATGTATCTGGACCACAAGTATAATGTTCAGTTTTTATCAACAGTGAGTGGAGATTTAGTGCAAATTGCTGACTATCAAACTCTTCACTGTGAATCAAGCTATTTGTGTATTGCCATTGAGGTGCAACCTATGCTATTTACAAAACAATACCCTTCCTTTCTGCACATATATTTTATGTTCCATTAGTACATTTCTCAGACTTTATGACTTACAAATAACCTTAACCACACAAAACACTTTTATCCTTTTACATGGGTTATAAGTCATAAATGGAAGAAGAAATCATAAAGCACTTCTTCATACATGCACCATCCATTGGGCAAGAACGGATTCACACTGCAAATCATTGCTTTCTCCCAAGTGTAATGTCAAATATCTGTTCAGAAGTAAGTGATGCTAACTGTTCTTTTGTATTGTATACATGGATATTACATAATATCCAATGAATTTGCTTCATAAAGACTCCTATTTTCCCATCAAACATACTGCCTTCAATAAGGATTACACTTATATAGTGTCAATCTTCCCCTCCTGCAGAGAAAATTATAATTTTGCACTTGCATTAGAAGGACTTGATTCTTTTCAAAGAAGTTATTAGACTTTATTTTACATCTTGAAAAGATTCAATGGCTTTATTCTCCTCGTTAACAAGTTTTATAACACTTAGGACCAGGAGCAAATGAAATACTGATGCAAATTTTTTTTTTTAAATCCGTTTTGGTGATTCCTAACCATATTTTTTGGCTGCTATGAAAAATGATCACACACAGACCCAATTGTTCCAGTGTATATGTAGATTCACAATCAATAGTCATGCCATAGTCCTCTTAACTTAAAAACATGTTTGATGCCATTCTGGATTTTAATATTTATTTTAACAGTTTCATATAATTATCTATTGCTGCATAACAATTTACCACAAGTTTTGAGGCTTAAAACAATAGCCATTTATTATCTCACAGTTTTAAAGAGTAAAAGTCCTGATGGACTTGGCCATATTCTCAGCTTCAGTGTCCACAAGGTTGAAATCAAGATAACAGCTTGGCTAGGCTCTTACATACAGGTTCTGGGGAAGAATCTACTTTCAAACTCATTCATGTTGTTAGCAGAATTCAGTTCTTGTGCTTATTATGGTTGTAGGACTGAGGTTCCTATTTCCTTCGTTGCCAGGGACTTCAGTGCTCTTTAAAGCTGCACCCATTCCTTCTTAGGTGGCTCCTTTATTCTCAGCACTAGCAATAACTTGTCAATCTGTTTTATCACAAAACTACTTTAAACTGTTTTCCCATGTTGGAAAGATTGATTAAGTATAAACAAAATAGTGAGGATATCACTGTCAACAGTCCACTTTGCATTTTTTTTTTTTTTATCAGAAGGAATTGACATACTTGTGTCATAAAGATTAAATTCAGGTGCCATGCCAATCTACATATAAAATAATAATTTCTTATTTACATAAAAATATATATAAATGAGAGACCTAATGTTTTCTTCCCATCTATGTAGTATCTATCATGGATAGCTAACCATTTTAGGACATCATTATCACCATATTAGGACACAGTTCCAACTGCAGGCTTCTGCCACTTATTGCCTGATGGCTTTCTCTTGACACTAAAGCCTTTCTAGCCTCCATATGGGGAACACAAGAAGTGCCAAGAAATTCATGTTCCCATGGGCAACTCTTACCAAAGACTCTTAGGAATTGGTGAATAATTATCTGCTTTCTAGCCCCTCATTAAAGATATCTCTGAAGAATAGTCTACACTGCTTTCTAGAGTTTCCCAGTTGAATTAAAAACCAGTTGCACACAAGAATAACCTGCTCAATGAAGCATTCTCTATAAGATCCCTTCTCTTTCTTATCTCACCTCCTCCTGTTTTGTTACTTGTGCTTTCTGGGATCTTTCCCCTCCCAAAAGACTTATACAATGTTTGCCTCAGGGAAACCCAACATAAGACAACACATCCATGTATCAATCTGTGTTCTCCCTGGGGAGCCTAAGCCACACTTTGGAAAACACTCTTCTAAAAGATAAAACCTAAACATTTCATTTTATAGGTAAAAGGGCCTCATTATCTGGCCCTCTCCTATTACTTATTATTCCTCACGACTCCTCCTCACTTATAGTACAAACACGCTGAACTTCTAACCATTCAGTAAAAGCTTCATTTTCTTACACAATTCTATTTCATTGTATCATTCTATGATCTCTCTCTTATATACTTTGGCAAATTCCCTGAAGGCCTGGATCATTTGGGGGTTCTAGAATCCAACTAGTTGTTTTTTTGTTTTTTTGTTTTTAAATCTGGAATAGATGACTGAATGAATAGATTAGTGGATTAATGAATAAAAGTCTGCCTAAAATACCATTTAAACAGATTTAATCACTTAAAATGATTTTTTTTCAATCACATGATCTCATATGTAGCATAATGGCTACAATGGGGTAGTATAAGTGCTGTGACAAAGAATTTTGAATGATTCTAGTAACAGCCATGAGATCAACTCTTTAAAAGCTACAACTGTATTTGAAAAGATGTCATTTTTACTATAACAAAACACAATTTTCTTCCTTTCAAGAGCTAGGCCAAAGAGATGGTGTAATATAGATAAGCCATGTAAAATGTGTCGATAGTGTGCCACATAAATATATTTTTTTAAAAAAGTAATAACTTTCTTAAAAGGAATCTATGGACACATGGTGTTACTATTTCACCAAAATAATGTGTAGATTAGCTTTCTTACATACAAGTTAAATAACATACACAGGTATCATTAGAATTGACAAGTGATTTTAATCATCAAATACTCATTTCTTTTATAGATTTTCATATCAAGAAAAGAACGTTCATCTCACTTTTCCCAAAGGGCATTGCAAGGTTTGTAACAAAAGTTACAGCCTGTGCAGAGCAAAACTGAATATAAGGCATGCCCTTTCTGACCAACTGTCACACGGAAGCAATGCCTACTCACAACACAACCAAATCAGGGAAATGCTCAGAAAAACAAAGCAAAACAAAACAAAAACAAAAACAAAAGATTAAGCAGTGAGAGCCTAAGTGGAAGCAGTCATCAACAAATCAGTTTTCAAGTTGTGTGCAAAACGGGATTTAGTTTAAAGAATACTGCAGTTTCATTTTGCAATGTAATTCAATAAGGCAAAATGAAAGTTTTAAGGTTCAGCATGTACTATATAAAAGATCTAAATAAATTTTGCTGTTTTGACCTTTTGGATGTTCCTTTTACACAATTTCATTCCTCATGCTTTCCTCTGTTTCAGATTCAAGTCTATGTAACAGAAAGTAAGCCATCAAAATACAAAACATGCAAACATTTCAGAAGTACAGTTTCTGTGAAGCTTGATACAGCCATAATCTTTCTCAAATTAAATTCTAAAGGTTAAAAAGAACTCAGCACTAAGAGTTAGAAAGAAAGACGAAAGATATATCCTTAGGGAGCTTTGAGAATCTGCTTCTACTATGTTGTAATAATCTGATTTCCTTATGCATGTTACTATTCTTCATTTTCAGCCTTCGAGAGTACTGGCTTTTGGACAAAACAAGTTTATAATGACAAATAAAAACAAATGTGTTTACAGATGGATTTTTAAATTTTTTTTTTTCTTTTTCACAAAGTTTGCCAATGAGGAAAGGCTAAAGGATTGTCATCAGGGAGTGAGTTTGGAATCTTTAAACTCACCTGTCTCACAAAAACAACAAAATACATCTCTATCGAAAGCCATTGCTGCCAAAATAAATTCACTTCAGGCAGTAGGTATTTCAATAGATAATAAACTGGATAAATTAGATGCCAGAGTTTCAACTTAGGAAGTCCAGATGGAAACACGGATCAAAACACTGCATGGCTAGAAGGCATGGTGAAAAATAGAGGCAGAAAAGGTCTCCGCCTGCTTTTCTTACAATACCATCAAAGACATAGGGGTTTTTGAACTTTGGAGGGAAAATGTGGGCGAAAAAAAAAAAAAAAGAAATTATTACAGTGGGTGCTATCTACCTTTTTCCCCTATCAATTGCACTGACATTTTCACAAAATCTAAGATCACTTAAGTGCAAATATTATACTTTAAATAAAACGATTAAAATAAAAATGAAAATCTATCTTCTAATTATAATCTTCAATCTCTACCTTAATCTAGTATTTAAATTTGTTTAGATGTTAAGTTTCTTTTTCTTTCTTTGCCTCCAATATTTTTGAAGATGTTACTAAATAGTTAAAATCTCTCACCGTCATACAGCAGAAGAGAAGAATGCAGCAAATTACAGAATTCTAAAACTAAAATAAAAATACTACAGACTCAGAAGAATGCATCCACATAAATATCCACTAAACTGATAGCAATGGATTGCATTAACACGTTGCTTTTCTTCAGCATCATAAATAAACCATATTGCTCTTATGGATTGAAAACAAAAATGCAATTCCACTTATTGAATATTCCAATGGTCAGCTAATATTTGCACCATAATCCCCTTACTAGTTAAATGGAAGCCAAATAACATATTAATCTTACACAAAAACAATGGCTCTATTATCTTTGTTGTTTCTTGGATTGTGAAGCAGATACGAGCAGATGTTTCCATTTCTGTTGTTATGCATAGCACAGACTTCTGTATAAACCACAGCATCAAGCACTCTATATTTGCATTGATGTTTTTCTTTTGACTCTTTGATTGGAATGATATTATTATTATGCTCACTTAGTATGTATTGAGCACCCACATGAGTGCATTCACAGCTGCATAATACAAAAAGACAGCCGCAATGCTATACAGAGATTTGATTTTTTTTTAAATAACAAAACTCCCTTTACTCGCATTAAATAGGTTATTACCTAAGAAATGTTTTATTTGTTTTAGTCTTGCATGGTTACCTATTTGACAAAATTAGATCAATTTTAATGACTCCATTAAATTGAAATGTCTCCATTCAGAAAATGGACCAAATAAAATCCATTCTTTAGGTAGTTAAAAGGCATGAAAATGAAACTTGGCAGAATGCTCAGTCCTTTCTGTGAATATGATTGCAGACAGAAATAAGAAAGGTATGTAGTTAAAGTCCAGATGTTAGGATTTTTAAGAAAATGTATTTTCTTCCCAGGGCAGCAAATTTTTAAGGTTAAAAAAAAAATCACAGCAAAGGTAAATATTGCCTTGAATGTTTTCATAGAGCCATGTGTCATGTAAGCAACAAAGGCACATTGTATATCTGAATTGACACCAGGCCTTGGGAACACCATAGGAACTACAGATTCAAGGATTTCTCCTTATATGCAGAGACTGTAAATGAGACTATTTATCAGAAGCTGGAGTTATCAGATAATTTTCATCTCAGCCGCCACTAGTGAAATCAGCATAGTCACCAACAGTTGATTTTCAGATACATTTTCAGTTTTTGCAGAAGTAGCTTGTTCCTGTACCTTTGCAAGTTCAAGATGGAGTGCTTTTTGTGTGCCTAGGCAGTGTGTAGAAGCTGACTTTAGACAATCTTGTACTACCAGTGGGATGGTATTTTTAGTATGGGATTTTAAAATATTTTAAATGCCTCAAAATATTCATATTATTTAACCCAGCAACTCAACATCACTTGTTTAGTGAAGAATTTATTCAATTATCTCAATATTTCTCAACACTGTGTTTGGCACTGAGATAATTGCTAGAGACTCAAGGTTAAAAATAAATATAATAACTTTAAAATATATTTTTTCCACATTCACAGAGCTTATAGTCTAGTAAAAGAAAAGGCTTTTAATTT
Organism: Pteropus alecto; assembly: GCF_000325575.1. Lineage (NCBI taxonomy): Eukaryota > Metazoa > Chordata > Mammalia > Chiroptera > Pteropodidae > Pteropus > Pteropus alecto. The sequence goes on from NW_006494614.1 coordinate 7,808,875, forward strand.
TATTTTAAATTAAAAATACACATTACACCGAATCAATATACAGTACCAATAAGAGCAATGGAGGAAAAGTATAAAACATTATGAGAGAATAACATTATGAGGGGTACCCAATTTAGATTAGGAAGTCAAGAGACCCATCCAAAACAGAGTTTTTCCAAACTCTGTCTACAATTTCTTCTTCCAGTTGATGTGTCCAACTCCTCTCACTATGACCCTTCTTGAACCTCTTTAGATCAAGTTGATTGTACCTTCTTCTTGCTTCCCTTTTCATTCACTTTCCTAATCATCCTACTTATGTTTCATGGTGTATTACCTCAATATGTCTTTGGCTAATACCCTAATTCTCTATCCCTTTGTCTTCTGGTTACTTCCCCTCTGGCAAACTCCACCCAGAATTCCCTTCCCCCAATCCCAACTGCTCCTGAGCTCTGAGTCCTGCTGGAGGAAGATCCATGTAGATTGGTCTCCCTGTGCCTTTATGATCAAAACTCTAAGGGATCCTTAAAATCACTGTTTTCCTACTTCAACTTAAACCTTCTCACATCTCAAATTTTCCTCTGTGCTTTTACCACTTCATACTCAGTTGATTTACCACTTCAAAATCAAATAAAATAAATAATAAAATAAAATAATAAGATAAAATAAGTAAAATAAAATGAACCATGATATTCAACCTTTAACTTCCCAATACTAAAAATGCAAACCTGCACAATGGCACTCATCTTGTACTTCTTACTACTTGTAGCTATAAAAGAGAGTTTTTCTTCCTCTTTAAGACTAATTTCCCTCTCACTTTCTCAAGTTTGAACCTAGGTATTGAACTTTCTTTCTCTTGATATTTCACTTCTTTCTCTGAAAGCGTTAACATATTTTATTATATTATGTCTAATATAAATTACTTTTCTATTATTTCTCTTTTATATAACAGAATTTTTTCAGTTATGTCTGAAGTGGATTACATCATTTATGAATTTATTTTCAGAATAGCTAAAGAAGCTTTACAAAATATTCATTACATAAAATAAACATTTTGACTGATGAGATCAAAAAGCCACAGAAGATGTGAGTGTGGAAAGAGGTGAGGAGAGAAAAAACAATAGTTGGGTCAAAAAGGGGAAACCCCCCTCCCAAAAAGCATGGCTATGCTGGGGATTGGAGAAGGAGAAGATTGATTACTAAGGCAAGTTTGGAGTTTTAGTTCTTACATTGGTGTGATGATCAGTTTTATGTCTCAATATGGCTAAACTATAGATATTTAATTGAATGCTAAACTGGGTATATTAAAAAATGATATTTTGTAGATGTAATTAACATGTACAATGTGTTGATTTTTAGTAAAAGAGATTGTACTGGATAATCTGGGTGGAACTGATCCAATTAGTTGAAAGTCCTTAAGAACAGAGCTGAGGTTTCCCTGAGGAAAAAGGAATTCTACCTATGGAGGTCAGCTTGTGTCTGAGAATTTCCTTCCTGAAGGTGTGCCTACAGAATTTAGACAATAAATTTCTTATTATCTATAACCTACTGATTCTGTTTCTCTGGTGGAACCCTGACTGATACACATGGAACAGGACATTCAAACTACTGAATAAACTTGCAAAGATGGAGAGAAAAAAATGAAAGTTGCATTCTGATTACAAGACTGGCAATCGGATGTGTTCAACACGCAATTTACACTCCTCCTGTCTTTTGGTTTACTCTTGCTCATCTTTCACTCATTGGCTTGCAAAAAAAGAAAGCTGTGAACTTTTATCAATCAAAAAAAGAAAAAAAGACATTTTGTAGGCAGAAAGTAGTAAGTCAAAAGGAGAAGAGCACCAGGTGAATTTGGAGCCTGAGAGGACGATGGGAGGAGAGCCAGATTACACAGTACTCTGTTGGCAACAACAAGGATTTTACATTTTATCTAAGTGCTAATGGAAGCCATTGAAGCATTTTGAGAAAAGGAGTGATATAATCTAATTTAAGTTTAAAAATCACTCTGGCTGCTGTGTGGAGTGGAAAAGAGATTTGAACGGGCCAAGAAGGGAGCCAGGGAGACCTGACAGGAGGTTATTATAGCACTCTAGGTAAGATAGTCTTCTATGAATATATCTCCCCAAAATAATCATGAACAGACCATTTTATTTACAAGAATGCTCTACTTAGGAGTATACATAAGTAGGGATTGTCAAGGCCTCCAAAGCTAAGGTTCATCTGTTAAAATTATTTCTTCCTTAGGTTATCAAACTGTCTCTTAAATTACCTACTACCTGGGCTGAAAATCATGAGTTGTTCCTATAGATTCAGCTTCCATCTTCCCTACCTATTGTGTAGAAGTGTGATCCATACGGACTGTATCACCTCAAAGGATACCTTTGCCCATCAGTGCATTATATATAATGTACTAACTAGTTGTTTGAATAGAGAAACCCAGTTTTAGGACACTTGGCTCTTTTTAGCTAAAGTTGCACTATTTAGCCCTATAACAGAAAAAAAGGTCTTGTTTTTCTCTCTAAGACACACATCCAGTCCATACTCTTCTTGCTTTTTTACTTTTTGGAATCTGTTGTAGAAATTGCTGTTCCTCTACTGAAGGGATATGGCAGACAGAACTCTTTGGGAATCCCCCAGGCTACTAAAATAATGTCCACCTGCCTACTCTAAGCTCCCTACACACAATAGCCTACCTTTGGGGAGGATTCTGTACCCCTTGCTGACTGGGGAAAGAGAATCCACTTTTATTAGGACTTGGGAGGTGAGGAGACAACACTAGGGCTTGTTTTTGCATTTGTTTTTGTTTTTATTAAAATGTATGTATATACACAGAGAAATAAATAAATCTGTCAGAATATGTAAGAAAAATGCATAAGAGTTGTCTTTGGGTAGCTCTAATATATATCACTCTTATTTTCTGTTGCATGGTTTTTGCATTTGCATTACCTAAAAGTTTTTATATTTATAATCCAATTTTTTTTTTTTTAGAGTCTCCAGTCAAGACGGCAAAGTAGGTAAGCACTGTTTGCCTCCTCTTACAGCCATATCAAAATTATAACTAAACTATGGAACAACCATCATTAAAAATCACCTAAATTCTAGCTAAATAGAAGTCTTACAATTAAGGACATAAAGAAGGGGCCACCTCAAGACTGATAAGAGGGGCAGAGACATGGAGCAGAATGGTCCCACATTCTAGTGCAGCGATTGAAAATCAGGAGGGTATCTCAGCTGCGGAGGTTCCCAAAGAGGATTGAGGGATTCCAGCTCCACATTGGGCTCTCAAGTCCAGGGTTCTAGTGCTGAGAAAAAAAAGTTCTCACAAAATCTGGATGTGAAAATCCATGGGGATAGTGCCTGAGTCGGGTGGAGGGCTGCGGTCTTGAGTACATACTTATTTACTGATGGACTTACACTGAACTTCAGTGCTGGGGCAGCAGTTTAGGAGTGCTAGGGACATACAGGGAGGAACTGAATTATCTGGCTTCAGGGCATGGGTTGGAGGAGTAGCATTCTTCCAGACAAAAGTCCTGGCAGAATCCATTGTTTCTTTGTTGAGCTATCCTCCAACCTAGCATGCAGATGCAGGCAGCCACCATATCTGAGTCTTCATTAACCTGGCTAACACTGGTCACTCTGCCCTGGTGATTCCCTGAGATTCTTCCCCCAACTTGTGGGGCCACCCAGGCTGCTTCCAGTGGCTTTTCCATCTAAACAGCTTATCTTGGCTCATACTTTAGACTTTCCTAAAATCTCTCAAAGTTTTGCAAAACCCAAACAAGCAGCATCTGGCCTCAGCGTGCACCATACCTTTTGCTGAGTAGCCCCAATCACAGCATTAGTGCTACCTGATCTCAGTTCACAGCTTGTCATCTTAAGGCACATCCAAACCCGGCATGGGTGGTAGACATCTGTAGATTTCTTAGTGGCTCATGTTAGGTGGCCTAGGGCAGGACACAGACTGCATCTGAACTTGGTTTGTAGTGGGGCTCTTCCCAAGAGGCCCAGCAAACCTGGGGCCATATCTGAGGACAACTTACCCAAAAGACAAACTGGGATGGCACCAGAGCCCTGCTACAGTGAATCCTGCACTGTAGGGTCAGGTCTTACACAACACTTCCTCCATTTTAGTCATCGGTCAGTTCTCACAACCAGTCAGCACAAGGGCCAATCCTTCTCAATGATGTGGAAACAGTGGCCAAGGCTCAACTACAACAGGAAAGCACACATAACCCATATAGGAACACGCCCAGAACACCCAGCTCAGGTGACCAGAGAGACTGTACCACTAAACCCCACAGGACACCTACTAGGTAAAACCATTCTACTAAGACTGGGAGACCTAGCAGCCCTATCTAATACATAAAAACAAACACAGGGAGACAACCAAGATGGAGAGACAAAGAAACATGTCCCAAAACGGAAGAACAGAACAAAGCTCCAGAAAAAAAAATGAAGACCAGTGATCTACTAAATGCAGAGTTTAAGACACTGGTTATAAGGATGTTCAATGAACTTAAGGGAAAAGTAGATGAACTCAGAAATAGAATACATAAAACAGAACCAGTTAGAAATGAAAAATACAATAACTGAAATGAATAATAAATTAGAGGGAATCAACAGTAGATTAGAAAAAGCAGAAGATTGAATCAGTGATTTAGAAAATAAGGTAGCAGAAAACACCCAATCAAAACAGCAACAAGAAAAGAGAATGCAAAAAAATGAGAATAGATTAAAGGGCTTCTGGGACAACATCAAGTATACCACATTCACATCACAGAGGTACCAGAAGGAGAAAAGAGAGAGCAAGGAATTGAAAACCTATTTCAAGAAATAATGATAGAAAACTTCCCTAACATAGTGAAGGAAATAAACACATAAGCCCAGGAAGCACAGAGCGTCCCAAACAAGATGAACTCAAAGAGGCTCACAGTAAGACACATCATAATTAAAATGCCAAAGATTAAAGACAAAGAGAGAGTCTTATAAGAAGCAAGAGACAAGCAATTAGTTACCCACAAGAGAGCTTCCATAAGACTGACAGCTGATTTCTCAAGGGAAACTTTTCAGGCCAGAAGGAATTGGCCAAAAGTATTCAAATGATGAAAAGCAAGGAGCTTCAACTAGGATTATTCTATCCAGAAAAGCTATCATTTAGAATTGAAGGACAGATGAAGAGCTTCCCAGCCAAGAAAAAGTTAAAGGAGTTTATCACCACCAAATCAGTATTATAAGAAATATTAGAGGGGCTAAAAGAATGTGAGAAAGAAATGCTATCAGTTTTGTGGTCAGTAAAGTCCTCTTGTGGACGTGAAATATGACTGAGCCCTGATTGGCAAGAAGGATATTTCTACTAGAAGGAACCATAAATTCAAAGCTCCTAAAGGAAAGTGAATTTGTCTTTTCCTAGAGAACAAAAGGACCAAAAGAATGGGAAACTCAAATGAGATGGAGTCTTGGGCTATAACTCATACATAGGAATTTGGAGTCCTTAATATGGAGTTTAGAAACCTCAAGTCTGTAGCAATACATCAAAGATTTAACAAAGGATAATCGCAAAGGTAATACAAATTCAGGGGTACCACCAGGCACCTTTTACATACGATCCTCTTAAGCAGGAAGAGGACCAATGAATATGCTAGTGAGCTGCAGAGGTGCCAGCACAGGAAAAGAGGTTGCATTGTATATATTTATGTCTGCAGTATGAGAATAAGACAGAGTTTTAGTACTTCATCCAGGTTGCATAAGTTATTTTATGGGATGTAATTGTTATCTACCAGTGTGGTTAATGGTTTGGATAAAAATATGACAGATGACAGATTCTGTAAGGGCACAAATGGGTTACATACAATGAAGTGAGCCAGACTGACTGATGGCCGTTATTGCCCCAGGAGTGGATTTATTTCCAGTATTATGCTCAACTCTCATGTATGAAATGTATGAAATGGATCAATTAACTATTTCATAAAGATTTCCTTTTTTATTCAGGGATATGAATCTGATCACCATCCTTTACAGATTTTCCCCAGGAGCTACATTTGAATTCAAGAAGAGTTATTTTAAGAGATGTATAACTCTTTCACACTTACAGCCTCAGATGAAATGATGAAAGAGTGACACAGTTTATTATTTTCCCCCATTTTGCCTCAGTGCTCCTTTATTTTCACTTTGTAACTGTAGGCAAGACTTGATCGATGGGTATAATAAAGAGTACAAGTAGTTTAAGAAAATAAGGCAAACTAATAGGAATAAGACTGATCATTTTTCATTTTCATAAGTCTTGAAATACATTTAGGATGCTACTCCAGTGGTCCCATGGATGCTAACAGTTTCTTTGCAATTGGTTCTAGATTAATGGACTGTGTTGCTTGCTAAGAAAATATTTATGAAGATACAGAGATTTTCATGCATTGATACATCATTTTTTGATAGGCATATCTAACATGTGTAATTTTTTTATTTATAGGCAGAAAAATTTGAAAAGGACTAATTATATCCTACATTATCACTTGATGTCACAGTATCAACAGTCTATTTTAAATGACAAGCAATTTATTGAAGAAATACTGCCACTTGGAAGTGCCAGTTTAAAATTAAATCAAATCACTTCTAGGAGATTATTACTTTTTCAAGATTAAAAAGAAGTAGTACTAGGGTTTTTGTAAAAGCAATCACAAGTTATGTAAGAGTATGAAACAAACCACCTGAATTTTTTTTAAAAAACGTTACACGTGTATAGAACAATTAGTTGTTCTATGTGTCCCTAGAAAACCTATAACTAGGAATGACCATAAAAAAACTGCAATAAGTGAGTAATTATAAAATGATTAGCCTCTCTTCTCTCATCATTGAACATGATGTGAAAGACTCAGAAGAACAATAAACAACTTGCTTTATTCTTGGCTGAATTTGAAGCAGGAAACATGTAGTCTAGTCTCAGGTCTGCCACTAATTAATTGTCTGACCTTGGGTACATCATTTAATCTCTCTGAGCCATAGTTAACCCATATATAAAACAAGATTGTTGGAGTAGATGACACTCAAGATCCTTTTTATTTTGTACTCTAACATGATATTGTTGTCCTCTCTTTAAAAACTTATATGTAAACTGTAGAGAGTATAGCTGTTAGCTTAAAGGAAAACCTATAGTGCTTAGAAGTAATGATACCTGTATTAATTTGCTAGGATGGTCATAACAAAATACCATAGTGTATATGGCTTAAACCATAGCATTTATTTCTCACAGTTTTGGAGGCCAGAAGTCTAAGATCTAGTTGGCGACTGGGTTGGTTTCTCCTGCAGCCTCCCTCTCCCCCTGGCTTGCCGATGATCCCCTTCTCGCTGTAGCCTTCACAGGGCCTCTCTGTGCATACGTTCCCTTTATCTTTCTTCTTATGAGAATATCAGTTATATTGAATTCAGGCTCTACCCTTATGATCTCATTTACCTTAATAACCCCTATAAAGACTCTATCTCCAAAGAGAGTTACATTTTGAGTTTGGGCTTCAACTTTCAACATATAAATTTGGAGAGTACATAATTCAGTCTATAAAAATACCTTAATATGTAATATTATAAAAATATCTTAATTATAGTGAAAAATATAAGTACTAAGTGAATAAAAATTTTAAGGTTGTATGAAATGGATCTATGAAAACAAAGAGTTTTATAATTCTGTATTTATATGTATATATACACATATGAGTGTACACATTTTCATTTATTATTGGAATCAAATTAGAATTTACCTCATTGTTCATTCTAAGATTCTTGAGTATTATTTTTTTAAAGGACTCAGTATACGGTCTTTAATTATGTAGGTTCAGATTTTAAAATATAAAAAACAAATAAAACCAAAAAATTTATAATAGATAACTAAATTCTAAAATCAGCTCTTTATTTGCATACCAAATTATAGTAATGGGGGAAGTTTTCTTGTGTAGTGTTTGCAGTGAAAACGTCCTCAGGGTAAGCCTTTCATTTCACTGTGTAGCAATGGTGTCTGGGCGAAGCCCTTCTGGACTTGTATCTTCCCCGAGATTCTGGGCAGGGTATCTTTGTTCTGCTTTCAGCATAATCTCCGAGTTTGAGTTTCCCTTGAGCTTGAATGCCCCTCCTTAGTCATACTGCTTTGTGAGAGGCAATAGCTGTTGACTATGCAAGGACCCACTAGAGCACTCTCCATTCTTCCACTGGGTCTGTGGCTTCAGGTCATCAGTGGGCATGGGATATCCTTCTCCACTTCACAACAATGACTCACAAACAGTTTCAAACTCTCTTTTAGTTCAAAGGGGCTTAAAAGAGAAGGCTCACGATGTTCTCAAGCTGCTTGAGAAAAACCTCTAGTTTACACATACTTCTGAGAGACCTGCCTTGGGGATGTAAGGTTATTTTCTTGTCTGCTGGGCAGTGTTAGGTTTCTGGTTGGTTTACAGTGATATTTGTGTTAAAAGTCAAGTTGAATGCAGCACTTCTGCTTTTAAGAATAACACAAAATCATGGTTTCCAAATATATACATTGATGATCAAAGGAACTCATCTTTTTAATCAATAGAGTGCCTAGTGAGCAAAGTATTATTGGTAATAAAAAGAGGGGAGAGAAAAGATAGTTATTCCCAAATTCCAGACAAAAATCATAAGTCGTGTTTATATTAAGCTATCTCTCTGGGCATTATCTTAATTTTGGCAAGCAAGGTTGGCTAATGAGTAATTATATTTCCAATTTCATACTATCATTATAATTTACACATGACCTGCGTTGTATAAATTGCCCTTCAAACATGTCCAATGTGAAATTTTAAAAATTTATAACATTGCCCACAGCTGTGATTTAATGTCCTGATCCACAGATTTGCATCTGTGAGTTGTGCCTAGTCAGTCAGTCCTACACTAAAGCTCTGAGAGGCATAAGGCAGTGGCTAGGACCATAGAGTCTCAACTGAGATCGCTTGCATTCAATATAGGGCAATCTGGCTTGATGACATGTGGCCATGTGAGTTTAATTAGATAAGTCAATCTTTTCGACTCTTATTTTCTCATCAGTAAAATGGAAATAGTAATACCTCCTACCACATAAGTTGTTGTCGTGAAGCTGTGATGAATGCAAAGCTCTAAGTAAAGTGAGTGCCTGGTGTACAATAGGAGGCAATAAACACTATCTATAACTATTTTATTATTTAAAGAGTTGTTGCTGTGTTCCACTTTAGAAAGCTAGATGTATATTCAAGAAATAACTAAAAAGGAAACAAAATGAAAGGTACAATATCACTTATAGGTATAATTTGTATTATAAAAACTATATATGAAAACATCGACAAATAAAAACAAATATTCTTAAAACAAAAAGAATTGCAGTTTTTGGATTATGTCTATCTAAATGCAAGATGTCAAATTGACATTCACTTTCATGTTTAAAAAAATCACTAGTTTATTAGAAAAATAGTGCACTTGATATCTTAATAAATTTAAATGGATTATCTTATGTTATGCTTTGTTTTTTGTTTAAAATCATGGAAACAAACTCTAATAGTAATTACAACCGCATCTATGTTAAGAATTACCTTGAGTAGCTTAAATGAATTAAAGACAAACTCATGCTCTTGTAGATTATGTCAAGGAATTCAAAATCAAGATAAAAATTCCAATTACTAAAATGGTGTATAGTAAAGAGAAACGTGGCTGTATTGTGATTCTAACCACAAACACTTTATATTTATTAAATGCTTCACAGTTGTGGCAGACACCCCTCACTCTTCCCCCTTCTCTCTTGCTGCCAAGTACCTTTTCCCAATGCAGACACGAAAATGCTAATCATTTACTTCAGCAGCCTCTTGCAGCTAGGGCACGGGAATCTGATCTTAGGAGAACTGTCTTTGGTTTATGAGAAAGGACTTCTTCCCTGCTAAAAAAGAGCAATGTTTAGAAGAAAACACAACTTCCATCTTGCCTTTAGATACTATTTCCTCAAGAAGTTTAAATCAAGGACAGCAGCTATCTTAGGATCATAGGATCAATCTGAGAGTCTTTTCAAAGAAACCAGACCAGAAGCTTCTGAATTAATCCCAGAAATATTTTTATAATGTGAGATAATGAATCCACATTGTTTAAGCCTCTTTTGACAGGCATTCTAATAGTTACAATTAATGTAAGAGTTTTTAAGGAGTAGTTATGCTGATAACCACTTTCATAACCATATAAAATTGTTATAAAAGCGTTAAGTTTGATTAAAATCAACATCATATTGGTTATTGAGAAATCATTCCCTAGTCTTAAATCAATTCTACAAACTAGTAGAAGGAAAAAATTGATTGAACAAAAAAGTTTAACATCCAGCAAATTTAATGTTTCCATTTAATTAAAATGAAGAGGGAGAGAGACAGGCAAGGAGGGAGGAAAGTGAAGGGAACCAAAATTTTACCACTCCGAAGCTGCTTTTTGGGATATTGCTTTTAAGCTATTTATTAAGAGACGAGCCACAGAAAATAACCTTGGCCCTCTCCCTTTTCCTGCCCAAAAGATTCACACAGAGAAACCTGCTTCAAGAATGAAATCTTAGAACGCTGCCTTAGCCTAATTTGAGTTAAGAATGGTAAATAAGAAGACATAAGGCATGCACCTGTTAGTTAAATGCTCCCTGTGTCTCATTGTTTCTGTGTGGCCCAGCAAGAATTCGCCTTCCTTGTATGTTCTGCTCTTCCCTAGGGACCTGTATATCACCCATCCATTCTCACTTCTGAAATCTAATACCCCATGTCACATTTACTCAATGTTGCCTCACTGTCTTTGGAATTTTTATGCTTATGCGAATTTCCCATGCACATGTATTAAAATTTTGATTTTCTCTTGTTAATCTGTCCTTATTAATTTGATTATTAGCCCAGCTAGAAAAAGTTAGAAGGTGGGAAGAAAAGGATTAATAATTTTTTTAGCCCCCACACAGAGAGAAGGACAGAGAAAGAGGGTAAGGTAGAAAGAGAGCATGAGAGGGAGAGAGGGAAGGAGGGGGAGAGAGAGAATGTCTAGAAAGATGTTTACCAAAATTTCAACATTGTTTCTGCTGGATATCAATTAAAATAGATTTTATGCTTATTGAAAAATGACTGTGAACTCATCCCCGCTTTTTAATTTTTTATTAATATCTAAATAAAAATCATGGCCATTTTCAGTTTGGAAAAAAATTAAATAAAAGTGAGGACAATTTAAGTCTTATCAAACTGTGGTGAGGTTGGGAGAAAGCAAAGAAAGGAGTATTCAGTACACTTATTGTAAAACGATAATTTGTGCAATTTTTCCGGTGATTTAATAATGTGCATCAAAAACGGAAAAATATGCCTTTTTTTAAAGAGAAAAGCCACTTGATCCTTGGTGACTTTTCTGCATAGCTTGGAGTGGCAAAAATGTAGCAACCACCTGTTTATTATTAGGTCAACAGCAGTTCGACAACATCCATACAATAGAATACTCTCAGATACATACAATATAGAGAGATGTTCAAGGCATGTTTAAACTTTCAAAATGTATGTATGTATGTATGTATATGTTGTTTTTACAACTTTTCCATAAATTTGTGAGTGCAGGTACATTGAAGCAAAGTAAAACGTTCTGAAAAAATAACCACCAAATTCATACTGATAGTTTTAGTTAGAACTGGATATTATGGAAAAGCAGAGAACTTTCACTTTTTACTTTTACATGCTTTCATTATTTGATTTTTTAAAAACTTTAGCTTATATTAACTGTGTAATTTTAAAACGTTTGAATAAAAAAAGGAAAAAGTAAAGCAAGAACTTGTTTCTATTCTTTTAAAGTATGCTATTAAAACTCTCAAGAGGCTGGCTGGTAAGCCAGCACATCTGTGTCTAAATTGACATTGAATGTTATGTTAAAGGTTAGTTAGTGTGCTCTTCTTAGTAGTTGCAGAAGACACTCTATACAGGTGGCCCTTGAAAGAGACCAGAGTACACAAAACTGTTTGGTGTGTCATTTTCAAAAGCTTGGCCTGCAGGATTGTTTGATTTTGCCAGATATAATGACTTTATAGATATCTACCTTCCAGACCAGATGAATTATTATCAAACAATTTTAGCTTGCAATTTTAATAACTCAAACATTTTCTAAATAGACAGAGAAATTAACTGTGTGCATTCATTCTCCATTTCATTCTTTATGGACTTTTAACTCCATCCACTAGTTGAAGGATCCAAATACTTAACACCTCTATTTCTAAGCATGTAAATAAGTTCTTTATAGTAGCCATCTTTTCTCAGTCTTCTCATCTTTATTTTTGACTTTAAATTTTCCCCCAAGTGATATCGAATCGAGATAATTCCATGAAAAGGCAAAGAAAATATGTGTTTGAAAGTATGTGTTTGACAGTGTTTCCACCTTCGAATGAGTTATAGTTGCCTGGATATTGACTCCGCACCTGTCAGGAGTAAAGTGAGCTCCCCTGGAGAGACAGCTCAGAGAGTATTTCTTTACTTAAGAGAAAACAGTCTGGAAATTCTTCAACAAATTAAAAATGGATCTTCTTTTTGATCCAGCAATTGCACTTCTGAATATTTACCCAAAGAAAACCAAACAATAATTCGTAAAGATCTGTGCACCCCTAAGTTCATGGCAGCACAATTTACAATGGCCAAGATGTGGCTGCAACCTAAGAAGTTACGGTTCATATATACAATGGAATATTACTCAGCCATTAAAAAAGTGAAATCCTATCAATTGCAATGACACAGCTGGACCTAGAAGTGATTATGCTGAGCAAAATAAGTGAGACAGAGAAAGATAAATACCATACGATTTCACTGATATACAGAATCTATGGAACAAAAATAACAAACGAATCACAAAGACCCACAAAGATAGAGGACAACTGGGTGATGGCCATAGGGGAGAGGGGTTGAGAGGCTGGGAGGTGAAGGTTTAAGGAAGTACAAATTAGTAGTTGATAGAGGGTCATGGGGATGGGGAGCACGGCATGGAGTATACAGACAGTAGTAAGTAATGGCTATGTGTAGAGCCAATGAGAAGATACAGCAATCGGGGGAATCATTTCATAAACCATATAAATGTCTAACTAAAGTACTGTATACTTGAAACTAATTTTAAAAATTACTAAAAGAGTAAACTCTCTAAAAGAAGTTTCTATTCTGTATTTTCTCCATCAGATCCTTAGTGTAGAGCAAAAGATCAGTAAAGTGAACAAATAAATAGATAAACATGTAAAAATCTAACATAACCAAAATTAGGCATCCAAAATACTTAATTTTACTGTTTAGAGGTCAGAATATATGGATACATATTTCTTCTGTTTCCATTCTTGATTCACTGCTTCAAAATTTGTTTTCATTTTTTGCAAGAAAGGCTATTTGCCAGACAAGGAGTCCATTTTGAAGCGCAGATGTAAGTTTCATAATCTCTGTTTCCTAAAAGAATTCAGTGCCTCCCCCAGGCCTCACAATCTCCTTCTAGTCAGTGTCTTCTAATGCATGAAGTTTAAAATCAGGTCATATTGTTGAGAGAATGTATTGACTATTTCTGTGTTCATTGCCAATATTGACTGCATAGACAATAAAATTGCAGTCCTCTCTCACTCATTTGGAATGTAACCATTTTATTTAATTATACATTTTGATTTTACCAAAATGTTATAAAGGGGTATTTTTCCAGTTTCCACTAAACTCATTTCTAATTTATATTATGTGACATGGGAGAAAAAAAAACATTATAATAATACTCTTATATACAAAATAAGTAACTAGACAACATTTTTTTAGGTAAATCCATAAAATTAAGAGACTATGAAGCACCCACACAAATGATTTCCTTTTCTGCCAAAATTATGAAAAAATCCATATTAACTAACTTGCCCTGCTTCACTGTGTTCAACAGCCTTGAAATGTCTCATTTTCTTTACCAATTGCAGAGTCTAATGGAAGCATATGCAATTTTAGTAACACTGTGAAAAGACACTGGTAGGAGATTTATTTTAAATCTTGTGCGAAAGCTTGGTGCTCATTAAAAAGAGGATTAATAACACTCTCCACTAGAGCCAGGTATAATGCAGGCAGGCGTGCAGTTGTCTGAGTGCAGCTCTGCAAATCCTCCTTCATCTTGACCTGCTTCCTCCCTGTTATTCCAGCCTCATCCTGTTTGAGGAAAGACTCCAAACCATCCGAGATTGCTCAGCGGACTTTGCAACCTGGTTATGGATCTAAGGAAGCAAAAGAGTAGCATGAAATTCCAATTTCTCATCTGACATTAAAAAGAATGCAAGAGGTAATAGTATTGTGATCTCTAAGACGATAGAGGGAAAGACCTTCTCTCTTTTAATTGAGCTGATAAGAAATATTGGCCTCAGCCTATGTCTGCACTAGAAACTATTAGACCCACTTTTATCTTAATAATTAGATGTAAAAATTTCATGAGGTAAATATTATTAGCTCACAAAAGAGACAATCTTAATTATAGGAGAGAGTCAAAGAGAACATTTAGATGTGACTGGAAGCAAGAGAGTTAGGCGTATCTATTTTAAAAAAATACCTTTTTTTCTGCATTTTTATTTCAAGGTCTTACCAACAAAACGTTGTTTGTTTTCAGTAATAATGTATGTAATGTACTGATGCTTTTCTATCTCCTTATTTATTCTTTTTCTTGTTAAAAAGCCTGCATTATCCTCCTCTCCAATTCATAAAGACTGAAGACTGAGATCTGCATTTTAGAAATCTAGATCTACCTTTATAACAAACACTGATGATATCAAGCAGGCTGCTGGTATGTTTTACCAGTTTTTAATTCCAAATTCTGCACTATAAAATTTGAATTTGTTATTTGAGACATTCAAAATCCCTCTCTCTCTCCCTCTCTCTCTCTCTCTCT
>NW_006494614.1:7823775-7842089 GCF_000325575.1 Pteropus alecto
CTTCCGAGAGCAAAACTAAAAGTGAGTGGTACTGTAGAGGATTAAACTTAACTGGATCAATATAGGCAAGTTATGGTAGTGGTGACCCTGAGTGACAGCTGAAGCCATTTTCTATAGCAGTTTACCCCTCCCCTCCAGATGCAAAATTTTTTTCTCTCTGTCCCACTTTCTTTCGCCCTCCCACTCTATTATATTGCACTGCTCTGTGTTTCTTTTTATGCCATTCTCTCTTTCTCTTACCTTTGCCTTTATCTTTGGTCCGATGGGAGCCCCATAAAATATTGCTCAGCCCTTTCTCTGGCTCTAAAGTGTAAAAATATCGTTGACTATTTTTTCTGCTTCATTAATTTCTTTCTATTTTTGTCATACCTGAAATCCCTAGGATTGTTTTTAAAATAATCCCACAGAAGTTTCATGTGCAAAACTAACATATTGTGACCAATACTGTTTTCTGTCTTAATTTGAATCCTGGAATAACAAAATAGAAGATATAATTTTTTAAACAAAATGTTGTTTTACTCTTTAGAAAGTTTGTTCTCATTAGCTTTTCTCTGATATTGAATTTGTTAATGCGTTCTAATGGTAGAGTAATAGAAAATATTTCTACTTTCTAGGTTTCAGGAAAGAGCTAATTTGTTTAGAAAAGAAACATTTATTTACATTTTATGAGAAAAAAAAGTGTATGGTAATCTAGACATGAGCATAAAACAATAAGGCTTTACCAAAACAACTAATGTAAAGTCTGCCCTTACAGCATCTTCAGGGTAACATCTGGTTCTTCAAGTTGTAAGACAAAACACTGGCTGGACGTAAGATCTGCCACCAGCCAACCGTACGAATTTGGGCAAGTTATATTCCCTCTAAGGGCCTCAGTTTCCTCATCTCTTAAATAAGGCACATAGATTAAATGATTTTCCCAGTCCCGGACATGAGACCATGAATACTGAAACAACATTTCCCATTTTGAGTAGCCAAAGGGGTTAATCAGCTGCGCAGACTGATATCATACTGTTTCACTTCCATTGCATTCTTGAATTTTAATGGAAAGATAGAGAAAAACAGTCCAGTGTTCAGTTCCATTCTGATGGGAAAGGACAGAGCTGTGTTGTCATTGTTTGACTGTTTTTTACACTGTGCCCTATTAAAATCTCTACCTGCCTTAACAGAAATCAGTCAAGAAATCCTCTAATTGCACCACTCTATTCATGTTGCCAGCCCAAATCACTTTTTTATTTGAATAAAATCTCTGATGTTATTAGTATCATCTATGTCTCCCAGTAGAGAGTAATATAACTCAAGTCAACAATTAATTGGGTAATCAAAATATGCTGTAAATGCAATGTTTATGTGGAAGTGGCAAGCATTTCCTTACTAAGATTCAGGCATAGTGTTAATTGATTTATCAATAGCTCATATTTCTTTTACAAAACTTTGCAAGGTAGACATAATCATTATCCCCATTTTAATGAATAAGAAGTTCAGATGTATAGACAGAGTTAAGACACAGGGCTCTTTGATTCCTAATTCTTCAGTAATTTCTCTACTTCAAAATTCTTGGTAATATAAATTACAAGTATTAATTTGATGTTCATATTTCTATTGTTAATAATTTGACTTGTGAGGAAATTATTTTTGCTGAGCCCAGAGTTGATACCTTATAAGTTTCTTTCTTTGTAATAAATTTTGACTTATGAGCAGAACTAGAATTCCCCTTTTCAATCTGACAGCCTTTTAAATAACTAAAGATATAAATATACATTTACCAAAGTAAATTTTTAGTGAACTCACATTCAGTTTAGACCCAAGGCTAGTCACATAGCCTGTCCATGCGTACATCCAAAAGATAACTGATTTGACAATACTTTTCATTTCAGATCTCTCATTCACTAATTTACTTAGTTCTCTTAACTTATTGAAAATATCAGCCCTGTAAAAATAGCAGTGACTACATTATTTCTGTATGTTTATAGAATATAGAGGGTGCCTGTTTTCCCAACTGAAATTATAGGACCCATTTAGTCTGGGGTGCTGAACAGTAATAATTATTTATAAATAATTTAGAAATAATTTTATTTCAATTTTATGATTACGTCCGTAATCACCTTGTCTCTCTACTAGAAACTGTTGTATTTATGATAGGAAATATTTGAGGAAAGGTATTTTGGGACCTACACTTCTGAATATTATGTGGAAGGCACCAAATGGCTTTCCCCCAGTGGGTTGTCTTGTATTACAGAACAGTTTGATTCTAACAGACAGAGACTAAAAATGCACATGAACTTCTAATTTTAGTTGCATCATGAGAACTCATTGTGATATTTTCAATGAGATTAAAGGCAAAAAAAAAAAAATTCCCTATTGTTGCAGTTTTCAATCACTGGAAAAGCAGCTAGACTATGTCCCACACCTTTCTAGTGCATGACCTGTCTCTAATATTCTCCTTTCCCTCCATATGTTATTTAACATGTAGGGCAAATTTTTATGTGTGGAAAGCTGAAATATGGATCATATTAATATTTTACAGGGATAAAAGGGCAGTTTGATTCATAAAAGAGAATCAGGTATTGTGTATTGTGTATATATGTATATACACAATATATATAAATATATGTGTGTGTGTGTGTGTGTGTGTGTATTTAGACCAGGAATCTGCCCTCAATCTGTCCTTGCAAACCAGAGCTTTCATTTCTATGCCACAGCACCAGGACCCTCTGTTAAGCACAACATTCTCATAATCTCTCCCTTTTCTTAAGTGTGCTCTTTACTCTGCTGTGTTCTGTATCTACCAGTTTTATATCTTTAAATATCAGGATTTTTTTTCTCCTACTCTCATTGATTTTGGGCCTCTTTTTGTTGTTGTTGTTAGTCAATTTAATGATGTACTATTTGATTGTCACAATACAATGAAGCACATTTTCTTATTGAGTACAACATTTCTAATGCATCCAAATCAGTATACTTCTTCAAAATCATTCCTATTCGGGTATAATAACTCCTGTGATAGAATCCACATGTCCCTATCCCCAAGTGGAAGGACACTTATTTTTCTGAATTACCTCTCTGAGCTGGCTTATCACCCAGAAAACAAATACAAATAGACAATGATCACAAAATACATATCCAGCAGAAGTTTTTTCCTTCACCTTCTCACATTTTTCTCTGCTTACATAGTTCTGTCTTTTCTTTCTTCTCTTATAGTGGTAACCCAGCAACGCTTGAAGATGCAATCTCTGAAACATATTTTGGATGTTAGCAAAAGGTTAAAATCACCTAGCTGGGATACAGTTTTCCTGTTGCTACAAATTCTCTTTCTTTAAAACCCTGAAAAACCTGATGATCTACTGTCTTTAAGAAAACCATTACAACATTAATTCTTTGTCACATAGAAAATAACAAGAATATGAGGGTTTCTTACAATATTCTTTATATGATAATAATCTTTGATGGTCCAAAACAATGTGTGCAAAATCCTAAGAAAATTCTTCTTGGTTGGTATTTAACTCAGCATCTTTGGAACTGTGTAATTAGACTCCATTTATAAGATCCCTAGGCTGCTGAAAAAGTTAGTGAAGCCTGAGGGTCTAATGACTGTACACAATGTTAACTTGTTGATCCAATTATTGGTTTGAACTCCATTAGTTGGATGAAGGGAAGAGTACATCAACCAATTTAACCTGGTAACAACTGACCTGTCCTATAAGAGGAAATAGTGATTCCTTTCTCCGAGGCAGAGAGCACTCTGCTACATCACCTATTGGGGTCTGCTAAAGAAAGAGCTGTCCCTCTACTTATTCCCTCAGTTCATACGGAGCTGAGCAAATATCTCCTCCCCTTTATTACTGTGCACTGACTCCTTCCTGACCATGTGCACTGACTCTGTGATAGGTACACCTTCCAGCTAGGGAATTTCCATGTGACTTCATCTCCTACACCATTTGGAGACAAGACGTTGTAGAAGGCAGCATATAATTAGTTTATGTGTATATTGTTAGAACAACCAAAAATAAATTTTTTAAAAAGCCAGAAAAAAAAAAAAAACACAACACAATAGCTGGAACTATAACCTGAGTAACAGCCCTTAATCATCACTAGCAATATAGCAAGTAGAAAACAATATCAAAACATTGAATTTTTCCTGAAATTGACAATACATATTTAATGTCATAAATTGATCATGAGCATTAAATATTTTAATCGATTTGTGTAGATTTAGGTGTAGTTTAAAGTGATATAATTTAGACCAGGACTGTCAGAAGGGTAAAACCTGCTGATTTGGGCAGCCCAGAATGGCACTTCAGATTTAGAAAGGGCCTCTGTTACCAGGGATGGGGCTGAGATAAAAAAAAAAAAAAAAAAAAAAAATGAGAATTAAAAGCTCAGTTTTTATCTTCCAGGTACAATGGACAGTAATCTTGAAATAAGGCAATTTACCAGGAAAAAGAGAAAATCATTGAAGATCATGCACAAAGTCATAGCTCTTGATATGTTTCTATGTATGTCTTCTAAACACAACGTGAAGGTGGTAGGGAGAGACAGAGTTGAGAAGAAGGCTAAGATTTGTTGTGAGGAACAAGGTGTGAATTTTAGCCTTTAATTTATGCCTTCTTGTGCTTTGGGATACCTGCCAGTGCAATGCTAATCACTCAAGGAGTTTCACTAACTAACTCATTCGCAGGAAAATGAGATTGCCACTCTAGTAGTGAGAACGGGCAGTGAACACCTTTCTCTCCATTTGTAACCGCTGTCTAACCATCGAATACATCTTGAATAATATTTTCATTTGAAATAACATATCGAATGTCTATTTCCTATATCAAGACATTGCCTGATCTCATAATATATAACATTTCATTACTTGATATCACAACACACACAAACAAAAAATTGGATGATTCCATTGAACTTGAGCATAAAACGTCATTTTTCCCTTTGATTTTGTCTGTGACGTTATTCACTAAAAGAAACATTTGATGAAAAATCTGCTAAATAGTTTAATCCATGGGATTGGAGTGGGATAAAAATATGATGGCTATAAATAGTATTTTCTTTAGTATTTCTTTCACTTGTTTTTCATAGATAATGTCCCTTGCCATAGTGAGTAGAATCTGACAAGTTAACAGGTGATTAATCAAATTTTAATCAGTGAAATAGCCTGGCAGGTCTGATTCCTGGTGAGAAGTCAATAATACAATCTCAGTATCTCAGTCCATGGAGCTGCTATATTAACCACTGTGGTCAAATTCCTATTTATTGTGGTGTTTGAGACAGGAAAATATTCCACTGTCAGATGGTTATTTTTTAAGAGAGAAAATAGTAATGCAGCACAACTTTGGAACACTTATCTTTACTTTGTGTCAAAAAGCCATACTATTAAACTCTGTAATGGAAATACCACTTCTTTCAGCTTTCATCAGCAGTCCAAAATGTCATGCAATGAGAATTTAATTGGACAAAGTGACTATTTGACATGCAGAACTGAGCTGTGTCATCAAGACTCCACAGGTAGTGAACACTTGGTGACTGGTGGGTGGAAGAAAATGTACATTCTAATAAGGGGTCAAGGGACTTCAGGAGTTCTACTATGTAATTACCTAGCAGTAGGTGAGATGGTGCATGTCAAATAAGAAAATTACAATTCTATCACTGAAGAACAGGGGCATCATATACAAAAAAATAAATATAAAACAAAGAACTGAAGCCAAAGTTATCTAAAACTGTGTTATTTTGCGATCGGCTTTTAAAATATTATCTTTAAGTGGAAAACACAGTGGAAACTTTTTGTAATACTAATGGTGTATGACAGGATGAATAACCACCTCATTGGCCAATGTATTCATAGCAGGTTTTGTTGAAATAGTTGTTGGTAGGGGGTAAGCATTTACTTTAATAAAATTGATGGCATATAATAATAGGCAATATGTTTCATGAGAGTGCAGATATAAACTTTAAAATGTTTTTGTATATTCTGTAATAATAAATGCAGTTAGAGTTTATTTATTTTTTCTGATTATGTGACTAAGGGATGAAAACTTAAGATTAATTTGAATTTTCCAACAAACTGAGCACTAGCCCATGGGTAATGGCCGAATGTTAGTGCATGTCTGCTGGAGCTGCATAGCTCAGGGACCTTGACGTTTCCTTTCTGGAATGGATGAATGTGTTTGCTCATCTCTGACTTGCATGGTATCATTTTGAGAAAAGCTGTCCTTTATGAACTTGACCACCTCAATTTAATAACCAAATAATTAACCACACTAGTAATTGTATTGTCTAAAACTTACAAGTAAATTAGGCTCTAATAGTTCTTTTAAATTCAGTTTTTCAAAAGTCAGGCTATTTTTAATATAATTAACATCAATAGTCATTAAAGTTGGAAGTTAGCTACATAAGTGTAATAAAGAAAGAAAACAAAAACATGTTCTAGACATATGAAGATTAGTAGGTACCATAACCTGTATATTTAGCTGTGCTTCTAATACACAGCCCATTTAGGGATTTGAGTTGGAATACTGAGACATTGCTTCTGTGGCGTTCTGTAGTGGGAGCAAGTGCATACAGAATCCAGAATCAAGAAAGCTTAAATTCTTCAAAATGAAAAAGTTCCAGTTTTCTTCTAGTGGCATGGATGAAGAATATGAGGTGGGAAAAGTAAAGGAGAAGATTTGGGGCGCAGGGATGATCAAGAGAAAGCTGGTTAAAGTGGGAGCCAGGAGGTATGAAGAGTGAACAATTTCAAATTGGAACTTGTCCAGTTGTGTTGTTGGCAAAGGGCAGATGTGAAAAGTCGTTGATCTAGAGGAAAGAGAAGGAATGTTTGAGGGGCTAGCAGGTGGAGCTAGCTCTGTGTTTGATGAAACTCCAAATGCAATAGCTGAGAAAGGAAACAATAAGGTATATTTATGCAGATACAGTTCAAGATTTTTTCTTGAACTGAGATCATAAAGAGAGGAAGAAGATTAGAAAGTCATAAAGGTGTAGCCTCACATAATTACACACAACATTTTGAAGAGTCTATTCAAGGAGAGTATAGATTTCTGCAATAATGACACACTGAAGTCTCAGTATTTGAAAACTCTTTGCTAAGCACATGCATGAACAAAAACTAAGCCCCAGTAACAAGGGAGAGTCAGAGTGAGGGGAGGCCCAAGGTGAAGTTAAACAATACACTAGCACCTTCCTGGGTACCAACAACCAGGAGTATCAAACTACATTTTCTAAAACTGTGCTGTATTTTTAGAATGGATTTATAAACCTTTGCCCCTGTTTTGCTAACTATATAAATCTATAATAATCTAGCAAGCAAAAATAAAATAAAAGTACATGAGACACAGAAAAACTAATACTTATTATTTTTAATGCTTAAGTATATTCGTATAGGCCTCATACTTAGAACAAAGACCCTGATTTTATATATGCACAGAGCTTAGGCCTGTGCATGCATATATACACACACACACACACACACACATATATATAATGCGTGTGTGTGTATATATATATATACACACACACACATAAATGCAAGTATATATATACACACGTGTGTGTGTCTCTGTGTATATATTCACTCTAAAAGGTAGTGAGACTTCAGGATCCAAGAAAGGACATTGAAGCCACCAACTCAGAAAATTATGACATTGTTTGATGTAGTTCTCAATGTATTTAGAACTAATATTTAAAGCAATTATATTATAAACGGGGAAGAGTAAGGGGACTAAAGGAAGGTAAGTTTTCTATATTTCACTTGAACTGGTAAAATGATGATACTACTAAACTATAATAAGTTATGTATATGTAATGCACTGTCTAGAACCATCACTAGAAACTTATATTAAAAGATACACTAAAATCACTATAGATAACTCGACTTGTTGCACAGGGAAATGTAATGAGATGCTCTGCTATTGTGTCTTTATTATAACTGCTACTCTCCCCATTCCAGGAGAGGAATCCTGCCTTATGTCACCTTCTTTCACCTAATGCTTTTCCTGTGAATTTCCCATGAATAGTTAAAATGTTGCTGAAATGTTACAATAAACAGGAGAGCTGGCTTGTAAGGGCATCATTGTAATTTTTACAAATAGTTACTATTATCATTATTTGACCTGTTTATGTATTATATTGATATAAACTGAATCTGTGTCAACCTTGCTCTAAGAGGAGCTGGGACAAAGGGAATTTTATTTCCAGATGGTCGCTACTGCCTTAAAAGTGTGAAGCAAGGGTCTTCTGATTTGAATAAATAAGTGCTGCGATCATTCCCATTTTAACATCTTTATGAGGTATAATCGATATACAGTAAACTGCACATAATTAAAGTATAAAAATCTCACATATTGCATGATTTCATTTATATAACATTCTCAAAATTACAAAATGTACACATGGAACACACATCTATACTTATCTGCCACATGTGATAAAATGAATTACACACTTATATTGAGTCAATGTAAATTTCTGATTTTGACATTATACTATAGTTACATGAGATGTCACCACTGGAGAAGACAGGGTGAAGGGACTTCTCTGTAGTATTTTTGAAACTTCCTTTGAATCTAAAGTTATTTCCAAACAAAAAGACAAAACTACATTGACAGACACAAATGATCATATATTGCATGATGCCAACCATATAAAGTTCTACAAAAGGCAGATCAATAAAAGCATTTGGATCAATGACTGTCCAGAGCTAGGAGTGGTAGAACAATAGAAGGGATTGATTGCAAATGAGCATGAGGAAACTTTGGGATGATGAAAATGTTCTGCAACTGAATTGTGGTGATGGCTACACAACTCTATAAATTTAACTGAAACTGAATAGTACATTTTCAGTGAGTATATTTTATGGTATGCAAATTATACTCCAATAAAACTGTTAAAAATACATTGTCTTAGCGATCATAGGAAAATAAGGTCACGTTGACCTTTTCTTAACTCTTCTGTTAGAATTTGGTATCGTTTATAGTTTGAATTGCATAGTGTCTATACAGGAATAGTGGGAGGTCAGTAACAGGTTACCTATGTCTAAGGCCTCCAGAGATCTTCTGCAAGCACCAGTGTACACATGTCAAGGCAGATGGCATGATGGGGAGGGGGGAATCCTTGTGGGACACACCAAAGGGAATCTTTTATCCTGGTAGCTGCATCGGACGAGTTATTATCTGTTCCTATTGAAAGAGGAGAAGACACTGATATCAGAATCCATTATATATCCTTTACAGCTTGCTGTCTATGGAAATACATTTTATACATATAAGAGGCTATAAAATAGTTGTCATTTCAGAGTATGTGCTCATTCATTGTAAGCAAATCATGCCATCATCTTTACAAAGCCCTAGGGAAAAAGACAAATGTTCACACACACAAACAAAGCCCCTCTAACCTCTATAATCATGATTGAATCTCTCAGAATATTTAGTATCAAGATTCCAGTGCCCAGCATGAGAAAATACAGCCAGTGTCACAGACTCTGCCCGAAGAGATAGATTTCTGCCCAGATATGTTTTGCTTAAAACAGCAATATTTTTATAGTTCTTTATTACCCTGACTGTAATAGTCTGTTTGTTTATATGCTCCACAAGACTGTTCATGTTTGAGTGGGAGGTCGGGGAGGGGGAGGTTTTCTTTGTGTTCCTAATACCTGTGAGAATACTTAGCACATAAAAATTACTTAATACATGTTTGTATACTTGACTAGTAGTAGAGAGGCTGCTGTAAGTGAAAATAGATATTGGGATTAAATTTGGAAGTCGGGAACTCTGTAAATTTCAAATCTACAACATATTATTTATAAAATACAAAGTTAAAGTAATTTCTTGTGGTTTTAACATCTTATATTAAACAAAACCATGTCTCATCACAGCAGTAGGAATCTGAACTATTCAAGAATATGTGACCTGGGATAAATATTCGAAACATAAAGTTAGGTTTAAAATGTAATTAAACTGAAGATGGTTCTAAAAAACAAGCAAACAGAAAAACAAGTGACAAATACAAAAAACAAAAAACAATGCAGCAAGTGAAACGTCTACTACTATTAGGTAAAAAGTAGCAGTGATGATAACCCAATCTTGAAGTAGCCTATACATGGGGAAAAAAACCAACCTTAAATTATTAAACCATAAATTATTTTCTCCACTTAGGTCAAAACTACCTGCTATAGTCTGAATGTTTGGGCTCCCTCCGAATTCTTCTGTTGAAATCTTAACACCTGAAGGCGATTGTATATGAGGTAGCGCCTTTGGGAGGTATTATGCCATGAGGGTGGAGTCATCGTGAATGGGACCCTTATAAAAGAATCTCCAGGGAGATCTCTAGTCCCTCCTACCACGTGAGGATACAGCAACAAGGTGCCGGCTGTGAACCAGGAAGAGAGCACTCACTATAATACGGCCCATACCTTGATCCTGGACTTCCAGCCTCCAGAACTGTGAGAAACACATTTTTGCTGTTTATAAGGTACCTGTTACTTTGTAGCAGCAGCCTGAACTAAGACATTGCAATATTCTATATACCATGTGTATAGATTTAAAGGGAGGTGTCTTTGCCTGCTTAAACTTCCATAACAAAAATACCACAGACGGGGTGGCTTAAACAACAGAAATTTATTTTCTTACAGGAGGTCAGAAGTTCCAGATGAAGTTTCTGGCCAATTTGGTTTCTGGTTAGGAATCTTTTCCTGGTTTGCAAATAGTCCCCTTATTGCTTTGTTCTCATATGGCAGAGAGAAGGAGAGAGAGCTCTTCTGTTTCTTTCTCTTCTAAGGGCAATAGCTCTATCGGGTTAGGGCCCCACCCTTATGACCTCATTTAACTTTTATCACCTCCTCACAGGCCCTTTCTCCAAATACAGTCACATAAGCTCCAATATGTGAACTTAAAGAGATGCAATTCAGTTCATAGCAGCCATGAAATATAGAGATAGCCTATGTTAAATCCCTACCGTGGACCAACACCTGAGTGAGGAACATTCTTTTAATACCCTTGACAAAGCTGCAGAGTAGTGTTATATTGTCCTACTTTATTAAGAAACAACGATGGTCATATCAAATACTTTTTTCAGGGTTGCACAGCTACTGTTAGAGGATTTTTACCCAGAAGTTTCAGGCTTAAAAGATTTCTTACTTTATTGCTTTTTGGGAAATGATAGGTAAATGACTTAAATATTCTAGTACATAATTATTTTATTTCACATACTTTTCCCTGTTTAAATACCTGGGATATTAAAACTTTCCTGTTAATATGCTCCATACCCCCTTAGCTAACCTTCAAATTTGGCTATAGCCAAAGCGAACAGCTCACATACATACTGATAGCCTCCCACCATTAGTTCCTGCATCTATCTCTCCTTTTCTTCCTGGGGCTATATCTAGCACCATGGAAAGTCGCCCCGCCCAAGGGCAGGGCAGCCTTTATATATCAGGGATTTAACACAATCAGGTGCCACCCCCCAAAAAAGACTCATAAGAATCTTGGAAAACATTGTCAATGAGGGGCAATTCTGAGGAAGGTTCTCCAAGGTTCTCCAAAGGGTCCCCAGACAGATTGAGCCCAAGTTACCCACAGGAGTTACATACCTATTATCTCTCTTCCCCACCTGCAGTTTGTGCTTCTTGGGATTACTTCCCAAACACGCTCCCTGCACTCAAGTCTTTATCTCAGGATCTGCTTTCGGGAGTTCTGACATACTCCCTAGAATAGTGATCTCTTCATTGCCTACCCCCAATCTAGAATAACTTCTGTATTAATTCTCCAAACCTAACTACTCTTAGAAATACACATCAATTGGTTTTCAGCAATTAGTTTAAAAGTGGCATTGCATTGCAGTGTGAATTTGAAAAAAAAATTAAAATAAAAGATGTATTATTTTAATCAGTGATACTGTCTAAAGATAAAACAATTTCTTCGTCATCATCCTCATTAAAAACATTGATGCATAATGATTATGCAACCTTTGTTTTTCACCCCATGAATGTCATTTCCAACTTTATCTATGGCAAATGAATTTGTTGTAATCTGAATGATTATCATCCTATTTACATACGTAAAGAGTATTATTAGAGTTTCCCATTGTTGTCATATTCGTTCTCTCATTTGCACCTCATAGCTATGAGTTAACTAGGACAGATATTATCACAATTTTACACTTGAGGAGATAAAAACTTTGAAAGAGCTAAGTCAAACTCAGTTACTCTACTACATTTTTTTTCATATAAACAAAAAGATAATGATTTATAGTCCATAATTCTAACATTGCACAGGGCTGTGTTGTCTTATTTATAATTATCATATCTTTAAAAAATTGTATGGACTTTTGGACCAATTGCTTACTTTCTAGTTACTATAACTTTGATTCATATTGCAGCCCCTAATGACCCAGAATACCAAAACAAACTGAATTTCATCAACATGGATCTTCTGTTTTCTTTAATATTAAAGTCAACATTGTTTTTTAAGAGCAAGTAATTTTTTCTTAGCTATCTAATGTCATATCTACTCAATTTACTTTGATATCCAATAGGAAATATATCAATATATAGTGACTTAGTATTTGTATGTATTGACTCCTGTCACTCATCTACTTTGCTCTTCTCTAAGCCTCATCTAGCTTCTGACCAAGGATCTTGCCCTACCGTTTTGCTTCAGATCTCTAGCTGTTTCCGTATATGGCAGCTTCCATGTTAGATAGCTGCTACTTTCATCAGGCAACCTCTGCTTCCCAGCACCACACACCTCAATCACTCCTTACAAAGCACCAACTTCTCCACATCCCAACTGCTCCTCAACAACAGTACTAGGAGTACCTACTAGCTGTGCCAGTGTTTGGTCCTCTTCTAGTGAGGATGATTATAAACCTCAAGCTTTTTGAAAACAGATTAGTGCAGTCCCAGACTGTTTGGGGAAAACTCAGTTTTCCACTTTTCTTTCCATCTGTGTTTCTTTCCTTTATTCTCACACTACTACCACACTCACAACACTTCTGATACCAGATGTGTGGTTTTTATTATTTTTTCCCATACCAAGCTATTATATGCCACTAGCTGGGTGTTCTGTAATTTATTTTCAATTCAACGATATCTACCTAGAGATTCCGTAGGTTAAGGGCTCAGTCCCATGAGACCAACCCCCCTCACTTCACATACTAATAGTAAATAGTAGGTCCCCAGGACATCCATAATTTATTTCCCAATATTATAGAATATTATGCTGAACAGGACGCAGCATGGTACATGCAGTACATGGGGTTACATATGGCTACAAAGTTGGATGTTCCCATGACCCCTTCTTGAGTTTGATTAATTTGCTAGAGCAGCTCATAGAACTCATGATAACACTTATTTACATTTACCAGTTTATTAAAAGATATGATCAAGAATACAGATGAATAGCCATATGAAGAGATACAGAAGGCAGGTCTGATGGGGGGTCCCAAGTGCAAGAGCTTCTGTCCCTGCGGAGTTGTGTTGCATCTCCCTCCTAGCATGTGGATGTTGTGTTCACCAACTTGGAAGCTCTTTGAACTCCTTATTTTGGGGATATTTTATGAAAGCTATATCACATAGACATGATTAATCATTAACTCTATTTCCAGCCCATCTTCCATCTCAAGAGACTGGGAGATGTGGGGGCTGAAAATTCTACTCATAGCTTGAGCTATCAGGTGACCAGCCTTCATCCAAGAGAAATCCAGGACCCCACCCAGAGTCGCTTCGTTAGAACAAAAGACACTCCTATCACCCACGAAATTACAAGGATTTCAGGAGCTTTGTGCCAGGAACCAGGGACAGAGACCAATATATATTTTCTACTATCTCACATAGATGTAACTGCCTTCTTAATAAATGGTGTTTGTGTTTACGTTAATGCTATAAACAGGTAAATATTTTCAAAGAGTGGGTTTATGGACCCTCTAAGACCTGTGTGCCATTCCATCTTGCAACAAACTTCTTTTCCTAATTCTGTAGTCATATTCTGATAAATGGAAGGTGAAAATCTATTTTATAGAATTGATATTTTCATTAATTATACTGAATAGTGTGAACAAGATATTAAAAATGAAAATCATTAGCAGACTTCTGATTCCTTACAAGTTAGAAAATATCCCTAGGTCTGATCTACTTCAACTAATAAAAATCTTTTAATGTCATTTAACATGCTTGCTTTGTTTTCATTAAATTTGATTGATTTAGATAATAGATTGCTACAGTTATAAAATTTAGAAAAAAATTGCTTCAGAGTATAACAAAAAATACTTTATCAGAAAATAAACTTTATATTAGGTAAATCATCCTGGTGTCAGTCTGCTTGATGACATCAATGACAGTGAAACTGTTAACTAGTAAATCAGAGTAACCTCAAAATTACTGTGAAACATTATAATTTTAAGTAAGACTTTAGTTTAATAGTATCAGGTCCTCCACTGGAAAAAATTACATCTGGCAAAACTTTCAAATGCAGAATAACTTCTTTATTTTACTTTTTAAAACTTTTTGGACTAATATTTTCCCTTGCTAATTTGATTACTAAGCTTTAGTATCAAATGTATCTAACAAGAAAGAAGTGAATTCCTTATATATTTCATAAGGAACAAAGGCCTAAAATTTATCCAGCATCAAAGTTTTATTCCTTCCTAATGTTACTTAGGCTTTGGGTTTCACTGAGGAATTCACTGAAGTGGAAATATGATAAAGCAATAATGAGGTTAAAACCAGACACTTGGACACAATGAAATCTTAGTCAAGAGTTAAATGATAACAATGAAGTACTTTCATACTCTATACCAAAAGACTGAAATAAAATGATTGCCTGACTTGTTAAATAAAGAAACATATAATGTCGATAAATATTACACAGAGCAAAATTCTTGTTGAGGCAGATGTGACTAGAATGTTTGTCATTCAAATGTCTTCAGTTTACTAGATGCCTTATAAACTGGAAACTTTCATATAAGTTGACATCATGCTTTCCCTTGTTATCGTATCTGATACTTCATGGGGAATAATAATTTCTTCTACTTGGTTTTTATTGATTTAGACAATGTGGTATGTATATTTTCTTTTTTGTAACTCTGGTGCAAGTGCCATTCAAATTCAAAAGATGCTGAGCTAGCAGGTTGATTAAACTAGTAGGAGTATTACATTATTCTTATGAGAACTTCAAAAGAGAAATATTTACTCATCAGAGAAGGTATTTTTTTTGCCTTGTTAGAATATCACCATAAGACTTGTTCTTAAGCAAGTAAATCTCAGGGGATCTTTCTAGGTACATCTACCTATCAATGAGATTGAAAATTCTCTAGTAACTCTATTAATGGTACAGAATTAAGAATTGAAATATTTTCTTTTTTTCTTGAGTGAAAAAAGTCTTCATGCGTTATTTTTTAAATATTATAATTTTTTTCTAATTACATTTATGTATCATTGTAGAAACTGGCAAAATATCAACAAAAAAATAAAAAGTATCTATAATCTCATCAAAGATATATTGTTGACTTTTTAATTTTTGCTTATATACACATATATACACACATAAACACATAGTTGAAATTACATATACTATTTCATTTATCAATATTTTGAAAACACTATGTAAGTGGCTTATAATATTTATTGCAATAAAATTTATCATATTAATATGCCATAATTTATTTCAATATCCTGTAATTAAAATTATTTTTTACTTTACTTTTTGTATACAATACTGTGATGATCATCTTTGTACTTAAAACTTGGCCACATTTCTAATTTTTACCAGGGTGAAAAATAATAGAATTCTCAGGACACATGATATAAAATTCCAACATTACAATCTATATTGCCAAATTATTTTTATAATATTTCTTTACCAGGGCTCTGAAATCATGTATATACTGAATTCTGCCAAATGTTTTATTATAGCATGTTAAACCCAAACTGTTTTTGGCTTTGGTTTTTTTCCATTATTTTTTTGTGTTACAATGGAACTATTCCAAGTATGAGGAGGATAATTTACTACCATCAAAAACTGTGATAAAAGTATGTGCCACCGTTTATCTATAAATAAATAATGATATATTTGATAATGTTTTTATATTGGCCAGGAATGCAGTACCCTAGTATTAAAATACTGTTCAGTTTTACACATTCGATTCAAAAGATAACTAACCTTTATAACATTTTTAAATCAACTCTCAAAATATCACTCTTTGCTAACCACAACATGAGAGCACTCTGAAAATGCACACTATAAAAGAAAGCAATAGATCTCAAAACTTTAGAGAGTTGTCACATCCTTACTGTTTGTCAATCAGATTGAATAAGATTAGGGTCATATGTCAATTTGAATCAAAGAATTCTAGATAAAACCAAAACCGTTGCTGGAAACAATGAACCATAACATCTTCAGCTAAATTTTTCTGCCTCAGAAGTATCCTGTCAAATGATGCACAAATAGACAAGGGACCAGAAAGCATACTAAGATACCCTGACCATCTGTTGGTAGATTATCAAACAGAGGTTGGTGCCAATAAAGCAGTAATGTAACATCAAGGTCAGCATTTAAAGGTTATGGTACTATATTTTCAAGAACCATTATGTGGGCTCAGACCCAAACATCTTTTCTGTGCTAAAATTAGAAAATTTTACCTGCATTTTGTATATTATATTCAGTATCAAGTATGAAAAAGATAGCCTTCTCTACTAGGTAATATATCTCATTTTATTGCTTTTGCCTCCCATGGAGAAAGGTTGCATTTTCTTTCTGACCCCCTACTTCTTTCATTTTGTCCTGCCCTGGGGTTACAGTTACAGAGCAGGATATTTCAAAATGTTGAGATCCTCTACTCTATACTATGACCTTAAGGTAATGCTTAAACTCAAATTCCAGATAGTTCTGCAGCAAACTCTATCCCCACTAAAGCAGGAAAGGCCTGATTTAGATGCACATTTATTCTTTTTATAAAATTGATGTACATTTATTCTTTTTATAAAATAGATGTGTAATTGACATATAACGTTATATGAGTTTCGGGTATATAATGTTATGTTTTGATATTTATATATGTTGCAAAATGATCTTCACAATAAGCCTAGTTAAACTTAGTTATCATACACAGTTACAATTTTTTTCTTGTGATGAAAAATTTTAAGACCTACTTTCTTAGCAACTTTCAAATGTGTCATACAGTATTATTAACTATAGTCACCATGCAGTACATTATCCTCATGACTTACTTATTTTATAACTGGAAGTTTGTACTTTTTTTATCCCTTTCACCCATTTCGCCTATCCAATTCCTTTCCTCTGACAACCACACCAATCTTTTCTCTGTATCTATAATCTTGTTCTTTTTTTTTTTAGATTTCATATAAAAATGAAATCATATAATATTTGTCTTTGTCTGACTTAATTCACTTAGGATAATGTTCTTAATGTCTATCAATGTTGTCATGAATGGCAAGATTTCATTATATATATAAAGATATATCAATATATCTATCACTTCTTCTATATCCATTCGTCCACTGATGGAGGTTGTTTCAATGTCTTGGCTATTGTAAATAATACTGCAATGAATAGGGGGGGTGGGGCACATATCTTTTCAAATTAGTGTTTTTGTTTTCTTTAGATAAATACCCGGAAATGAAATTGCTTGATCATATGATAGTTCTATGTTGCTATTTAAGGAACCTCCGTACTGTTTTCCATAGTGGCTGCCCCAATTTACATGTCCACCAATAGAACATGAGGGTTCACTTTTGTCTACATTCTCACCAACACTTCTTTCTTTCTTTTTTGATAATAGTCATTCTAACAGATATGAAGTGATATCTCATTTTGATTTTGATTTGCTTTTCTCTGATGATTAGTTATGTTGAGCATCTTCTCTCTCATATACCTGTCTGCCTTCTGTATGTGTTCTTTGGAAAAATATCTATTCATATTTTTGGATTGTTTATTCTTTTGCTATTGAGTTATATGAGTTATTTATGGATTTTCGATGTTATCTTCTAATCAGATATATGATTTATAAATATTTTCTCCCATTCTATAAGTTGTCTTTTCATTTTATTGATGGTTTCCTTTGCTTTACAGAAGCGTTTTAGCTTGATATAGTTTCACTTGTTTATTCTTGCTTTTTTTGCTTTGGTTTTGGTGTCAAATCCAAAAATTATTGCCAAGACCGATGTCAAGAGTATTACCACCTATGTTTTCTCTAAGAAATTT
Organism: Pteropus alecto; assembly: GCF_000325575.1. Taxonomy (NCBI): domain Eukaryota; kingdom Metazoa; phylum Chordata; class Mammalia; order Chiroptera; family Pteropodidae; genus Pteropus; species Pteropus alecto. Next base: position 7,841,982 of record NW_006494614.1, read on the forward strand.
TACAGTTTCAGGTCTTAAATTTAAGTCTTTAATCCATTTTGAGTTGATTTTTGTGTATGGTGTAAGATAAGTGTCCAGTTTTATTCTTTTGTGTGTTGATTTTCTTTG
>NW_006494614.1:7842355-7886214 GCF_000325575.1 Pteropus alecto
CCTGTCTGCCTTCTGTATGTGTTCTTTGGAAAAATATCTATTCATATTTTTGGATTGTTTATTCTTTTGCTATTGAGTTATATGAGTTATTTATGGATTTTCGATGTTATCTTCTAATCAGATATATGATTTATAAATATTTTCTCCCATTCAGTACAATACCTTTTCATTTTGTTTTTCTTCTCTGGATGCACATTCATTCTTAAAGCTAGGCCATAACAAGGTTTGATGTAATGATTAATTTATGCTCAGACATTTGGTCAAACACTACTCTAGGTGTGTTTGTGAGGTTATTTCTAGATGAAATTAATGTTTGAATTGGTGGACTGAATAAAGCAGATTGCCCTCCCACATATGGGTGGGCATCATCCGAGAACTCAAAGACCTGAGTGAGAAGGCTGAGTGAGAAGGAACTCCTGCTCGACTGCATGACTTGAAACACTGGCTTTTCCTAGACTTTGGTACAGACTGAAATATCAGTGCTTCTTGAGTCTCGAGCCTGCCAAATTTTTAAACTGGAACCATTCATCAGATGTCCTGTGTCTTCAGCTCATGAACTGCAGATCTTGGAATCTATAGCAGTTTTAAACCAGAGCATCACTGGTTTAAAAGTTTTCATGACCCTTAGCATGAAAACTTTAATAGTATACCTGGAAAACCAACACAGTCTAACCTTCCACACTGCCATAATCTTGCTCCAAGTGTGGAGCTGCTCTCATTTCTTGCCTAGATAATTGCAAAACCTCCCAATTTTCTTTCTGCTTTGGCCCCTGCCCTCCCTTTCATAGCCTGTTTTCGACACAGCAGCTGGAATGAGCCTGTTAAAACATAAGTCTGACCATATCGTTTCTCTGCTAAAAACCCTCCAATGGTTCTCACCTCACTCAGAATAAAAGCCAGTCTTTACCTGAGCATGCCTGGGCCCACCTGATATGGCTATTCATTCTCTCATCTCCTATCCAACTTTTCTTCCTCTCATCCTCTCTACCCACCCACCTTCTGCTCTTACTGTTTCTTAAAATCATTGGACATTCTCCCATCTCAAGGCCATTGCATGTGTTTCTCTCTACATGGAAGGTTCTTGTCCCAGGTATCTTTATTGCTGGTTCCTTGGCCTTTTGAATCAGACTTTTTCAATGAGACCAGATATGGCCACTCTATCTAAAATTGCAGCTATCTCTGACACTCCCTGTCCCCTTTCCTTGCTTCATGTTTTCATTCAGCATTTACCACAATCTTGTATATTTTATTTATTGTCTTTCCTTCCTCTGAAATGTAAGCTCTATGAAGCCCCATTAGTCCTGGGACACAAGGCTTTTCTCAATCCTCAGTTACTGAGCTTCTGACCTATGGTAAAAAAAAAAAATAAAGTCTGTAAATGAAGCTACCACACTGTGGGTAAATTAAAGAATAGGTAGTAGTGATGGCTAATGTATTCTAGGGAATTCTTGTGAGATTAGCCAGACCAAGATGCATCTTCTTAGAAAAAGAAGGAAGATATAGATGACGTTTCAACACACTCTCATTCTCTTTCCTTTTAATTCAGAAGGAAGAAATAAAAAAAAAAAATCTGAGTCTACAGTCAGTGTATACTTCTAGTTGTAGAAGTATATATCCTAAAAATATTCCTGGCCTTGCCATTGTGCAAATAACATACAATTTTTAAGTATCTTTTCTTCTCAGCTAGATTTTTCAGGGTAAGGACTATGTCTTATACGATAGTAGCTGGAAGCGAGAGGGGAAAGTATGCTGTGAGGTTAAATATTTAAAGACAATCTGCTTTAAGCTTGTGAACCTCATTCATCACATAGCAATGTTAATATAACATTTCTAAGATGTAATCATTTACAGAACAAGTGTTTATTGAGCACATAAAATGTGCTGTGCACTGTTCTAGGGACTGAGGAGATAGCAATAAATGAAACAGGATTATTTTTAGGATATATACTTCTACAACTAAAAGTATACACTGACTGTAGACTCAGATTTTTTTTTTTTTATTTCTTCCTTCTGAATTAAAAGGAAAGAGAATGAGAGTGTGTTGAAACGTCATCTTCATCTTCCTTCTTTTTCTAAGAAGATGCATCTTGGTCTGGCTAATCTCACAAGAATTCCCTAGAATACATTAGCCATCACTACTACCTATTCTTTAATTTACCCACAGTGTGGTAGCTTCATTTACAGACTTTATTTTTTTTTTTTACCATAGGTCCGAAGCTCAGTAACTGAGGATTGAGAAAAGCCTTGTGTCCCGGGACTAATGGGGCTTCACACTACTACCCTTCCCAATCTGTTGCCCTTCTTCCCTCTCTCTCCCAACGTACTGGTAAGTCCCATTAATGTTGACTCTTAATCATGCTCAGTTGTGTCTCTTCTTGTTGACTCCCCAGCTTCTCTCTTCTGTCAGTTGTATCGTATCTCATCTGAATCATTATGATGGGTCTTCCAGGCCCTGGTCTGGTTTGGCTTCTGATCCTTTTTATATTCCACCTGTTGGAAGATAATTTAAAATCCAAACCTCTGAAAAACCTAAAAAGCTATTACTTCACTGCTAAAAACCCTTCACTGTTCACCTCAGAATAAAATTCAAACTCCAAAGCACAGCCAATTTTGCTCATGATCTGGCATCTGCCGAAGTCTGCGTACTCAATGTTCCTGACTCATGAAATTTTACCATTCAGCTGTGCTTAACTATTTAAGGATCCTTGAAAGTGCCACATGTAACTTTTTGTGCAGAATATCTCCTCTTTCACCCAGCCTCTTGGCTGGCTAATTCCTTCTCACTATTTAAAACTTACATGAGATGTCACAGCCACCAAGAAGCTTCCCTGATCACGTTTTGCCTTCTTCCTCCTCAGCTCTCTTTTCTCCATTCTGGTTGGAATACTAGTTCCCTATCATCCTGTACTTATATATTTAACATAGAACTTTTCACACTATGTTGTGGTTATAGGGGCTCTTCATACTTCATTTCCTATTTAAGTTGCAAAACCTTCAGGACTTAATGAACTGTAACTTCTCACTGTCCATCGGCATCTAGGCTTCCGATGTCAATCCTGGATGTGGCTGAGCCTCCCTCCCCACAATTACCCTCGTAATCTTAGAATGACCGTTATCTTGGGTAAAGTAGCTTAGCGTGTTTCCAGAACTTTTTATAAGGGAGAAAGTTAACACTTTTCAGGTAAAAACACAAATTTTCCTCATTTATTTTGTTATTTGTAAAATGCATCTTGGTTTATTATAAAAGGAGAAAAAAATAGTTTCTGCTCTTAAGTGCCTGGGAATGTATCTAGAATTTTGTGTAACTTTTTGGAGAAGCAAATTGATTTTATACATTATTTCACTATATAATTTATGGTAACATAACTACGACATATAACTAGAACTCTCATATTGTTTCTCTGATTTCCCACTAGATTGGGAATCTCTTGCCTTTACAAGAACTGCAGTAGTTCAGGTATCACTTGCCCCTAGTCAACCACAGAGAAAGACAGATGTTATATGCCTGTTGGACAAGCAACCCAAACCCTCCCCTCCCCACCCCACATCAGATCCCTTACTGATTTTTTTTTTTTCTTTTTCTTCTTGCCACACAGTGTGAAAAGCTGGAATGGAACTGCTGTTGAATTGTTTGTTTCTCTCCCACTCATGCTAAGATTTACCCTCAGAAATCACTGCCTTTATTTCTGTTTAGTGCTTATCACCAAAAATTCAATGGCTTTAAGTTACCTTTTAGGCAAGGCTTTGGACCAGGGCACTTTGATATGACCTACTTTGCAATCTCCTCTCTATTGGTAGGTTTGTTTTCTGAGAGGCAGGAGAAGAGGGACACTTAGGTTGTACTTAAAGTGCTGAATTATAATACTAGATTAGAAATGTTAAGTATTAAGTGCATAGACATTATATATGTTACAGGAGTTTAATGTCTTCATTTTAAAAATATAGTTTATGGAAAGTAACACAATTAATCTTACCAAAAATGATGTAAAGACATGGAGCTTAAATTAGATATAAATTTGTATGAAGAAGGTACAGTCATAATAGAAAAAATAAAATGTTCAACAAATAGCAATGAAAGGAGGTCAAGACATATACATCAATTTATATTTTTAGCCACACCTATTAGGCAATCTGGGCATAACACAAAAATAGTTGAACCACGCATAAGGGTTGAGAGCATTCTTTGAAGTCAGAGGGGCTGTGTGCAGATCCTCACTTTGCTTATTCCTGAACTTGGGAAGTTACTTATTCTCTCTGTGAAACAATTTGCTCATTTGTAAGATGAGAACAGCAGTATGAATTAAAAGACATAGAAAATGGCAAGTGGCATTTTATAGGGTATGCAAGAGCTATTAGCTATTATAAATTGTATTACTATTATTGTTATTACTATTAACCTTTCTTAGATATGCACCTAAAGTGTTTAGATACCCAGAAACTTATTGCTCTCTAATAATAAAGTAGAGAATTTTAAAAACATTTCACAGATTACAGTGTCCTTTAAGAATCTGAAGAGCTGTGGTGGCTCAAGGGTCTGTTATTTATAGAACTCATTTGGAGCAATCCAAATCTGTCCTACTTTATAGTCTCATATACAGTATTCTCCTAATTACATATGTTGCTAAGGAAAAAAAACAACCCATGTTTCTTTAGTGTCATTTAATAAAATTAAACCAATCAATCAATAAATCTCATCTTTGGCTGTGTATTATTCTGCCAGCCAGCAGGCTGCCATCATGAAGAAAGTCTTGGGACTGGGATGAGTACATGGTCCCTTCAGGTTACATCGTCCCACATCTTAGCTTTTTAATTCATAAAGCCTGGAACATGGTGAAATACTTTTATAAACCATACCTTTGGTCAGAGAAAGATAAAATAAAGGTTTTTTCCTTTGTGAGTATGACTTGAGCATTTTTGAATTGCTATATTATGAACACTGCTAATGCAGGGCTCATAAGCTCATGTTATTTGGTCCCTTGTTTAGGTTGCAACCCTGAGCTATTTAGTTACTATGGTGACAATAACGATAAAGCCTGATTGAAAGAAGATAACATCTTATTTGGGATTTTGTTGTTGTTGTTGAAAGGGGAGAACACATTCTGTGTTGCCCTATTAGACAAGATATTGGGTTACATCCATTTTGATTAGTAAGTCTCTCTCTCTCCCTCTCTCGCTCTCTCTCTCTCTCTCTCTCTCTCTCTCTCTCTCTCTCTCTCTTTCTCTCTCTCTCTCTGTACAGATTGTTTCAGTGTGATACTTTATGACTAAACTCTCTAAGACTTGATTTAGGATTTAGCAAGCTTAAGAGAACCTAATCTCCATCTAATGGGATTTTTCTGAAAGTAGTTGCTCAGTATATGAATTATTATAAGAGAGGAAATACTAAATTTAATATCAAAGAGCCAACCTCAGAATTTCAAGCAACATAAATACACCTTTTCCATTGATAGAGTTATTTAATTAGAATCTATTCACAGAAAACTATAGGAACTCCAGCAATAAGTACATTATGAAGGGCTGATTTTTTTTTTTGATTCTCTGATCCCAGCTGGAACAAGGTGTGATTAGAGAATGGTTTAATTGTTCATGGACATCTGTCTTTGGAGTCAATTGAAAAATAATATCCTGGGCATAATATGACTTACAGAATTTTTGACATTTTTATATCTTTCACAATCAAAGCTTTGTCAAAAAGTCAGTAGTGTAACTCCTAAAAACTTATGGATACATTTAGAGTAGAAGGGAATAAAAACCTGGTAATATATCAATATGCACAGCTGGAAAGCAGATGTTCAATTGAATGATCTCAGTACTTAGAGAAAGCTATTAAACCTGTTACTTACTTAAATGAGAAATTCTCATGATTTATTGTTCTCATATTTGACTTACTTCTTTTTGTGTCTTTAAATTAACTCCAGAATTATTATTTCTATTATTATTGTTGTTGTTGAAGCCAATTACCATGGAAGTTTGACTCCAAGCAATACAGTACATGAGTGCTAAGAAATGCCCAAGGCTGCTGTCAATCAAAGTAACCGGTGAGTTACAAGTTATTTACTGTATTGGGAAATGAAGTGATAAATGAATGCCAACCAGTAAAACGTGACATTTAATATAAGATATACGAACTTAAATTGGTTTTTTAATTCATCTATCAGAGTGCTAAAACATAGTTTTAACGAAGACTTCATTATCAAAAGAGACATATAACATTCACCTCTTTAAAGTACCAGTGACTATATAGTATGCTGCACATGGGAGGGGAGAACGTATCTCCATGGAGGCTGGCTCATTTTCATCCTTTTAATGATTACTGGCCAATCACATAAGCTTCCACGAGTCCCTTTGATTCCACCAAATTATTTAGATGAATCATTTGCTGGCTCATAATATTACTAATTTAGTGAACCTGAAAGAGAAGATACTTCACAGGGTTTTTTTTTTTTTTTTTTACCATCCTTAAAAACAATTAAAGATCACACCTTGATAGCATTATTTGATGTTACATAGTTACTTTAGGTTCACGCTGCATGACTTCTTAGCCTGTGATTTACTAATGGAATTTCCTTAAGGGCCAAATCAGAGAGCAAAACTGTCCTGTAGTACCAAAAATACTTAATGAGATGCCCAGAGGGACTGGCAATGAAAATTCCAATTCTGAGAGTACCACTTAAACGTAAGTACTGTGTTCCCTTCCAGAGGGAGAAAAATCCCTTTTCTCATAGTCTCTTACTAAAAACAAAAATTAAATGCTTGTGAATTGGTGCTCTATGAGTCTCGCTATGCCATCTCTCAGAATACATAATTAGATAATTACATTTTAGATAAAAGAGTACTATACTAATTCACGGCACAAATCCTAGCTAGGGAATAGAAATTGATACATGAAATATGTATCGATACAAATATAAATATATGCATATGTGTTCTATGCAGGCTTGAGCCATTATGGGCCATTAAAAACACTGGAGCAAATAGCTTCTGGGAATTAAGCTCTAAGAACACTCTTTGTAATCAGAAGGCAGCTAATCCCTGCTCACCTATTTGAATGCTTAGCTTCCTCAATATAATATTAACCTATTACTTTTTATTTGTGATGCTGTATGAGCATGCAAATATTGGCAAAAATGCCATTCCCCAACCATCTTCGGATGCTTTCGGGCTGAATAAACCTAGAGGTAAAATATGCAGCTTGGATTTGAGAATTTTTAAAAAAATTAACTATAGGTTAAATTCACTAACTCATTTATACCAGCCACCCTGCCATTTCCTATGATCATCCCTCACTTAACTCCTTGCTCAAGCTTCTTTTCTCTCACGAAGTTGCCTTACTAGGTTCAGAGAAGTGCTCTCTAATTTTTCCTGCCATTTACATGTAAATCCTCCACCCAGAGACTTCAGCCTTTAGATTTCTTTCATGTTAAGACTTTTGTGCCTGATTTGTCTGCTAAAATATAATAGTCTAGCATAACTTCCACAAGATGCCACCTTATATCCGCTTTGATCAGAACCACTGATGATAATAAGTGACTATTGTGATTCTGCTGAGGAGAAAACTGATACATTTTGAGTTTTTCTCTTCAAGTATTTCATATACAGATACAAATACTGTTGGTATAAAAGTAAAAGTGATAAATACTGTGAGCATTAAATACTGATACCTCTATTTTCCTATTAGATTTCAAAAAGAAATGCTTCTGAGCATCTTTCCTTTCTTTTCAATCATAGCTACTTCTTGTGTAACAATTGGTGAGTAAAATGTACATATATATATATATTATGTACATATGCACATACAAATCTGCTCAAGAAGACAAATGAGTATAAATGTAGTAGAATTGATTGTATTCCTCTTAAACATATGAGTAAAATGTGTTATTGCCATATCTTTTATGCTAGTATTCAAATTCAGTGAGAAGTATTTTCTTTTCTTACTCTCATTTCCTTCCTTAATCTCACCCTTTGTTCCTAAGGAAGATGCTCAACAACACTTTCTGATTTCCCAGGTAGTGTTTTTCTTAATCCTAAAACAATATTTCTTTAAAGAGAAACACATTTTGATAATAAGTGTAAATAGATTTCAAATGTACAGTTACATATGTTCATGTACATACATGTGTATTCGTATATATCCATATTCATAACTATGATACTGCATTAGCCATAGAAGTCCATTTCAGTTGTCATGAAATTGTATATTTATTAAGTGTCACTAGAATCCCAGGCATCCTGAGTTTTAGGGGAATCATGTACCACAAACCCATAGAAAATAAATAGACTGAAGGCTCTAGATGCCCTTGTTACTCAAAATCAAGCAGTCAGCACCAGCACACAGCATGACCTGGGACCCCACACACCCTCTCAGGTGACTAACATCTTTCGAGCTCTAAGGATACAATTGCTCCACTTCTTTTGCCCTATTTCTTCCAAACAAAATGTTTGAATAGAGTGAAATGTTGTGGCTTATACCTACCCAATTTAGAGATGGACGATATTTCAGAGGGCAGAAAAATTGAGTTGTAGATGTGCTTAGTTACAAAAAATTCAAATTAATTAACCAGTCAATCCTCCTCTCAGATGGTAGAAATGCAACAGATTCTTGTATGACAAAGTATATTTGTCAGTAGTTCTGAGTATTCATTGTTTTGCTTCTGTTCACATTCCAATTTGTGCTTCCAGAACACTAAAACTTAGCACTTCATGCACATGGCAGATGAGAAAACTTTCACCGTGTTAAACAATTCTTATTATTCTTTAATTTGTACATATGTTGGTGTCGAATTTACATGCATGAAGTATGACACAAGTTCCTGACAATGCCACCTAAAGAGACATGCTAGAACTGTAAACTGTTTTATTTGTATAAAAGGGTTTATTTGTATAAACATATAAAATTTAATTAATTTTATAAAAATTAATTAAAGCTTTACAGTTATTTATGTAATTAGTTATTCAATAATCATATACTATAGTTTTCAAAGATGAGTTTTGAATACAGATGTTCTTAAACTTACAATAAGATTATGTTCCAGTAAATCCTTCAAAATTGAAAATATTTTAAATCAAAAATGCATTTAATACACCTAACATCATAGCCTAGCCTAGCCTACCTTAAACATGGTCAGAATACAATATTCAAAACCTACTGGCAACACAGTATACTGTAGAATATGTGTTGTTTATTCTGATGACTGGGTGCCTGACTAGGAGCTACGGCTAGTAGCCACTGGCCAACATCATGAGTGACTATGTACGGTATATTGCTAGCTCAGGGAAAGATCAAAATTCAAAATTCAAAGTACAGTTTCTTCTGAATGGAACTTTCACACCATCATAAAGTTGAAAAGTCCTAAGTCAGTCATTAAGTCAAGGACCATCTGTGCTTAAGATTTACTTTTGAACACATGAAAAATAATTTTGATTTTTTATATTTACTTTAATTTACATTCTGCTGAAAGAATAAGAAGAAAATATTATATTAAAAATGTAGACATTACTATCAATAAAACAAAAATTTAGTAAATTATAACAGGATAAATTTTCTAAAATAAAGGTAAGAAATACACATTTATGGAGTAATATATAATAATTTATGAGATTACTTACATCTTTATTTTTATTCCTTCTCTAAATGCCACCAAACCATTAATGGTTCCTACTAATAAACAAAAATATCTAAGTTCAATTGAAATCTTTGTATTTGTCAACATACAGTTTTATAAATACCATAGCTGAACCAATTTTTGTGATATTATCACTATGAAGGTATATTTGTCAAGGTATAATTTTAAAATGTTTAGACATAAGATACATATTCCTACACTTGTTTTCTTTCCAAACTAATATTCTATGTAGAGTGTGATATTTTAAAATGTTTTAGGGACATTTTGAAAGCAAATACTTGACTTTATTTGCAAATTTTGACTTATCAGGGGCCATAAAGCTGCTCACCATACTTCTGGCAAGCTGCCACTGGAGAGGCATGAAATGTATGATATCTGCTGTGTTCCCAGCTAGTCCACCCTAAACTGTTAGGCCTTCAAGAACATAGAGTCAGAGAAAACGATAACTGATTTGAAGAAATCTTTAATTGCAGAAATCATTAAACCTTGATGAATCCCAGAGTCTCCAGAAACACTAGGAAGTGGAATATAATGGAGGGTAGAAGATTGGGTGAATAGGAAAATGTGGGCAGGAAAGAAAGAAAAGAGGCAATGACACCAGGTCTTCTATTCTAAGCTAGTAGGATAATTTTTACAATAGTTTGTTAAGATCAGCTTCATATTTCACAGATTTAATGTTTTAATTTGTCTAATTTTATGTGTTGGCTGCTTAATATTAGTCTGTCTCCTGTCATATCGTTGGCAGGATCCCACAGGGGTGAAAAGATTTGGGTTGATTGTTGGCTTGTTACTGCTGAGGAGAATAAAAACTCATGTAAACTTCTGTCTAAATGTTCTGAGACCTAGACACTAAAGATTATTATTTCATTCCCATTTTCTTAAATGCTAGAGACAATGCAGGGAATTTTAAGGAATAAATCTATTTCTGTTAAATTTTTGATTATTTTATATTGAAATAGTTATGTTGTTTTTGAGATATTTCACATATTCATTATACTAGAATATCAAATAATTTTAAGTTAAAACATCTAATAAAAGTCTATTAATGAGACAGTAAAATACATGATGATTCTTATTGATTTAATAGAATAAATAATCTGGAGTTCTACAATGTGTTCAAATTTAATTTTTCTTTCTTAAATGTGGACAGCCACATTTGAATAAGAGTATCTATGTGAGGAATCAACTGCACTTCTTCATTACCTGTAAGGTTTACTTTGCTTCGTTTTCTAAAAGGTTTTTTAATATTCAGATTTGGGCAGCATTCCATAAAATCTTCAATATTTTTAGTACATTCATCAGAGTTAATAAACTTCTGTATCATTTTTTCTCACAGAAAAATCATTAAACTAATGACATTAAAACATGTGCTCTTTACCAGATTGTATATAATTAGAGACATTGACAAAAATTCAAGGGTTATCAATATTACTAATATTTTGACTTTTTTCCTACCACTAAATTCATTTCTTTCTCTAAATAGCCTTATTTTTTTGCAAAAGCAAAGATTACGATGTTGTGATGTTTTTCAAAATCATTCTCAGAAGTTTAGTTTTTATTTAATATGATATAAATTTATTCTCCAATTTATTTCTTGCAAAAATTTGGAATATAATTATGTTCAAGGTTACGGAACTTAATTAGCAAAATGGGTGTGTCACAGTAAGCAGAAAGAAAAGAAAAGAGAAGTAATTTTTTTCTTCCTGTTAAGTAGAATTATGAATTACATGATTTAAGGATACCTAGTCTATGTAACCTGAAATATGTACATAAAGTATAATTATTAATTTACCTATATAAAAATATTATTAGAGCCATATTAGATAAGATGTATAGAAATAGGTTTCTGACTTTTCTATTCCAAGATGAATGTCACCAATTTTCTCCAAACTGAGTATTCTTTTACCGTGAATAAAGCCTTTCCTTGTTATAGGCCTTCTTTAATATATACTCTCTTTCAGACTGACATACATAACTTTTCCCTTTAAACATTTAAATTCCTTTCTTTTTTATAAAGAGAAAAATGTATAAAAATAGGCTAAAATATCCACCCCAAGATATCAATGAGTCTTATGTAGATGATATTTAAATAATATTGGTATCGATTCTGTTAAATATATTTCACTAGGTTACATAATTTTTAAATGTAATATTACATATTTAGTCTTGCTGTGGTTAGTTGTGCGTTATTATTTCCACGATAAATGTTTACTTTTTCTAGTTTTGCATTCTTCATAAAGTCATGAGTTGAAAGAAAGAATAGAGGGAGAGAGTCATAATGAAGGGAAGAAGGAAGGAAGAGAGAGAAGGAGGGAAAGAAGGGAGGAAAGGAAAAAGGGAGGGAGGAAGAAAGGAAGGAAGGAAACCTGTATATACTGTTAAGTAAATGAATGTGAACCAGGAGAATGAAAGGTGGTATTTGCTGTCAAAATCCTGATACTCAGAGTAGCAGATCTAGGAACTAATGATTCACACAGAACGCTGCCTGAACCAAATCTATTTCTATTTCCACATTACATATCTATGCATCTGTTTGGCTCTTTGACATCCACATACCTAATCAGCAAAACCATGTTGGATGATATCTTGGTCAGCTTAAGATCAACTACAGTCCTAGTCTTAGAAGCCAGGATATTAGCTACTCTTCCGACAATCCTTACTTAGAAAGGAAATCAAAATATCTGCTTAAAAACTTCTGTACATCTTGTTTTAATGTCTTTTATTATTATTGCCTTAAAGGATACTATATCTTTGTAATTGCATAGAACTTCGGTGCTTGCAAAGTACTCTTTTTAACATTTGGAGCATCACTTACATTTTTTTAATAAATACATCATATTTCTAAAATATATAGAAGATATTAAATTGGAATTCACATATCAGTTTTCCTAGTTATTATAGTTCTTTTCGACCAAGTATGTTAAAATGTTTTTGGTAATTCTTTCATCAGTTCCAAGAATAATCGTCATACAAGATGGTATTATTGGAAATTCTATTACTAATGAAAATAATAAACAAAAGTGTCCTGCTCAAGGTGACACATCCAATCTGTCATTGTTGGTGTTAGGAATAGAGGGAAATCTGTTACCATAACTATATCAGTAGAAGAATTCACACAATTATTCTAATCATAAGTTTAGATCAAATATAACAATACAATTTCAGCCTCTGCCAATTTTTCAGATTGGTGTAGAGAGCTGGATAATATTGTAGTCATTGAAAAGTTAAGATCAAAAGAATGAGTTTGTTTCTAATAATACACATAAATGTAATTTATGTTTGTTAAACCACCATACTGTTGAAATTGAAATCCATTTATGATAATATCATTTTCCACATATCTGAGAATAAAACTAACATTAGGAATTTCATAATAATGGGTACTAACATGTTTTTATTTACATTTTTACACAATATTCTAAAATGTTACTCCAACAGCAACTTCTGAACATGCAGGAGTAATAGTTTTTAGTTATTTCTTAGAAGCATATCTGTGTGCTTAGTGTAACATATATTAAAAAGATCTTTTAGAAGTGTTTCTCAAAACATGAACCACTTCTAGGGGAAGTTTCATTTCAGCATATTTAACAATCACCTTAATTGTCATTTAAATCACAGCGGAAACATACTATAATGACATTCCTTAACATTTTATATGGATTATAAACCAGTGATAAGAAATATCTTTATAAAATCTTTAATAAAGTAACTGAGGCTAGGCCTTTCAAAATTAAAAAATATATATTTCTGTAAAGTAATGCAAAGTGAATTTGTATTTGATATTTGTCACCAACAGATTTTCGGAACATATTGAGTCCCCTAGTCTGATATCTAATGTATTTTATAACTCTAAAATTTTTATTCTATAATTCCAATTTTCATAAATGTGTTGAATGAAACTATGTTACTATCTATTATTAGAATATCAAGGTCCAAAAATGTGGGTGCCACTGTATTAAATTGTGGAAATTTTGAAACATTAATGAGAACTGAAGCCCTTAAAAGTACTGTGGTATGCAGCATATTCTAAGAATTTTGATATTGAAAACCTTTTTTCCATAAAAATCACTTGGAAACTCTTTTCCACAGAATGTTCTTTAAAAAATTATCTAGAAATCAACCTCAGTAATTATTACTTGATTATTTATACTCTCCCATGAGTCGTTGATAATGAGGATGATGATGTTTAAAGTCATAGATTTCCTATCTTGATTTTATAACATCATTCGGTAGCTTCAATTTTTTCAATTAAATATTAATAGTTTTGAATGATTTCAATTTCCAAAACAAAATTATTTTAATAAAATTTATTTTAAATAGTAAATACACTCACACAAGTCATAAAATAAAATAATTATTTAAATATTAGACTATACAACCTTACCCAAGTTAATCTGACTGATTTCCTGAGTTATTTAAAATTTACCAAATAAGTATGTGTTTTCCATGACATATTGACCCATAAGAAATAAACCTGATATGTTCTTAAACATGAGAACATTTAACATAAAATACTCTATACTCATATATCATACCTTTGTAATTTATGTAGTTTAATGTTAAAACAATTTCTACTTGTTTTTTCTTTGAAAAGCATTTATTAATTACCTATTATATGTCAGGCAATACGTTAAGGATATTATAGTGAATTGGATAAACATGATATTTACTCTAACAGCTCTTTTTGTATTTAGTAGTAAAGACAACAATTAAGCAATTCTAATTTCTGAATTAGAATAATACAGAGTTAGAAGAATTGTACATAAGGGATAAACTTTTACATAAATTTGTCTCCTATCTTTGAAAAATATACCAAGCAAGCCAATTATAGCTCAAAATAGTTCAATTTATTTTACACGTAAATATTAAAATTCAATTATCTAATGGTTTTGCTTAACTGTACTTTTTATGACCTTTTTTTCCTACTCTGTTAAAGATGATGGTTAAATCAAAGATAGGAGAAAATGCTTCAGAGTCATATGTAAGGAAAATTGTTAGGGGAATGTTTTTTTAAAGAACAGCTAAAATTTTGATGAGCATAGAAAAAAAAGGCAGGTGGAATTATATTTAACTATTTCTTTAAACCATCTAGTATTTTTAACAATAATGGTCTCACTTATATCATAAGTTTTTAATAGAAATTTTAGTGCATAATAAGGTGAGATATTCTGCAAAGCAAAGATTACTATAAAAGTAGGTATTTTTATTTTTATAATTCTAACATATAAACATCTTGTTTGCGGAAATAAAAATAATGGCAAGAGCATGGGAACCCATATATATTAAGTATTTATAGAAAATTTCCTAGATAATTTTCGTTAACTTCTCCCACTTTCTTAGGTATGTGATAGATTGCAAAATGACACAATTCTTTGTAATTTGTCCCATCAAGAGATAGAGTCCATTTCTCCACTTCTTGAGCTTGAGTTGGACTTGTACATTGTTTTGTTGGGAATAATGTGCAAGTTCTAAACCTGGTCACCAAGAGGCTCTGCATTCCATTGCACCTTAACCATTCTGTGAGTGCAAACCTGAGCCAGCCTGCTGGATGAAAGGAGGCACTGTGAAGGAAGAACAAGGAATCCCAGCCAACTGTCAACCAGACCTCTGCTGACAGGGCAGCTCCCTCAAAGCACAAAGGTGTACACTAACAAACCACCCAGCTTAGTCCAGCTCAGAGTGCCAATCCATACAACCACGGGCTAAAAAAAATAATTGTTTTTAAATCACTAAATACCGGTGTGATGTTACTTGGCGAGAGTCAACAGAGCACTGGAAAAAAAAAAAAGATTAATTAATTTTACAAAACCTAGATGTTTCTACCCATAGCTCATAGCTCACTAGGAGCAATCTCACTGAAAAAACAAGATCCATCTCTCTTCTCTACATGAAGATTTATGGAAGTGAATCATGCCCAACTGGAAAGATTTTAAGGGTATTTATAAATAACTTAGACATTATAAAACATGGAACTGTCTATACATTTTAAAGTTTTTGATCAGTTGGGAATATCATCATTAACATTTGGTTCCTGCTCTAAGACTTAATAATCTCAACATTCTCAATATAAAGGTGACATAGGTGGTGTGGAGTGTATCCACATGGGAGTGCAGAGAGAAAGCTTTAATCTATGGAAGTTTATGTTGAGCAAGCCATTCTAAAGAAAATGTAAATAATAAACTACTCTGATACTTTTTTCTATGAGCTAGTCATCTGTTTGCTAAATGAATTTACAAATTGCTTTAGGCACCATTTAAATACCATTGTAGACTTGATTATTTAGCTTTATTACCAAATTTTATTTTTTTCTTACAATTCCCAATGTTTATAAAAGGAAACAAAAAGACATGGATGGCAAATGTAATTGGCAAAGTTAATTAACCTACATTTTTTCCACTTCAGAGGTGAAGGTTCAGCCCCAATAAAGTCTGCTGATGTGGAGTAAATGTATTAGCATGTCTATGTTGAAGCCTCTGAAAATTGCATGGAAATAACTGGATCAAGCAATGAGTATTTATGGTCACAAAGGTCATAACAGCTAAAATCACAAGGGATGTTTGGGAGCGTGGTTGTTATACCTAAAGATAAAGTACATCAAGCAAGTGCTCCTTACTTACTACAAATGAAGAAATATATTCATGTAGCGCCAAGCCCTATACAAAGCAGCTTTAAAAAGCTATGTATAGACAAAGGCGTGAAGAGAAATGTCCCACCCATATTTTCTTACTTTATACTTCATACAATGTTCACCCTCAGAGAGGACAACCATTGCTGGTGAAAAATGCAAATGCTGAATGGTGATCAAGAAGTCAGAAGAAGAGGTGTCTCTGAATAGCATACTTTCATCCTAAAATCAAATCTCCTAATCACGTCGAGCATATTCAACATCGGCATCACAATTTTGCATTTTTAGGTCAACTGACTCTTTAACTATAATGCCCATCACACATTTTCCCAAAACAAAACCTGAGACCCTTTAAACGGTAAGATAATTTTTTTTTAAAAAAAGTAAAATCTTAATATTCAAATTTAGTGTTGAAAAGTTATAGAAAAAAATATTTGAACATTTATTTATTTGTTTAGTAGTTTTCTATAGAAGTGTACACATTGCTTATATTACAGAGAAATATCACAGGAGGGAATCCCATAGGTCTCTTGGTTTCAGCTTTCTTATACAGAAATTTAGACTTTTATTTTTCTCTTAGTTAAAACTAATTTCCCTTAGAATTTAAATCATATATATTTTCCCAACCAAAATACTGACTCATTTTTTAATTTTTTCCCTTTTAATTTATATTTCAGCAGTTTGAGCAATTGGTGTGGTAACTGTTGGATGCAGCCTCCTGCCGGAATGAGATTCACGCTGAGATGGCTGAGCAGCACACCAACCACTTACTTTACCCAGGACACCTTGTTAGGAAAATTACAACCACAAATCAATGAAAAATTGTGAAAGCTACTAATGCTTTCTCCAAAACAAGAAAATTAATCTCAGGAATACAAGAGAGTTATTTTAAAAGATAAAATTACTACACTAATATGTTAGAAAATAAAAATATAAATAACATTTTAAACCCCTTTAAAAAATAGCATGTTCAGTCTATGGCCATGCTACCGTGAACAAGCCCGATCCCTTCTGATCTTGGAAGCTAAGCAGGGTCTGGCCTGGTTAGTACTTTGATGGGAGGCCACCTAGAAAGACCAGGTGCTGTAGATGTAAAATAAAAAAATAAGGGATTGTAAGCTGACCAGGTCTTTGCAATCCGTGAGGTAAACTAAGGGTTGCCTTGCCTACATATATACATATACAACTTTGTTATGAGTGAAAGGGATTAATTTTTTTTCAAGCAAGTGGAATAATAAAACGAAATAGGTACTCAAGATTTTCAATGAAAATTTTCTGTTGAATAATTTTTAAAACTAGATGTTTACAATATAAAAATTTGAAAAGCATACTTTAATCAAATGTTGAAGCTTAGCATAACTAATAGTAGGACAGATTGAAATTATGCAGCTCATAAAGTAAGGCAATATAATGTATACACAATGATGTTTAATCCGAATCTAATTAAGCCTTTAGATTTAACTTCTGGTTAACAAGATACATAGGAGATGAAGAAACAAAATACAATGAGGAAATAATCAGGCAAAGCTCAAACATGAGACATACTATAAAACCACTGGCTTAGACTCTTCAAAAGACAATATTATGAAAAATAAATAAAAAGATAGTTAGGGAGGAGAAATTAAAGAGACTGAAGAGACATAGTAATCAAAGCAATATGTAACCTATACAAACTCAGGAAAAAAATGCTATAAAAATAGGCCAAAAAATAGGCCAAATGGAAGATTTGGATATGATTTGGATATTAGATGACATTAGAGAATCATTGTTAATTTTTCTAAATATGATAATGGCATTTTGGTTATGTAGAAAAATGTCCTTATTCTTAGGAGATGCATACTGAAATATGCAGGGATATCATAGTTCTGTAGCATACATATATACAGCCTATGTATGTGTGTGTGATTATGCATATATATTTTCCAAAATGTTAATTTAACTATTGATTAACCTAAATGGATCATCTACAGGTATTCGTTGTGCCAGTTTTTCAATTTTCTGTATGTTTAAAGATTTTTATAAAACACATTTAGAAACAATATCTTACATTTACATATATGTACAAGTGACCCTTGAACAATGCAACAGTTAAGGGAGCCAACTCCCACCACAGTCGAAAATACATAAATAACTTTTGACTCCCCAAAACCTTAGCAGATGACTAGAAGTCCTGCCAATAACAAAGAGTCGATTAACACAGATTTTGTATCTTATATATATTACATGCTGTATTCTTACAATAAAGTAAGCTAAAGAAAAGAAAATGTTATTAAGGAAGAGAAAATATATCTACAGTATTTACTGGAAAAAAAGCTGTGTATAAGGGAACCCATGTAGTTCAAACCCCCATTGTTCAAAGTTCAGCTGTATACATTAAAGGTAGTCAGTCCTTGCTTTAAAAATGTAAGTAAATTAAGCAAATAATACAGCATTCATTGTAAAAAAAAAAATGAAGAAATTGTGCAACAATATACGAAGCTTTGACTTTGAATAAACAGCCATGTTATAAAGTACCCCAATTCCACTCCTTCTTTATTGCTTTCTTACTCCGAAGTTAGTGTTGCTCTCTGTGCTGAGATGTTCCTACTTACATTTGCCTATGACATGAAGATAAGATAGTTCTTACTTTCTATAGTGCCATGCAGCAAATTATGTGATTCCGTGCTTATCTCAAAATCTTCTGATTCCTAGGTTCCTCTCTAAAGGGAAGCCAATGGCTAGGGATTGAACACAGATGCCAAGTTGGTCAGAAGAAATATAATCCTATTTAAAATCAACAAACTCTATTTATAAGACTCTGTGATTTTGAGTAACATTAGTTCTTAGAATTCAGTCAAATCTGGATTTGTTAATTTAATTAACACTCTTGATTTGAAAAATGAGAGGGCCTGCTGTGAAATTCTGCTGAAATACCTTTCCTTTCCTCATTCCTTTCTTTCTGCCACAAGCATTTGTTGAGCACTCACTAGGTCTCAAGCATGGTACTAGGAGGTGGAGATAAAACCAAAATATTGAGTTATTTATTAATTATTTTCTCACATTTTTCAAAAAAAATTTCCCTGCTTTCACAAGAGTAATATGTAACATTTCTTTAGCCTCCTTTTAAACTTCCTTTTTCATTTATCACTGTATGGAAATGAAATACCTTAAGAAATGGAAAAATCCCTTTGCTATGTTTAATGATACAATTATTATAAGAAAGTAGACTTGCTTCTGCCATCAAGAATGACATGCTGTGCCTTATTCCACAGGCTCTGAGTTAAGACCCGTAGGGAAGGTTACTAGTGCAGTGTGGAGTGGTGTCAAATGACAGCCACATGAGCAAGCCCTTGGGTAGGTGGACTGTACCTGTGCAGTCAGACAGTGAGTGAGCAGAGCTTTCATTTCTATTCCACAGCATATACGTGGGTGACAAATATGACTGACTTGGCTGCCTACCCAACAGGCATGATGCCCCTTCCTTCTTGATAACAGAAGTTTTGTTCTTTGTTGGGCCTCCATGTGCTTTTGGCAGGACTCGTTTCTTCCCTAGACATACTGACTGAATTATGACTGATCAAAGATAATCACTGTACCATTCCCTTTGCCAATAGCTGCTTTAGGCATGGGCATAGGAAGCAATTCCAACCAGTGAGTCAATAACAGATACCTTCTGAGGGACTGCTGGGGATAGTTTACCTCTTGTATGAAAATATATGCAGTGGAATTAACATTCTTATCTTTCTGCCTTTGATGTCACTGTGATACCTGAAATTGAAATGGCTAACTAGTAATCATAAAAAGAACCAACCATGAGGGCAAGCCCACACGCTATAGAGAGAAGAGAATAGAAAGATGGAAAGTATGTGGTTTCTTGATAACATCATCGAACTGCCAAATTAAACAAATCTGGAACTATCCTACCTCCAGACTCATATTCTGTGAAATGATAAATGGTCCTTATTTAAGCCAGCTGAGCCAAGGTTTATTGTTTGCTGATGAAAGCATCCTAACAGATCCAACTATAAGTGGAGAGGGTGATGAACATTTTGAAGATCAAAAGTTTCTGTCTTAGAATTTCACGTGATGTGATAATTGATTGTCAAGCAAGCAGAAAAAGGGAAGTGGTTGGACGAAGAATGAGACTCACATATTTGTTTTAAAAATGGCTTAGTGGACTGGTCAACCAGAAAGTCTGCATGTAGAGGTAGAGCTGAGAGTCAAATCATAGTGTCAAGAGAGAATATCCCTGAACTTGTTTGAAATCCAGAAAACTTCAGCCCATGAATAGCACCAGGGATGTCAAGGTGAGATGATGAAATACCAGGAGTTAGGAAGAACACGCAGATATGCTCCTATGCAGGTAATACTCAGTAGCATGGGAGAGCAGGCTGAATCTCATCATCTGAGACATCGGTTTACAAGAAGCAATGCCTCAATGTGGTCCTGCAGTCCGTCCTAGGGGACACTGCTATTAGATAGAGCTACAGGATGAAACTTCTGCATTGGAACTAAGGCCTATGTACTTGATCAACATGGAAATAAAAAGGGATATGAGTTATGATTTGGGGGAATAAACCAAGTTGTTAAGCATCTTAAACCAGGGCTATGAAAGCAGAAAATAATAAGTGTAATATGTAAAAGATAAGCTATGCCAGTATCACACACATAAAGAAAGAGAAATTAGGATCAATACACAGATGAGTGAGGAGATACCGTTTACCAGTGCTGTAATTGGGAGATAAACTTTGGAGCACCATGCTGTGCTGAAGATAAGAAATACAGTATCCAAAAAAATGAGGCCATAGGGTTACGGGGCTTAGTTTGGTTGGGTCCTAACATGTCGAAGGTGGTTGGCTGCGGGTGTATGAAGAGACTGAATAAAAAATGTACTCAGTCCTGGTCTTGTGAGTCCATCTTTTGGCAGCAGAGAAAACTGCCTCTGTTCTTACAATAGGGTAAAATCCTATTACTTTAAGGCTTGCAGTCTTATCTAAGTACTTCCTATGATGTCCAGAGGCTCAGGCTAATTACTGCTACAGGGGCCTCTGTGGTATTTATGTGCCCATATTCTTTACTGGCAGCAGTAAATATCATGTCTCGTTGGCAATAAAGGGGATACAGGAAATGATGCAGGAGCCCCACTAACATCAGTGAGCTACTGAGTGATTCAATATTTAGTCTCAGAGGCTGTGGAAAATATGGTGCTGATGATACATAGAGGTTGCATACTGTTCATATTTATGTAAATTCAGAGCTCAGTCAAGAAGATGAGGAATTATGGTGGGAAGATCCGTGAAGTGGGGAGGACAGTGTAGGTGATGGTGGGGAGCTAACATAGACAAAGGCTGGGGGCAAAACGAGCTGCAGCTATGCCCTGTGCACTTTTCATCCTGAATTCCTAGCAGATTGCCTGGCACACAGCAAGTGCTCAATAAATAGTTGTTGGATGAATAATTTAATTAATCAAGGACATTTGGTAGCCCATTATGATCTAAGGGTAATACTTCACAGTGAGAAGTATATCTTTATTGTTGCAATCCACATGCTGACCTAAAGTTTTTTGGGCACTGTATCTTCAACATTTAAAGTGGCCATATTTCTCAGTTTATAAAATGAAATAAATGCTAATGTACTAGCAAGGAATGTAAACAAGTGTTGTTAAACAAATTTAATGTGACTAAAAAGAAACTGTAGCAGGTGGATGAAAGTGAGCCCAATTAAGATATATTTGCTTTTGTGCACAGATTCTATGATTTTCCAAATGGGACTGTCAGATGATAAGGGAATGGGGATTATTTTTGACTCATAGTTTTTTAAAAATCTGTGAGAAATTTATTTTCTTATCAATATTTTATGCTGTTCTCTTTTCATACTTTGCTTTTGTGATGCTTCCTTTAAAGATGTTTTGTTCCTCTTTATTTTATGCCATTGTTTATGCTGAATTTGTTGTTATTTTTGCCTCTACAGTCCATAGAGAAATGATACTTAATAGCCTAATACCCCAGAACCACATCAGGATAAAAGAGGTGATTTATAAACACATAATAGTCATTTTTGATACTTTTTATCATTAGTCAAGCTGAGAGAACAAATTGGAATTTGAGCTTCTGGTGGGCTTTCTGAAGGGATCCTCAGATAAATGTAGCCAAAGATAAAAAATAATTCCAATTAAAAGATAATGGATATTATACACAATTATGGCTGTGGCCAAGTCAAAGCACTTTGAAATTAAATGTCTTTGTGTAAGAAACCACAGTGTTAAATAAAATAATCAACAGGAATTTATTTCTACTTTCTTTGCTCAAATCTCACATGCTCATTCCCTATTTTGGTAGGAAGTTACAGTCTGTTTAAATAAAAGGAAAGAAAACTTTCCAACCTGTAGTAAAGCATAGTATTTAAACTAGTGTAGTATTAAGATTATTTAAACTCTTCAAAGGATAGCATCTGATTATATTTATACCAATTTAATTTTGCTTATTTAGAGCCCCAAACCAGAAAGCTTCTGCATGCTTCATAATATCTGACCTGATGCTGACTCCTTTGTGAAATTTCCATGTGTAATTTACCTTGGCTAAATATATCATCTATGATGAATTATGATAAAATATATAGTAGAAAAAATGATGAAATTATCATTTAAAATTATATGCTAGCACACACCAATTCATAAACCTAACTATACCTGAGACACAGAATTTTGGTAAAGAGGGGAGAACAAAATTAGAACAAGAAAACGAGTAATACAATTGTACCATTGACTCTGGCAAAATCACTAGAATCTAATTAGTTGCTGATATGAACATGTAAGACGCAGATCTTAGGAAAATAATTTTAACACTGCATTTTATCCTTGCTAGCATGTTAACCATCTGATATTACAAATGATAAAGTGGAATTCCTCTAATTTTATTGGAAATTCGTTATTGTAGCATATAGTGTCAGCAAAGGGGGTGGGGGTAATGAAGGCAGATATATGTAGCTGAAATACAGTCGGGGATTATCATGAGTTATCCACTCAGGCTTGATTCAATTTAAAAATCCCACAGTCTTCTCAGTCTTCAAGGCAAATTAATCCTGTATCCCATAGATCTTCTCTATGCACTACGTACAAATTTACCCATAAAGCCCTGTGGCTGCTAGCTGCAGTTTATCAAAAGTTGCTACCATAGCAAAACAAATCAGATCACGGGACTCATTTTGTTCTGTTAGGTCTCTGATGCATCAGGTAAATGATAGGAACTGCTGCATCTCTCCAGAAACTGGTAACGTGGAGATATGCCTATTAACTTAATTTTTTTGTTTGTTTGTCCAGTACCCAATTTCAAAACACATGGAATGGGAAGGAGGATTTGAAATTAGAACTGGCTATCAAGACACTCCCCAAATGAGGCTTGGGGGACATTTTGGGAATGGGTACAATAGGGCCCCTAATGTTTATTGCTCCCACTGCAAGGAATACAATTAAGGCCCCTTAATGTTTATTGCTTCAGCTCTGAAAGAATACCATTAAGTCAGAAACATCACCTGATGGCATCCTCATCAAGTCACACTCCGTGAGCACAGATGGGACATTATGTAACACAAAGAGAGCAGGGCTGCTCACCCGGCTGCATTTGAAGAACAGTGTCAGGAACCTTTCTTTAAACAAATCCAATAACATGATAATGTGGCAGCCCACCTCCCCCTCCACCACCATCCTGTAAACTCTGTGGCAACCCGAACAGAACTGTATTAATATTCATGATTCACGATTTTAAAAAAAAAGAAAGGAAGAAAAAAAAAATATCACCACTGTATGCTCTGCTGTATTAGTGTGTCTAATGAGAATAAATTAAAACCCAGCTGAGACATGACCCTGAACCTTTTGCTTCCTCTTAACTGTCAATTTGACTTTCCTTAGCACTGTGATCAACTGCATTCTAAGTGGAAGTTGACACTGGCTCAACTTTCTGCAAATGCAGGTAAAATGAAATGGGAACTGCCTGAAACTCACTGCTGATATAACCTGGTTCTGCACCATTACCCATAATCTGTGTCTTCAGCTTTGTGTAGCTCTAATTTCATTTCTTTAATAGCATGGCTTTTGATAAGAATCTCTCCCCCTCCCATTGCCAAGTCCCCTTTGGGGTGTCATTGCTAACTTCTTACACAATGCAACTTCATTTCTCTAAGAAATTCCCGTCAGTGGTCTTTAATAGCAGGTTAATGGGCTGTTAAATCTCAAATTTTCCAAAATGATTTTGTTACCAGAAGTAGTCTTCCTCTTATTTCCAGTGCGGTCAATAAGAGGCTTGTTTTAAAGGTACTTAATGCTTCATACACTAAGGAGATTGTGCCCCAAATCAGACCAAACAAGAACTACTTCTCATTCCCTTATGATAATCAACACCATTTTAGGAGAATGTCTGCCACGGATCCTATTTCTCATTCCTGTGTAAATCAATAAAGGCTCTGAAAAATAAAGGAAGCTTTGCCAACTATGTGCTTACAAATATTAGATGAGAGGGTTCACAGACAACAGATCATCCATCCATAAGCTGGTTTTCAAACCTTTATTGTCATATTCTTGATGACTTGCTTCATCAGCTGCCACTGCTACTTTGTGTTGGCTATTCCTTTCTGAATCCCTCATAAACAAAATCCTAAATAACATATACCTCAAGTGAATTTATTTACCAAAAGAATAGAGTGAAAGATTCTACATAAACCAAAAACCCAGATGCCTTGCTACAAGATTTTTGTAAAGTAAAATACCCTGCTGGAGTCTTTCATAATTTCTAGTTGAATCAGTGCTATAGATAGTTAGAAATCTAGCCAACACGAAGATTAAATTTTTCCTAATGATTTTTAAGAATAATAGGTAACTATTAAACCCATGATACTTAGAAGAGGTGACAAAGAGTAAATGACACAATAAAGAACTTTCCGGGTGTATAGTTCTTGGATCTGATACTTTACATGTATACTGCCTTAGGCTAAAATAATTTATTACGCATTTTCATTGAATATTTAAAATTATAGTGGTCATGTGCCAGTTCTTAACAAATAATCTTTGGGGATTTGCATATGATTTTTATAAAACATAACAATATTTCTTTCTAATTGAATACTATACATATATTGGGTTCTGAATACATGTATCATCATTTATTATGAATGAAATGGATACAGTTCAAGAAACTATTTCTTTTTTACCAAGAAACTTAAAATCTAATAGAAAATTATATGAGTACATGAAAAACTAAAGTACAAAATAAACATTTTTTAAAAATTGAAATACCTTTTTTATTTTAGATGCATTGTTAATAAATGAAATATTTAGGGTTTTGCTAATAGTCAGAAAATAAGCAAAAAATATAATGGTACAAATATAAAAGAAGAGAATTCTTATACAAATAAGAGTTCATCGCAGGTGAATATCTTGATGGATGCAGTATCAAGGATACAATATCTTTCCATCTAATGGATCCACCATTGCTTAAGGGCTCATTATCATTTGCATCTGTGTTCAGAAGGGAAAAGGAAAGATGCAAGGGACATTCTTGTTTAGGAAAGGAAAAATAATTTCCCTCAACCATTCTAGGTTCTTGGTTGGTCTAATAATTAAATTTATGTAAAACACATTAACAGGAGAAAAAAAATTTAATTTCATACATATGAGAGCCCCGTAAAAATATGAGACTCAAAGGCAGTCAGGCAATCGAGGTTTATGTACCATTCTGAACTAAGAAAAGGGACGGGGGTCTGGGGCTTCAAAGGGGAAGGAGACAATTCACAGGAAGATGAGAAGAGAAAATGTTTGGTAAATAAATATTTGCCCTGCTATTCAGATAAGCCTTTCAGATGAAAAAGTTAACTCTGCTAATAGCTTTTTTCCTGGTACAAGACTCCTTTCTAATTCATTTAGGGAGTTAAGGGGAAGATTAAAAGCCTTTTGTGAGTCTGCTGAGTCTTGATTGTCTTTAGCTCCACATGCCAAAGTAGCACATTTTGGGGGTGGCATGTTCTTTTCCCCATTGCCTGCTTCTTAAAAGCCTTGGAACAGAAATAGCGCATATTGCTTCCACTCATATTTCATTGGTGAAGAGCTCGCTAGTGTTTCCATTTTTAAATTGAAAAACTCTACTGGATCAACTTTTATCACTCTCTGAATAGGAACCTTTGAAGCAGGAATCTAAAGATTTTTTTTTTTTTTTTTTTTTTTTTTTTTTTTTTTTTTTTTTTTAGTGGAAAGACAAGAGAAATTTCATAAAGAGCAGACCTAAAGTTAAAATTAGAATGTTATAATAGTACAAATAAAATATAATACATAATTGTATTAGATACACGGGTGGTGAGTGTTGGGGAACAAAAGGAATTAGACAGTGGGGAATACCCAGTGTTGGATTGTCTGGCTGTGAATGGCAGAAGAGTTAAAAAGTGAGTCGGTCTTTATTGATCATAAGTAAATGACTAATATAATTGAGAGGGAATTCAGACCAGAGAGGAGAGGATGTGAAATCAAGATGGGTATGAAAAACTAAGAGAGTAGTAAAGAAATGAAAATCAAGTGTCTACTAAGCCGAAGGTAAATAGATGAAGAATATAAAAATAGAAGTCTACAGAAAAGTAATTTTAAGGCAATATATTGGAAAAGAGGTCATTTTTATTGATGCAGTTGTGAAATGGGTTTTTTTGTTTGTTTGTTTTTGTTTTTTTCCCATGGGCGACTGAGTGGAGATAGAGATCATTAGAAGAAATGACACTAAAATTCATGGAGGGCAGATGTTAAGGGGCATCACTATAAACATGGAAGTTTTTAATGGTGTTGAAAAGAATGAATCCAGCAGGTGAAACTAGTAACCACAGTGATGGCAGTGAGGAGTAAGAAAAAAATTAACCCCACTTTTGGATTTTTGAGTTGAAAAAGAATATGTCTTAGTGAACATAGAAGGGAGAAATGGCAGTATGTGAGGGTCACTGTCTCATCACATTACTGAAAATATAGTTTAGAAATAGAATTTAGTATCTTCAATAATGAATTTTAGGAGTCAAGTCATATTTCTGTTCTCTGAGGCAGTAAATAAATTAAAAAAAAAAAAAACCTCTGGGACAAATATTTTGTTAGGTATTAGATACCATGTCTTAACCCATTTCTCTGAGAGCTCAAAAAATGGAATCTTATTAGTTTGATGGTATCACATTTAGATGTATTAGAAGCAAGGATAACAAGAAAGAACAACTGTTAATCCATAAATAGTGTTTTTGTCTTTAAATCTACTCACAAATCACAACCTTAGTTAATATTTTTTGCCAAGTATATAAAATGTTTATAGAATGTATTTACTTCCTGCCAAATGATTATGGTCAAAATATACGCTTGTTTTTTATTTACTAAAAGCATGATAAAAATAGATGTTAGTTATTTGTAGTTGTCTCTAAAACTGGAGATGAGTGAGCAATTTAATAAATTATTTGGCTAATTAATCTTTGTTTCCATAAACTTTAGATATAATTATAGTCTTTAGTGATAGCACATGGAAGACTCAGAGGAGCTTTCCTGGATAAGCATATACTTTGATGGAGAAGAACAGAGAGTGTGGTAAGAATTGGAGGGTCTGGGTCCACTATATTCTATAAGTATGTACATGATGAGTATATTTCAATCAGTAACTGCATAGGTATACATCAGAGTAAAAATTAGAGTTCAAATCCATATAACATAAGGAAAACAAAGAAACTTTTTAATAAATATTTCCTAGTAGCTACGTGCAAGAAAGATCATTAAAATTTATGAAGAAAGAAAAAAGAAAGAAAGAGAGGAAAGGAGGGAACAAAGAAAAGTATCATATTTATAAAAAACAAAAGTTTGACTCATTTTAGAAAACATTACGCACACAATTATATGCGAAAGCCTCACTAAGTTGAGTGGATAGTAATTTGATTTTCTAAAAGAAGTTAAATTTTAGAGTGCACAATAGTCATTTTAGGTCTTTTTGTAGTATATAATAAATATTAACTGTAAATAATTTACAAATCATCCACACATCACTAAATGTTAAATAAGAACTTACTAAACATTTATTGAATGAATGAATGATAGTTCAATAGATTTCATTTCAAAGAGGATAAGTAAAATAGTAAAAAGGCTATGAAATCCATTATGCTCATTATTAACAGTCATGTCTTTACTTGCCCTTCAGAAAATATTTTACTAATCTTTCTATGGGGAAGCACAAATTACATTTATTATATTTTAGTATCTTTACAGTAAAATTTGTTGTAAAAAAAGGACATGAATTCCAAGTAATAACATGTCAGTTACTTAATAATAAAAGAAACTACTATATTCAACTGATGTGTGAAAACACAGGCTCAAGAACATGAAAGCTGTCCATAGAATTCCACAGAGATGCATTAAAAAGTTGAATGCACTTTCCTTTTTGTCCATGAAGTTAGGGAAGGGCTGACTTGAAGATTCAGTGCTTAGCAAAATCGTGGAGTTGGGAAGAAAGAAGAAAGCAATGTCACAAGCAGACAGGCAGTCCCAGGGCAATGCTTTGGTGTAAAGAGGTCAATAGAACCTGGACTGGACAATGGCACTTCAATAACATTTTCATGATGAATCTTGGGAGACTACACAGGAATTCATATTTTTTCTCATAAAAGAATATAATCTGATATATTTTTATCTCTTTATTATCTCTGCTTCCTCTTATACTTTCATAACTTTTTTCCCCTTTTCTACATATTAAATGCAAATTGCTGGAAATGTCATTGCTGCCTCATTTTCTCAATGCTGCATGCGGGGCCCTCTTGCTCATCACTTATTCATTTCCAAGGTCCTCAGGAGGCAAAGTGAGCAGACTTTCATATACCAGTTTTAAGGTTTTGCTGCATTCAAACATTTACTAATGTTACATTTGGAAATGTGTATTTGTTAGCGGCTGGTAGTCCTTGGCAGTCTTATTACAAGTGTCGTTAAAGCATCATAATATTTGGAGGAATAGCTCTGCTTCAAGATATTCAGGTTCATTAATGAACATTATCCATCTGACACATTTGGTAAACACCAGAGCTTCAGAGAACAGCTCATCAGGGATAAGCTCGGCCCTCTAGGCTCACTTGGAGAAGCTCATGAACTCACTACTGTTCACCCTCATTAGGCTTTAGATGCAGAGAAAAAAAAAACTGAAAACTGCCAATATTTGTATTCTAGAATTTACAGGGTTTAATGACTTCTTTTGTTGTTATTGTGGAGATTGGTGGACAAGAGAAAAACAGCTGCCGTGTGGAAGTTCTGTTTGCTTTTCTTTGGAAAATGTTGCTGTCACCTTTAAATTAAGTTCAGAGAAAATACAAACAAGATTAAAATTAAAAAATAACACAACTCTTTATCTAATTCCTAGGTTTTGAAAAGAATTGCGAACATCTTTCAGGGCACAAATACAATCATCCCTTGGTATCTGCAGAGGATTGGTTCCAAGATAGATACCATAATCTGAGAATTTCAAGTCCCCTACACAAAAATGATGCAGTATTTGCATATAACTTACGTACATCCTCCCATATACTTTAAACCATCTCTAGATTATTTATAATACTTATACAATGTAGCTGCTATGTAAATAACTGTTATACTGTGCTGTTAAGGGAATAATAAGATTAAAAAGTCTGCATATGTTCAGTACAGATGAAACCATTGTAGGTCTAACTACATATTACCTATCACCAACATAGTAACGTTTTTTATAAATTTTTTAAATTTTTAAGTTAAAGTTGACATACAATATTGTATTAGTTTCAAATGTACAGCATAGTGGTTAGACATCTATATAACTTATAAAGTGATCCCCTGATAAGTCCAGTACCTCCCACTCAACACCATGCATAGTTGTTACAATATTATTGGCTATATTCTCTATGCTGTGCTTTACATCCCTGGTACTATTTCATAACTGTCAGTTTATACTTTTTAATCCCTTTGATCCACATTTTTTGAATCCATGGTTACAGAATCTGCCTATGATATGGGCTGACTGCATTGCTGAGAAAAAGCCAAGAAAAATATAAACATCATTTTTCTCCAAAATAACATTTACCCTTAAAATAGTGGCACATAAGGAAGAAGCCATGGGTCACATTCAACTATGACCCATATTCTATCACTGATGGAAATATTCAATGAAATGGAATATTCAATGAAATTAAGACAAATTTCCCCAAAGTAACATGATCTCAAGTCCATATATACCTATGGACTACAAATAAAGTAACCTTTCTAGCAAGCAAAAAATATGTTTTTCTAATTACCATGTGCTATAGATTAGAATATTTGGATATATGTGTAATTTTTTTTATATAAAAGGTATGTAAACATATCTTACAGTCTTCACCTGGGAATCAAAGGATTTTAAAATCCAACCAACAAAAAATATCTTTAACATTGTAACTACCCATATTTTATCATTCCAAAAATTTTCAAGTTGATTTATTATAGTACTTGACAAAGGCAAGTATTTATTTAACATGTGGACGCAGTAAGTTTGCTCATTTTAAAGATATGGGGAGATCCAGCCTCCTGAATCCCCTAAAATCTCCACATTCCAAGTGCATCCACTGAAGCCATTCAGACATTTGCTCTAGACTATAAAAAGAAGAATCCGTTTACATTTCTCAAAAGATTTTGTAACTATCGTGAAAACGATAAAACAGTGTAGTTACTGATGAAGAAGTTGGAATAAATTCAATATATGGAACTATACCCAAGAAAACTTCAATTCTTAGGATCAGTAACCTTTGTGTGTCAAATATTTACATTCTTTAAGGAAGATGCTCATTCTTTAAGGAAGTTGACGCTCATTTTTCAAGGATCCCATATTTGTAAATTTGTTTACTTTCTAAAATTCATTTGTAACCCCCAAAATCAGGGCTTTCATGTCATTTACATTCACACATAGAACAGAGAAAAATTTAATTTGCCCAATGCGCATTTCCAGCTGAACTCGAGCAATGCTCTTCCATGTTTCAGCTCTGATACTGTAAACAAGGGTCCTTTCCAAGGTCTATTTAGTGCCATTTTTTTGCCTTTCTTTGGACTTTTTGTTGGTAATGTTGCTTTTGAAGATGGTCTCCAAGCATATTACTAGGTGTGCTGTGGTGTGCCTTCCAAAGAAAATGTGTGTTATAGGTAGGTTTTGTTCAGACATGAGTTATAGTGCTGTTGCTGTCATCTCACTGGTAATGAATCACTAATGCATATTAAATAAAGTGTCTTTAGACAGTAACACAAATAAAATAAGATAATGTATTGATCAGTTGATGAAAATATCATGACCAGAGGCTCACAGGAACCTAACCCCATATTTCCCTTAGGAGCAATGGTTTCATAGTCACTGATTCCATGTGCATGGCAATGTATAGAACAGAATTACCACAAATAATAAGAGTTGACTGTATATATATGTTCGATACATCCTCTTAGGTAAGACTGAACTGTCGACAGTACTTTTTTCTTTGTCAATTTACAAATTTAGTGTTCATCACACCCCAAAGTCTTTGTAAGTGATGTATGATGCATTTATTATGAGAAAAATAATGCAATATTGTAAGAATTCTCTCACTTTTTTTCAGGGTTACCTGAGCATTTCAAAGAATGCCAATTAATGATGATTATCATTAAATAAGAATAATTATCTCCCAAATGTTTCAATTAGGTTTTGTTTTGGTAAGTTATATTGTGATGTTATTATTATATCATCTTCTCCTATTCTATTAAGGATTCTTCCATATTTTTATGTTAAATAGCATAAGATAAAATATTTGTTATATATAACTATTCTGAACCTGACACTATATATGTATTCATATGTATAAATTCGTGTCTTATATTTTTATTTGTAGATACATATATATATACACATACATATAGTATTGATTATTTTACATATAGTGCAATTACCTCAGATAAATTTGAAGATAATATACATTTATTATAGAATTAATCTAAAGAAAACAACCATTTCACTGCTAACATAACTAATACCTAGAATTAAGTTAAAAATTGAATGAATGAAAAATAATGTAGTTATGGTATTTTACAACATCAGAAGTTTGTGCATACATTTGATTAAAATAATTTCATTTGCAAAATACAAATAAATTAGTAGTTCAAGACCCTGATCCAAGTTGTAAGAGACTTCTGAAATTTTCAGTCTAACCAGCAATTGGTTGGGAATTATTATGCACTTGGATTTGATATTGACACAAATAGTTAGATAGATACAGCATTAAATGTTAAACAAATAAAGCATAATAATAAAACTGCATTTAATCTGAACATATTTGGAAACAAAAACTCAGCGAAAGGCATGGCAGGAGAGGCCACAGGTTAGAACAGGTAGCAGAAAAATAAGTGGGCTATGGAAAGACTAGACATTCTAAGTGAGACTCAGATTGAGGGGGCCAGCTTGGACCAGAGACAGTGTTGGTAATGGTGGTGATTTGAGCACAGGGTTTTAATCTCGGCTAGCTGGAGATTTCATGCCTATGTTCGTTGTTTTTCTTTGAGAGGGATTTTTACTTATCTCAGACACTCTTGCCTAGGATTCTTACTGTAATTTGTCATCCATAGTTGGCCACTCAGCAAGCAACGGAACTTAAGAAGCAGAATTTGTTGTTCCAAAAAGGTTTCTGGGTAGTTATAGTAGCATCAGACCTGTCATAAAAACCAAGAGCACTGATTTAAATTCTTCGGCGTGTTACTTAATTACCTTTTTAATTAGGATAAAATGTCTTTTCACCCTCTCCTATTTGAATACTGCCATTCCCGCTTTCGGGGCCAAGTTATAAATACACTGCAATGAATAGCTCTCTCTCCCTCCCCTTCCTTTCCCCACTGAGCCAGCTGCTCCTGTGTGTTCAACTGTCAGTACCAGTGCTGCAGAGGCGCTTAGAGTGCTCCCTAATAACTCAGGGAATCGGTGCTGCTCATCGCTGAGGCTGACAGCTAAACACAGCTCTAGGGAACTGATCGTGCAAGAGGAGCAGAAAGAAGAGGGTAGATTGATTCTTTGAGATGCAAGAATAAAATGCCTACGAAAATAGCCATAATCCTGCTGGGGGGTGGTGAGAGTGAGGGCTAGGAAATGTATTAGTCAAAGTGGGAAAGGGAAAATAAAACTCGGATTTAAAAGTGAAAGAAAAAATAATTTACAAGAAACTATTTATTTTCATGGAAACATGTAATCCAGGTGAAGAGAATTAGAAGAACTCTCTTTTGTCTTCTGGGACCAGAACTGAGACATAGATTACCGAAGTTGAGGACCATCTGCCCAGTCCTGCCACAGAGCCAAGTTTTCCTTTAGGAAAGAGATTATCTGGCTGAGAAAGAGCCTACGAGTAACTCCTCACATGGTCTATGTGAGAGTTTCTAGAATTATAAAACATTCTAACAAGAAGAATCCTCTGATACAATTTTTTAAAATTATTTTAAATTCTGTAAAAATTCACCTGACATAAAATTTACCATCTTAACCACTTTTAAGTGTACAATTCAGTGGTATTAAGTACATTCACATTCTTATGCAACCTTCATTACCATTTATCTTTAGAATTCTTTTTATCTTGCAAAACTAAAACTTTGAATCCAGTAAACAATAACTCCCCATCCTTTTCTCCCCCCAGTTCCTGGCAAACAACATTTTACTTTCTGTCTCCATGAATTTGACTACTCTAGGTATTTTATATAAGTGGAATCGTACAGTATTTTTCTTTTGGCAGCTGGCTTATTTCACTTAACATAATGTCCATAAGGTCCATCCATGCTTCCACCTTTAGGTTATTATGAATAATACTGCTATGAATATAGGTGTACAAATACATTTTTGAGATCCTGCTTTTTAATTTTTTGAATAAGTACCCCAAAATGGAATTGTTGGATCATATGATAATTCTATTTTTAATATTTTGTGGAAACACCATACTGTTTTCCAGAGTGGCTGTACCATTTTAAATTCCCAACAGAGTGCTCAAACATTACAAGTACTTTACATTTTCGCTAATACTTGTTATTTTCTGGGCTATTTTATAATAACTATCTAAACGAGTGTGAGGTTCTTAAGATACAATTGACTCTCATTTCTTTATTTTGCAGATGAAAAAATTGTTGGCTCAGAAAGATTGTTTCTATCTTCATAGTTATTAGCAGTATAGGAATAAAAACCCAGGTCTCTTGGTCAACAATTTTAATTCAAGCCTCTAAAAGTGTTTTGTTTTGTAAATGACAGTCAACAATGTGTCTAACCTGACTACTATTGTCCCTTAACTTATTCTTTTTGCACAGACTGACATAATTGAAACCATGGTTCTGTCCTCCTAAAGAATGTCTATACTAAATAAAGAAACAGGGACACATGAAAAAAACTCAAGATACGCTACAATTTAAACACGAGCCAATCGACAATGTTCATAGTGCATACAAGTGCTGAGAACCTGTAGAGTAATGAGGGTGGAAAGCAACCAAAAAATCTTCTGGTAGTTATATATAAAAGTTAAAGGCTGATAATATAGAGTCTACAATGTAAAAAAAAATATGTAGTAATATTGAACAATAAATTATGAGAAATCAAGTTATCAGAAATAGTACAGTAAAAAATGTATAGTTATTGTTGTTTTTGTTAATGATTATAGGAAAATATAGTTTATAGATACTAAAATGTTATTTTCAGGTTTTGAGTTTGATTTGTTCAATCAATGTTAATTGAGTACCTACTGCAAGTGAAGGACCAATGATACAGACCCGGACAAGACAGATATGGTCTCTGCTCTCATAGAGTGCCTTTTCCCATGGAAGATAACTTTAAAGAGGCAGATAATGAGATCGTGATGAGTCAGAAGTCTCAATTTGGTCATCAGTAAGCTGGCAGATGGCCAATTTTGTTTGGCCTGTAAGGTATTTTTGTTTTAAGTGTAAATTACATGATATTTAAAAATGGAAATTTTGTATAAAAATCCAAATTTCTGGCTTTTCTTTTCTTTTCTTTTTTTTTTTTAATTTCTGGCTTTTCTTGAGAAGTTGTGAGATTTAGAAAAATTTCAGAAAGTTTAGTCAAATAGGATAGTTGGAAAAGCCATACTGATGAAATGATTTTATAACTGAAATTTGAAATATGAGACTTAATCATGTTTATTCAGTTCTGTGGAAAGAACATTCAAAGCAGAAGAAACAAGAAGCTTCAAGTTTTGGAAAGTGGCAAAAATTGGAAGAGGGTGGGCCAATGAGATGTCAGATTATGTCCCAAGACTTGAAATGATGCTTAATTTGACTATAAGAGTGAAAGCTGTTACCATAGAGAAACATAGTGATTTCTTTCTTTTTTTCCTGTTTTTCCAAATATGCCAATATAAAGATACATATCACCCTTTTGTAAGATAAAAAATATTTTAAAAATACTAAGAAAAAAATGCTTTTTTGGTGAATAAGTGTTTTAAATATGATTTAGAAAAGGGAAAAATAAATAATTTTTATAAAGCAAAATTACTATTGTCCTTATTGAAAGTAATTATTGTCCTAACTTGAAAAATCATTTTCATTCTAGAGGCTTGCCCCTTGTAGCAGAGATGAGGAAGATGAGATTGAATGAGTCAGGAAGAGTTATCTAAGAAAATGGCAGGGGTTAGTAATGCACTGGATGTCACTGTCTATACATAAACCAAACCTACCTAGTCTATAAAGGCAAAATCAAGCACTGCCCTCAATTACAAAATGTGAATGCACTGGGTAATTAATTCTTTGGTGGCATGAAGTTTTAAAAAATTACTGTGTTTTCTATACCAAGAAAGAAAATTTTTTGAGTCATGGGAAATAATGAAAACAAAAGAAAGAGAAACATACAATATAAGTGATAATAATTCAAAGAAGTCATGATAATAAGCTCAAAGATATTTAAATAAGACTAATCTCCATTCAGGCCCAAGTTGTACAATGAGCAGCCACGATATCAATGGCTGAGTGAACTCAAACAAAGACCCAGTCGTGAATCTAAATCTCTTTTACTGTAGCAGAACTCTATGAAGCTCTCGAATTATACTTCACTGACTCATAGATTCATTTATAAAGCCAGCATAAAATCACCTTTTAAACAAATCCTGCAAAACCAAGAGAGGGACAAGGCAACTGGAATTTTGCAGCTCTTTCAACCTGGAATTTTCTCTCATAAGCTCAATTTTTTTGTTTGTTTTATGTGTTTGATTATTTTGCTTGTGTGTTTTCTTACAATTTTGAAAAAAGAGATAACTAGATAAAGAGTTAAAATGTAAGCAATAGGCATTAGAAAATTTGTAAAACATTTCTGTCATAGTAGAAATCAATGTATGTAGGGACCACTGAAGAGTGCCCTTGGCCTCAGCAATAAATTGTTGAAATAGTTCTTCTTTGAAGGGAAATAATAGAGTATTAAATCAATGCAAAGGTATGAATCTAAACTATGGCTCAAGCTGAGTTTGTGAGGTTGTTTGAAATGATATTATGACATTGGATCAGTTTAAAATATATGTGTGAATTCTCATATATTCTTAAAATCAGCCCTAATGCTGACATTCAATAAAATATGAAAAGCTTATGTCTGAATAGGTGAAGAAATATGACTATCTTTTTAAAGATATGATCAGTCATTAAAGCTTAATTTTTAAATCAATTATGGGAATAAATAGAACTCTTTAAGTAATCAACAATTCATGATCAAAAATTATTTTCCAATACCCTCTTCTCTCCTTATTCAAAGACATCACCAAGTCTTATCATTCTATCAAGTCTGCATTTTTAAAATGTCTGGTTCCATTTCCTTTGCTTTATCTACCCTACCACTGCCCCATCTATGCATAACTCATATACCTGAGATATTATATAAATCTAACTATGCTATTCATCTATTCAAAGAACTTCACCTTCTATTCCTTATTAAAAAAAAAAAAAGGAAATGAAAAAGAATTCTTTAGCTTTTGTGCAGGATAAGACCTGCTATAACCTAGCTCTTGTCTGTCTCTCTTTCTAGTTTCATCTTTCTCCATTCTCTCCTCACACACCTACATTCCAAGAATATAGAATTAATTAACAAGTGTTTTGTTGAGTACCTTCTATGTACTAGAGTGGGCATGTGGTGATTCTTGCCTTCAAATGTATCATTCACTTATCAAGTAGATGATTTGGGGACTGCAAACATGGAAGAGAGAGGAGAATCCAAGGAGAGAGGACTGGCATGCCCTGCAGAAAGGATGCTGCACTCCTGGGCACCTCCTGGAGCATAGCAGCCGTGAACAGCCTGCTCATCTCAGCCAGGTATCATGGCTTACAGTTTTACATTTCATAATACTCTGATCGAGCAATGTTCTTATTGAATCAGTGTAAAAAATGACAATAGTAGTAATAGGTAAATCATAGTAGCCATAATTAACTAAATGCTGTCCATAGGCTATTTGTGATAGACACCTATCATCTCGAATATTATCAACTCTGCAAAGTAATAATTTTCTCTTTTTTAGAAATAATAAACACAGAGGGTCTGAGATGTTGAATCTCATATGGCAGAAGCAGGATTCAAGCCTTAGTCTTGCCTGACTTTAAAGTCTACTCTCTTTTCATTACATTAGGTCAAAGAGAAAAAGGTTTCTGGGGTTCGTATTGTATTTCTTTTTAGAAGAGAAAATACTTTAATACATTTTTTTCTCCCCTTAACCTATACAGCACTTTAAAAACAAAACCTCATCCTCAATGTCTGAGTGAGAAAAATAAAGAAGGAAATACGGGTATGGAAAGAAGTACAGAAAAAAAATTTAATAAGAAACTTGAAAAAAAAAAAAAATCCCCTACCATTAAAAAGAAAGGAGTTCAAAAAGTGATTTGATCTAATTTGAATCTTCCTGGGTGGCAGCACTACTGGCAAGAAAATGCTTATTTAAAGTAGGTGAGTGTCATGCTTTCCTCCCCGAAGTTAGGCATAGCCCGTCAGTGCAGTCTTACGGAATGCATGCCAAATGGGCCTCAAGCATGACACAAAGAATGAAGAACAAATCCCTTAGTGTGAGATGGCAAAGGACAACTTATGTTCTCGCATGGCTCCAAAACTGGTTGTGGCATTTCTGGTCTTGAGAGAAATCTTGACAAGGTGTGGATGAAGGCTGTGTGCCCAGATGAGAGGTGCTGATGGCTTACACCACCTCTAATTTCATTTAGCACCTAAAGGGTATGCAGCATAATTCTAGTGCTGGAGAAGGCAGCCTTTATTTATAGGAGGTACAAGTCCTATAAATAGTCCATTGACATTTGTAATCTATTCAATTCCATTCCTAGCTTCTACCTTTTATATTTCATTATTGAAGAATCAGAGCAGGAGAGTCAAATATCATAGCAGAGATTTCTTTTTCTGAGAGCTGAGGGCTGCCCTGGGAGAGGAAAAGCAGGAAAAATATTAACATTCATAGACGACTGGTGCACAGCTTATATTTTTTTTTATTTTTTGGCAGGGAAATTTTAAATCAATGGAATGGGCATGGCCTTTGGAGTCAGATATAAATAGATTTTAATGTGGAGTTCTCAGCGATTCTGTAACCTTAAGCAAGTTAATTAAGTTACACTGAATCACAACATTAATGTTTACACAATGAGAATAATAAGCAGTTGATAACTTATATGAAAATATCCTTAACATATAGATGGTGCACAATAAATATTTGTGTTTTTTCCCTTATTTAAATAGTTTCTTTTTCCTAAAAGAGTTTAACCATGAAAAGCTGCTTATTTAAGCATGGCATGCCAAAAAAAAAAAAAAAAAATACTAAGGAACTATCTGCCTTTCACCAATTCATTTAACATCTCTGAATCTTAGTGTCAACATCTCCCAGAGAAAATTATATCCCCAAAAGCAATTATGAAACAAAAGATAAGAATAATTCTGAGTCTCATAATCTTTATTCAGAGATCTTTACTCATAGAGTTTTAGAAAAAAATAAATGTTGAAAAAACAAGATACTTTGATTATTATTAGGTAGTCATATTTCTTATTGAGACTAATAAATACCAAAAATAAATGCTAAAGATAAGAGATATTTGAAAAGCAGTGTTATTCCTTTAGAAGTTTCTCCTTTCCAACATTTAAGATGATTTTGTTGTTCTCTTAGATTGCTTTTTTGTTAGAATTGTTTTTATATTGACACATACCTAACCAATCCTTAGCTATTAGTACTAAAATGTGTTTTCTCTCTGAGATATAAATGATGTTCAAAGGCCAATCACTCTGTACAAATGTCACCATCCTCAAGATTGATTTAGCATTTCTCCACCTTGAACAGATGCTTGAATTAGTTATACTTGGAGACACCAAGCACATCAGATATACTAGTGTAATGCTTATAAAATCAATAAATGGTGGTCTGTGAGTCTTGTTATATCTATGCTATTGATTGAATTTTTATTATATCTGTAATTACAGTTCAAAAATGCAGTTTGATGATCTTTTAAAAAGTATTAACTCTTAAATCTCTTTACCATAGGACCTTGACTCTCCTTTTTTTCTATTATTTTATAGTTTAACCTATTCCACAGCCAAACAAACAAAAGCCTCAATAAGACAACTCTTGATTGTAATACTTAGAATGGTCCACTTATATACACAAATAACTACTGAGAAGGGCTCCTTTAATTCAGAAATTTATGGAGATAATAAAAAAAAAATGTAAAGCTTGATTCATTTCATGCTCTCCTAGATAGTGGGTGGTAATTTTTTATTTTTTTATTTTTTGGATTTTTGATGTTCTTTAGTTGCTTCTCACCAACAAATTGTTGATACTTATCAGTGGCATGACTAAGTGAACGATTGTGCTTGAATTTCACTCCTTTTCTGGTTCTCTCACTTCCTATTTCTCCTATAAAAAAACAAAAAAGGACTATCGATAATATCTTTTCTGTGTTCCAGTGTCCTTATTATCACTTCATATGATGAATGAAATTCACTTAAAAATACCTCAGTGTAGGTCATGTATGCAACAACTACTTTAAAGGTTGTCAGTTGACCTATTCATAATCACTCCAAGGGGCAGTGAATATCTAATTAGAAAGGACACAACCAAATGCCATTTGTTGATTAAATGTGGTTGAATATTATCAGTTTCTTAAGGTTCGGATTCATTCAATCAGTTTAGCAATTTATAAGTTTGATCAACATAGAGGCCTAGCTATTTGACTAAATTCATTTATGAAGATAGATTTTTATTGGTGAAGTTTGTGACTTGACATGTATGTTAATTTATTTTGGAAATCATTGTTCTTTAATAAAATTAACATTATTCAGATATGTGGATTGGCTTAATTATTTCAGAAACAATCTGTACTTTCTCATGAGCAAGGTATAAAACTCTAGCAAGCCCTTTAAGGCATACCCTTAGATGGTGACTGAGGCTGGATGTCTACTGGTCTTGTGTCCTCCAATTTGCCTTTAGAATATTGTCATACTTACAAGTGCCCTTAGCATGCAAAGTACTAGATTAGAAGCTACAAATATGGGAGACTGAGGTTTCATTCATTTTATAGAGTTAGTGGTTTGAAATGTTTAATGCCTACTTGCTAACAAATGATTATTTAATATATGTCTGTTTGGGTGGTAGAATTTGATCTGACATTTGCTTTCCTTATTGCTTGGTTGGGAAGTGTGGGAAGTAGCAGCTATATAACTCTAAAATGGCCTGATAGTTGTGCATAACTAAGTTTTCTTAGGTCACTTTGTGGCACAATATCTTAATCATGTATTTGTGTCCTTGATCAAAGTACAGTCTTTGTGAGGTAATTATTCATTGGTCTCTGTGGGAGACTTTCCTTCCTCCCATAATTGTTGGACCGTGCTGAGTGGCTTGGTGATGCCATAGTTCACTGACTCTAGACCAAATGCTCTGTGTTAAAATCATGTGGTTTGTGTTGGCTTTCTCTGGGATCAGCATGCTCTTTGAGAGGATTTAAACTCTTTCTAGCTGGAAGAGTCACTTCTTACTCAGGGCTAGAACTTCAAATGGACATCATCTTCTTATCAAATTTGAACAGTGATAGAATGGTGACACTCAGTTTTGACACTATTATACTCCCTGCCCTGAGTATGGAGCTTTACTGCTTTATGGTTGTATGCCCAATGTCTGGGAGGAAAGGCAATATGCATGTCCATTCTCTAAATTCTATTTTACAAACTATGTGGAAATGATGTACAACATGCTGTTATACATAAATGTTATATATTATTACATATTAATTTTTGAACAGACATGCCAGAGTTCAGGCTTCCTGGACATCAGATTCTGAGACACTGAAGTTTGCAACAATTGGCCATCGCTTGTGAGCTGCTCTCATGAAAGGGGCATAATATCAAGCAAGGCAGCCTCTTTCTGCCGGTGACAATTTCTGGAGAAGGATCTGGCTTGTAAGCTGTCAGCAGCCAACACTCTTGGGAACTTGTAGAAAAAGTTCCACAGTCCCGAAGGAGGGTCAGGTTGGAGCACTACAATATCACTTTCAATTTCGTCCCTGGTTAGGACTATTCTCAATAAGTATTAGGTCACTTTTATTTTTTTCTGAGAGCATTCCCCTCATCTGATCTTGACTCTATCTCAATTTTGCCCTCAATTTCTTCAGTGCTACCTTAATTATCTGAACTTCCCCATCTCTCCTCATAAATATCATGAACTCTGAGGGGACCATAGCCATCAAGTGAATAGTACAGTCTCCCTTTCCTGTTCAACATCAACCCAACTGCTTCCAGAACTAACTAATAAGGATAATATAGAGACAAACCACTGCCGAAGAGGAAGATAGATTTTTTTTTTTTTCTTTTGGCTTATTGTAGTCTCTGCCTCCTCCAATGTGAAGATGGAAGCAAAAGAAAAAACAGAAGAAAGAGAATTCTAATGTGGAGCCAAGTGCCCCTGAGAAGTAAGAGAGGCTAAAAAAAATGAGGGAAGAGTAAGTCAATATTTTACATGACTTAGTAAATTAAAGAGTGACTTAATGAGTAAAAACTGATCAAAGGTGAGATAACAACCAGGAGATTAGAACTGTACCAAAGTAAAGAAAGAGAACTATGGTAGAAAAAAGGAGTTCAAGAAAATGTTAAATTGTTTCAAAAAGATATTTCTGGGAAACCAGAGAAAGG
The DNA here is from genome assembly GCF_000325575.1 of Pteropus alecto. NCBI lineage: Eukaryota > Metazoa > Chordata > Mammalia > Chiroptera > Pteropodidae > Pteropus > Pteropus alecto. The sequence goes on from NW_006494614.1 coordinate 7,884,754, forward strand.
AAGAAAGAAGGAGCTGGACTGATAGAAGGGAAGGTGGGTGACTTCTGTTCCACTCAGGTCTCATAAGTGTTCTCAGATAGTGTTCACCTTGGAGACTGTCCTCAGAGCTCCTGAGGTTTACGAGACTCCACATTAATGTGACTCATGGTCAGAAACAAGAGAGTGATTAAGTATAGAACTACTGCCTACAGTAAAAAGATAATACTTTTAAAAAAGCATACTATTTTCTAAAATTTCTAGATCACATTTCTAATTCTGACCTTTTACTTATATCACTTGCAGGAGTATCTTACTAATTTTCAACTCACCGGTTCTTTTATTCATTCAAATTGTTATTGAAATGTAACTTCCCCCATGAAGTCTTTCCTCATAAGAATTTTTATTTGCAGTTTTATCTAATCTGAGCATGCAAATTTAGTGACACTTTTTTACCTATCCCTGTCCTGGTTTATGAAGTTGTGTGTGTAGAAATCTATTCCCTAGTTCTCGTCCAGCTCGCCAATCCCAGAATTTTGCACATAGCTTTGATGTCAATGAACTATTGCAGAAATAAGAAAATGGTAATAATGATACAGTTTGTCATTGAAAATGACATCTATTTTAAGTGTCATTTTGGCCATATTTCGCCGAAAAGTTTATATACTTCTCAAAAGTCAGAAATCCCCATAAGGGGCCATTAGTCATTCCTCAAGACTTCTTCATTGTTAAATTCATTCATATCTATATTTGTATCTACCAATATTAATATCTATAATTATCTCTAGTTCTATAATATGAACTTCTCTATCCACAGGCACAGAAATAAAGATATAAAAGGATCAGGGGCTACCCATCATCTTTAAATATAAAAGAACAATGATCTTCACAGGCTGTCTCAATGCAGAAGAAAGTCCCCACAGAGAGGTCTGTAAACAGAATGACAGTGCAGTCATGATATTTTATTCAGAGATATCAGTGTTTATTTTTAAACAAAAAGGAAAGCTCTCAAGACCCATTAGTGTTCTCTTAAACACAGACTAACTTCATTCACCCACCTTCTTTGGAAGCTGTGATAATATTCATAGTACTCTAGATCATTTCAAAAAGAATAAAATATAATGAAGGGCTGCTCTGACAAACACAGATTTTACAGAATCCTTTGGACAGGCAGCTTTGGAAATTCTTCTCTCAGGGGAAGTAAATTTAAGTGGAGCTGTACTTGAGTTCAGTTTGCATTCCCCTCTCAATTACCATCAATGCAGCTGAATCAGGAGCTACACCAAAATTCCTGAGATAGCTTTTTAAAAATCTAAAATAAAAAAGAAAGTGTTATTGCAGATGGAGGTGAAAGAAACGTTGGTCCAAGAGGGACAAGATCCCTGAAAGGAGGAGCTGAGGGCATGAATTATGAAACAAACACTTGAAATACCCAAGGCAGGATACATGCATTGTGATCCTTGTTTTTGTTTTTGTTTTTGTTTT
>NW_006494614.1:7886380-7896246 GCF_000325575.1 Pteropus alecto
ATTGAAAATGACATCTATTTTAAGTGTCATTTTGGCCATATTTCGCCAAAAAGTTTATATACTTCTCAAAAGTCAGAAATCCCCATAAGGGGCCATTAGTCATTCCTCAAGACTTCTTCATTGTTAAATTCATTCATATCTATATTTGTATCTACCAATATTAATATCTATAATTATCTCTAGTTCTATAATATGAACTTCTCTATCCACAGGCACAGAAATAAAGATATAAAAGGATCAGGGGCTACCCATCATCTTTAAATATAAAAGAACAATGATCTTCACAGGCTGTCTCAATGCAGAAGAAAGTCCCCACAGAGAGGTCTGTAAACAGAATGACAGTGCAGTCATGATATTTTATTCAGAGATATCAGTGTTTATTTTTAAACAAAAAGGAAAGCTCTCAAGACCCATTAGTGTTCTCTTAAACACAGACTAACTTCATTCACCCACCTTCTTTGGAAGCTGTGATAATATTCATAGTACTCTAGATCATTTCAAAAAGAATAAAATATAATGAAGGGCTGCTCTGACAAACACAGATTTTACAGAATCCTTTGGACAGGCAGCTTTGGAAATTCTTCTCTCAGGGGAAGTAAATTTAAGTGGAGCTGTACTTGAGTTCAGTTTGCATTCCCCTCTCAATTACCATCAATGCAGCTGAATCAGGAGCTACACCAAAATTCCTGAGATAGCTTTTTAAAAATCTAAAATAAAAAAGAAAGTGTTATTGCAGATGGAGGTGAAAGAAACGTTGGTCCTAGAGGGACAAGATCCCTGGAAGGAGGAGCTGAGGGCATGAATTATGAAACAAACACTTGAAATACCCAAGGCAGGATACATGCATTGTGATCCTTGTTTTTGTTTTTGTTTTTGTTTTTCTTTTAATTGTTTAGGTATGCAAACATTTGATCTAATTTTTCCTGACTTAAGATGTATAGTAATTATTAGCAGATATATAATAAACAATCCAAGCGATTATCATAATATTGGAAAGGAACAGCCAGTTAGTGTAATACGTTGGGTAGTCACTCCTTCTTGCAAGATTAAAAAACTCCCAACAATGTAGCCCAGGCACCATGCAGGGCCAGAGCCCCTGTCATGGCTTATTGCTTAAGCATGACTCTGGCTACTACTATATCAGCATTTAATGGTTCAAAACAATAAGATATGTTTGTAAGACACAGGCATTATTCAGCAGTGTTTCTCTACTACCAGTAGATAGATCATTGGTTTGGCTTTGAGTTTTCAATAAGTAAGAGGCATTTTTACTAATTAAATTGTAAGTTTCAGAGCTGGTTGCTGAATTTAAGTAATTGCAGGAAAACAGCTCAATTGAAGGTACTAGTGCAATCTGATATTTATAACAAAATGCTATTGAAATGTAATGGGCAAAGTGGAGTAATTAGAAGTGGAGTTATCTCTAATTTACTTTTCGACCTTAACTCCAGCCATACTAAACATTCAACTATTTTCTGAAAACTATAAGTGCTTTGTGAGAGCGTTTCAACATAGAACTAAGAACACTCATGGGAGCATTATTAAAGTTGTCCAGAATGTGCATCATGATGCATTATTTCTAGTGTGACATCTCTGTTCTGCAAAACATCCATGCATGTCTATACTGCAGCAGACTTCCCTCTGTTAACTCAAGGTTCCATGGGCAGATCTAAATTGTGTCTACACAGCCAGAATGTTAGTCTGTTAGATAATAAAACCAGGTTTTTCTGATTACAGTAAATCTTTGAGGATACTTTAATAAGCATATAAAAACAACAACAACAAGCAAGCAATTTGGTCCACATTTTCTAAACTGATCAAACAAATAGATGTCAGATTGGAGACAGTAAATGTAAAATTTGATTTTGATTTTCAATCATTCTATCACAATATAGATGTGATAATTTTACCTGAGTCCATAGTGGGTGGTACATTCAGTACTGTGGATACAGAACTGGAATAGCTCAGGATTCCAAGAATGATATTAACATATAGAGATGAATGAAATTTGTAAAGTTAAGAATTGGGTGAAGTTAAGATTTTAGTGGATTGAGGACTTTGGTGTGAGCCACTTGCAGAGACCTGGTTCTGCTTGTTACTTATTCTGTAACCTTGGACAGACTACTTCATCATCATAAATCTCAGTTTCTTGGTCTCTCAAATTAAATTAACACTAAAACCTGCCTCATTGGCTGATTTAAAGACTTAAGTGAAATATTATGTAACTCATTTAACATAACATTTTGGTCATAATAAGTGCTCAATTAATATTAGCTAAACAGTATTTTAACCAGTGATTAAAAAAAAAAAAAAACAGACTTTGAATTTGAACTTCCAAATATGCAACAATCATAAAGGTCCTAGTGAAAGTGAGAGATACGGAGAGAAGTGATAGTTAATGTGTGTTCCTCTACAAGCTGGCCCCTTTAAGTTCCACTTCATAGGGCTGTTCAAGAACATAATAACGGGCCACAAACACAACCGCCCTTCAATAACATGAAGGTGAGCTGCACGCAGAAGGTGGGCAGTAGGACTACAAAGGTGCAGAGAAGTACAATGGGAGGAAACATAAAATAGCTGTTGATCACTGAGAAGTAGTAACAGCAAACAGGCAGTGCTGCGGGGACCAGTCAGAGAAGAGGTGGCTCAGAGGAAGGAAGACAACTGAGCTTCCCATGAGGCAAATTCGCTGAGCTCCAAACAGCGGGCGGCTGGGCAAGTCAACCAAAGGATCTTCTCTTGTACTCTGGCCTGGGGTACTGCGCAGGTCAGCTGGTCTTCTTTCTCCCTGCGGTTGGTATATACGTCCAGACAACCACTTCTAGAGACAGCCTGGGAAAGTGAAAAGAGCAGAGGCTGTGTGTTTTTCTCAGAGCTCCACCACCTACCAGTTCGGTGAACTTGAGCAAGTCACTTGACCTCTCTATAGTGCAGTACCACGGTCTATAAAATGAGATGGTATTGTCAACCCAGCCAGCAATCAATACATGTTAGTGTCCTCTGATTTTCTTCGCACACCCACATAATCTAACATGTGGCTTATTTATTTATATGTTTTTATTTTAGTACAGGACCCAGCGTTTAAAGCACCTGGGAATTACTGAAGTAAATCCATTGTTTCTTTGGCATGGGGACCAAGCAAATTTCCATTCCCTGTAACGGTGGGGAAATCATCACCACCCATCATCTCTCTGCAATCATTTCAACTGCAGCAGAAATTGTTCCCGTTCTTTATCTTGGGATTACTTTTGCTCTGGGAAGCTCTGTAGAGCTTCAAAATTCTTGGTGCATTTGATGAATTTTGCTTTCAATCCAGATCCCAGATGTAGACCTTTTACTAAAAAAAATTTATTTTTATTTTTTTAAATCCCTGGCGACCAAACTTCAAGTCTTTTAAAACCTCAAGGAAAGTCTGCTGTCATTGGTTTTGCCCTTATCCAAATCTGTATGTACTTCCTGACCACAAATTAGGTCACGGATAAGTTTGGAGCTGCCAATCAGCCTTGGATTCATCAAGCATTTTAAACTGCTGGTGCTGCAGTACAATCGCCAGTGTGTGCCACAGATAACAGTATCATTTGCATAGCTACAATCAGTTAGTGATAGAATGCCTGAGAGGCAGGGGGGTTGCGTGGCAAATGCAAAGTCACTTTCAGATTTGCATTCATTTTGGTTTTAAATAGGGAACAGAGGACCTGACTGAAAGGGGCATCGCCTCCTGTTCAGCTTGATTCTGCAGAGCCTGTGCCTATGGAGCGTTTCAACTCTTTGAAAGTGCTTTGTGATCTTCCTATGAGCTATTCTTCTCAACAATGTATGACATACCTAGTAGGCATTTTTATCCATAATTTAGTGAAAGGGAAGTGAATCAAAAACAGGTTGAATGACTTGTTCAACACTGCAGGAAGTCACAGCACAAGCAGAGGAAGAACCTACAGCTTTGTACCAGCTCCCCATCTGTTGCTAAGCCGTTAGCCACGTTTATTACCTGTACCCAATAATTAGCCAAACTAAGCACAGCCAAATAAGGACATTGTATTGATTTTTTTTCAGCATCTCCTCTTTTTTAAACTTACTCATTTGACTTGCAAAACATTATAAAAATACCACATCCCTCCTCCTCAAAAAACTCGGAACAATAAAAAGGAGAGCCAGCTGGAGTTCATTTATTCTGGGGATGATGAGCACAAGGAGTTAATGTTTCTAAATGCTCTGATTGGTGCTGTGAGAGAGGATTGTAAACCTGGAGAGAATTGTGCTCTACTTAAATGACAAGTACCAGGATCTGATTGATATTCTCTGTAAAGTTTTCCCCAGTTACATAGTTTTTCCTTGGCACTTATGATTTATGGAATATCCTTGTATTAATTAGGCATATGCTAGTATTTTGGAGGGCGAGGTAATAAGACAATTCTCTAGCATTTCATTGCACAATATATACAATTTATTGAAAAGACATAATTTTAGAAACTGGGAGAAAAGGTTAAATACCTTCTTCAGGTACTATAGAGGAAAATGCTGTCATGAATAGCTAGCAATCCCCTAAATATATATATTTTTTTTAAAAAAGTAACTTCTTTAGTAGAAAAAAAAAGTTAAAAACCACAGCATTCTCTGACTCAGCAAACAAAAGCAGTTGATAAATGCACCTGCTACTTTGTCTAGAGCTGATCTAGCCTTTTCAGGGTGGCCTTATGAAGTTAAGATCTTGTTGAAGAGTAATGAACATGAGGAAAGACGCTGCTCCTCAATTGTTCATCACTAGAGCTCTGTATAGGGCTTGAGGAGAAGCAGGGACTGGGATAAATCAGTGCTTTGAACCTCCTGATAATTGGTGCTCAAATCTTGGAATCTGGGTATTATTCTTGGCTAAAGTACCTGCCACATGGCTCGATTGCTATATACATTAATATGTCGAAGACAGAGTGGTGCAGGCATTCATCCTTGCAAAGGGAGTTGGCAGAATTGAACTATGTATAGCCTGACCTAGCGTGTCGCTCTGAGCGGTCTCTCAGTACCTCAGTTTCTCCCACATGGAATAAGAATGACAGTCACGTCTGGAGAGGGAAAGTTGACACATACAGGAGGGGAGCTCATTTTATTAAGTGCTGCATAATCGTAAAAGCAAGTCTACATTTTTTTGCAGAAATTTAGCAATGTGAATGAAATTTTTGTTGAATACCTACTTGTATGTAAACTCGAGGCACTTAATGAAAGATATTTCTAAACATCACAAGAACCCTGTATACCAGGTGGATAAGAATGACCTGCGTAGGTAGCTAAAAATGAGAGCAAAAAGGCCTCTAACACTGGGACCTGATGATATTGCTCCAGAGATCCTGTTTGAAGTTTTTGAACAATTCATAGAAAATCCTGAAATGAGCTTCTCTTTCTGTTATCTGCAATCTCTTAGTCTTGCAGCCATCAATCAATTTTTATTAATACAGCTACGACCAGCCATATTGGATCTTCCTTGCATTTGTTGTTTTTCTGTAAGACTCAAGTGTGGCATTTTAAGGCATCCTGAGCCATCCCACCACAGGTTGACAGACACCTTGCTATAAATAGGAGGGTATTCTCTACTCCCTCTCCACTCCATCAACTACAGATTCTTTTATTCCCACTGTAGACCCAGGAATGTAATAGTTCTAAGAGCCTGGAGCCATGGGCTCGATGTACATATGTATTATATCAGATAAGTCCTAGATATTTTACTATTTTAAGATGATTCACTTAATGATTTGCAGCAGCCACAGAAGTGTAGGATCAGTTTTTATTCTAGTGTTTCCAAGATGGCACAAAAACACTGGTGGCAATGATTACTCAGTCTGGCTTAGTAAGGGGGTCTGCTAATGAGGGAAAGTCCAAGAAGGCTGAAATCCTTGTCTAGGCTGTGAGCAGGGGGTGGTTAGAGTGGTCATTTTGTCCATCATACATATATCTAGTTGCTTAAAAGGAACTCTTAAAATATTTTTGTCCTCATCTTATACATAGTCATTTTATTTAAGATGAAATAATTAATTTCCTACTAAGTCTAGCTAGGACACATATGCAATATATTATATTTCCCAAAATAACAAATCCAAGCTGCATGGTAATAAGGTGATTCAGAGTGTAAATTCTGGAGTTAGTTGCTAAAATCCTTAGTTGTGATGTTTGGAGAAATTTCCTTTATTTCTTTGTCTTTTGCTTCTTTCTCTGTAAAATGAAATAAAAATAGAATCTACAATAAGGGTTGTTTTGAAGATTAAATATGATAATATGTATATAAAGAGCACATCACATCTCTCAACACATACTAAACACTACATAATTGTTTTTATAAATACATTTATACACATGCATACAAAAGTCACAGACAAGGTGAGCAGTGAGGTAGGATGGATGCTTCCTATAATAAATTTACTCCATTACAGTAGATTTTACTGTTCTCATCTTATCCATGAAGGAAAAGCATAGGTAGATTAAAGTGGCTTCCGTAATCTCGCACGACTGGTTATTGATCAAGTAGAAGTCAATTCAGGATTCTGATGCTAGCTTGTCTCTACACGTAGTCTCCTTAAGCCACCATGCTCTGCCTCTAACAACATAGCCCTCTCTGCTATACAATGATCAGCATGGACAAAAAGCAAAGAAATGAAAGAAAGAAGGAAGAAAGAGAGAGAGAGAGAGAGAGAGAGAGAGAGAGAGAGAGAGAAAGAAAGAAAGAAAGAAAGAAAGAAAGAAAGAAAGAAAGAAAGAAAGAAAGAAAGAAAGAAAGAAAGAAAGAGAGAAAGAAAAGTAAAAAACTGCTTTCAATTTTATCCCTTCTTCTTTCCACAATTTTTTATCACCAGTCATCATCCCCTAATTATCCTGGACAACAGATATGCAAGACAAGTTCCTTTAACTGATTTTTTCTACAGGAAAGTTACCATTCCCACAGCTCTAAGTGGATAATGTTTTCAAGTAGTGTTCCATCCTATAAAAACTGGTAATATTAAAAATAATTCTTGAAGACCTACATGTATAATTTCCAAAATAATGAGTCAATAATGGCAGAAGAGGAAAGGAGAAACTGGGATATCAGAAGGTAATATTTGGTTTTAGCTGAGGAACTCTTCTCAGATGCTTATATCTCTCCCCGTTCAGGAACACAGTGCTTCTCTTTTCATAATTGTTTGTTTTATTTTGTTTTTGTTTTCTCACGGAATATTATCATAATCATATACAAAGAAATCAGTGACCCCATAACTGGTTTTTTAAAATATGGCCTAGATAAACAATTCTGTTCCTTTTTAACCAATAAGCATGCAAAATTCTGATTTGCCCTGTGATAGTAATGAAAATATATTTCTTTGTATAAGTGAAAATCATCACTAATCAAAGAATATTCTTTTTTATATATAAAATTAAATAAATATAAAATGTTATGATAAATATTATAATTTAATAAGAAGAAATATAGTTCACATAAAATGAGTAATTAATAGTAGGACCTTTAAAAGCTACATAGAGCCTTCCAAATCTAGTCCTGCGTGAAATAGTTAATGCAGCAACAGATATGAGATGCCCTGTACAACGGGGTATGTTTTCAAATCACAGTTCTATCAGTTGCTACTTGTCTGAATTTGGACAAGTTTATAAATCTCTGTGCTTCATCATCTCATTTGAACACAAAACTAAGGATAATTTCTACTTTCTGGATATAGCTTTTTTATATGCTTTTTTATCTATTTTTTAATCTACTTTTGATATAGCTTTTGTTATTATTGCTAACATTACTACAATTAGGCACATGGTAGTCACACATTGATCTCAGAATAAGCAAATCTGTGCAAATAGAAGGTAATTTTTAATGGTGTTTTCTGTAACATTTTCAGAATAGTTACCATAAACTGTTGTGTGTTAGGTAGCTGAATTTTCAATGTATGCTTTACTGAAAATTCTTGTTTGCAAAGAACAGAAACCTACTCAATATAGCTTCAATAAAAGGGATTTTTTGTAATTCTTACAAGTAACTAAGCTCAAGAAACATAATCCATTTGGGACTAAGGTTTACCAAATACTAATCCTTCAACACCCAACAGTCGATGTCATTTTAATTTCTCCCTGTATCTGCTTCATTTTCTTCAACCTCCCAACCAGCTTTTTGATCCTTCCTTCTCTTGCAAATAGCCCAACACTCACATCACCTTTGATTTCTTACTGGGAATTTCAAATCCAAATACCACTTGATATCTCAATATTTGTATTATCAGAAAAAAATTCTGGTTGGTTTTGGGTCACCCAATGGATTGTGATCCATCTGGGCCTAATCAGCCACAGTCTGGGTTAAATATGGATATAGATGCTTCTTCCAGAGGCTGTGAGAAAATCAAGTAATAAAACTTTTAAAGCAGAAATGAATAAAACAAAACAAAAACGTGTTTTTACACTCGAAGGTATTTTTTAAAATGTTATATTTACATCTAGCTATTTTCACATATATATTAGCTATTTTCACATAAATCTTATTTATACACATCGTAAGCTTTAATAGAATGTGCAGTAGTTCTAGTTTTCCCATTTTATATAGATCTGTATCATTCTTATTGACTTTACTTAATGAAATATTGGCTTTCCAGTGTCATCAGTATTGATCTTGCTGAAGGTGAAAGTGACTGTTAACTCTCAAAATCATTTGTAAATATTTAGTCATTCCTATTGATACTATGAAAAATAGATCAAGTGCTTATTTCCTTTCCTACAATAATATCATTTGACTGTAAGAGGAAGAAATCCATATCCTCATGGTAACTAACTAACTAAATAAATAAATAAAATAAACAAAAAACTCTGGATCTATATAAGGGACTACTCATATTTCAATTAAAGAATTAGGGGCCTAAGAGTCTAAAAATAAAGTTTTGTCTTGAGGTATTATTTTACCTCACTGCTAGCAATAGACATTTGAAAGTATCAGTGAAGTGCAGTGGTCAACATTATAGCTGCTTTGCTTGACAATATTCAGAACCCCTTTCCTTCTGGGCACACAATAGAATTGCCCTTTGGGCCCTGTATAATCAAGAGTGGTCATGAGACTCTTTTGTTACTTAAATATTAGCAAAAGTGAAATATTTCAATCGGAAGTATTTAATAATCAGTGTTTAATTTCTAGGTCTTTCTTGCCTTTTGAGGTTGATTGTGGAAGAGGCCTCATTAAAATTCGAAGGAGCCCTAGTCACCTATTGAAGGTGGCTGCTCTGGACTCATAGATATCTTTGAGTATTTGGAAACAATGTTTCTTTTTGTTATGTCACTGAGATTTGGGGGGTTGTTTGTTACCACAGCTTAACCAAACCCATCCTGACTTATTAGCATAGCTGTAAAATATTGATGTTCATTCTTCTTTTATTCTTTTACTAAAAGCAAAGGTTTACAAAAAATACCCAAAGACTTTCTTTGTATCAAAATGTGGCCAATTTTTATCCATATAAATGATTAGAAATGAGAGACAATGAGAATTAATGTCATAAAACTCAGCCAATAATTTTATCTCCTCCTTAAATTAACATTTGTTCAAGGTCAGGGGGTCAGTGGAATGGACAATTACTGTTAAACTTTTTCAGCCCATAATCTCTAATAGTTCCTAGTAAACAAAAGAAAATGGCTGAAAAGTAACTCAATAGTATAAAGTTATTTGGTATTATGCTTAAATAATTTCTAAAGAATATGTAGATAAAGGATAATTGAAAGGAAATATATAAATGTCAAAAGTTCTGTTAGAGTAGAAGTAATCTGAGTTATTTTTGTCATTATTCCAGTTAATATATTTTTATAATTTAATCATATTCCTTCCTTCCTTCCTTCCTTCCTTCCTTCCTTCCTTCCTTCCTTCCTTCCTT
>NW_006494614.1:7896392-7911365 GCF_000325575.1 Pteropus alecto
TTCTTTCTTTCTTTCTTCTTGACTTAAAACAATATGTATTTAGTAACTTGCAGTTTCTATGAGCCAGGAGTCTGGGCCCAGCTGAGATGAATCTTCTGCTTCAGAGTCTCACAAAGAAAGGTTCAAGCACAATGTCAGCCAGGAATATGCTTCTCTCTGAGGCTTGACTGAGGAAAGATCTGCTCTTAAGCTTGTGTAGTCGTTGGCATCATTCAATTTCTTATAGGCTGTTGGACTGAGGGCTTCAACTTCTTGCCAGCTGTTGGCCAAAGGCCAATCTCAGTTGTTAAAGTCCTTCTTCAATTCCTCCTTTGAGGTGCCTTGTTAGTTCCTAGAAATCCAATTTCTACCTGCTCTGTGCTCAAGGAAGCTGACTTCTATCGAGTGTATCAGTTGAGCCCCTTTTGCATTCTGGGAAGCACTGGCAGAAAACGCAGACAAGGAAGAGATTGAGTTATGTTTCAATGACTTCGGCTTCCTTCCTGCCAGGCCTTGAGTTGGCAATTTTTTCTAAACAAAGAACGCAGCATTTTTAAATCTGATTGTCTTCAGCCCCTACTGTTGTCTCTGGATCCTGGTAACCACTTTCTCCCCTTGCCATTCAAACAAATCATGGTAATGACATGTCCAGTTTATTGGTCCTGGGAGAGTTCACCATCCTTGTCAATTTCCTTTAACTTGCTCACACCTTTGAAGATATTTTATTTATTAAACTCTATTTCCCTCATTTGTCTGTCATTAGTTTGTCCAGGGCCCTGATATAACATCCTTTGAGAAAAATAGCTTAACCTTAATCTACTACTCAGTAGTAGTAATCACTATTTTTTTCCTACCAATGTTTTACCCCATTGTTTTATTATGATAAAATATATATAACATAAAATTTACTATCCTAACCATTTTCAAGTGTACAGTTCAATAGTATTAACTACATCTGTGTTTTTGTGAAATTATCACTACCGTCCATTCCCAGAACTCTTTTAATCTTGCAAAACTGAAACTCTATAACCATTAGACCATAATTCCCCATTTCTTACTGCCTCAGCCCCTGACAACAACCACTCTACTTTCTCTCTCTAACAGCCCTAACATCTCATATAAATGAAATCATAAAGCATTTTTTTGTGTGTGCCTGGCTTATTTCACTTAGTATAATGTCTTCAAGTTCTATTTATGTTTTGACACATGTTAGTCCTTTCTAAGGCTGAATAATATTCTGCTGTATGTAGATACCACATTTTGCTTTTCTATTTATTTGTCTATAAACAACCTAGATTGCTTCCATGTTACAGTTATTGTGAATAATGCTCCTATGAGCATGGTTGTACAAATATCTCTTTGAGATCTGCTTTCAATTCCTTTGAGTATATATCTAGAAGTAAAATGTCTGGATTACACGGTAATTCTATTAATTTTTTGAGGTGCCACCATACTGTTTTTCACAGTGTATGTGTCATTTTCCATCCCCACCAATAGTGTCCGGGACTCCCAATTTCCACATCCTTGCCAACACTTGTTTTTGGTCTTATAGGTCTATCCAGATTTTCTATTTCTTCATGGTTCAGTCTTTTTGGTTTTGGGTTTCTAGAATTGTTTCCATTTCATCTGGGTTATCCAATTTGTTGTATAATTGCTTGTAGCAATCTCTGATATATTTCAATTTCTACAGAATAGGTAGTAATATTCCCTCTTTCATTTCTGATATTAGAAATGTGAGTCGTCTCTCTCTTTTCTTTGTTTAGCTAAAGATTAGTCAATTTTGTTGTTTTGGGAGAAACCAATTTTTGTTTTAATTAGTTTTCTCTATTACTTTTCTTTCCTTTTTTTTCATTTTGTTTTATGTGTTCTAATTCTCATTATTACCTTCCTTCTGCTATATTTGGGTTTAATTTGTTCTTTTCTATTTTCTTAAGTTGTAAATTTAAGTTGCTGATTTGAGATTGGTTTTGGTTTTTAATATAAGCATCTATGGCAATACATTTTCACTTCACACTGCTTTCACTGTGTCTATAAGTTTTGATGTGTCCTATTTTTGCTTTCATCAATCAGTATTTTCTAATTTTCCTTGTGATTTCTCTTTAATCTGTTGGTTATTTAAAAGTGTGTTGCTTAATTTTCACAAATTTGTGATTTTTCCAGTTTTGTTTCTGTTATTGATTTCTAACTTCATCTCCTTGTGGTCAGAGAAGATACTGTTTTTGATATCTATATATATTTAAAATCTATTGAGATTTAATTTGTGGCTTAACATATGGTCTATCCCGGGAAAATGTTCCATGTGCACTTGAAAAGAATATGTATCTGATATTGTTAGGTAGTTGCAATAATTCTAGTTTTTATAATTGTTCATGTCTTTACTTTTACTAAGATCTTTATTTCTTCATACGGCTTTGAATTAATATCCTTATATTTCAATATGCAAGATTCCTTTTACATTTCTTGCAGAGTCATTCCACTGGTAATGCTCTGTATACATTCATTAGATTGAGTTGGATTTATTGTATTTTTCAAGTCCTCTTATTTCCTTACTTATCTTTTGTCCGGTTGTTCTATTATTGAAAGTAGGGTATTTAAATCATCAACAATTATTGTAGAACTATTTCTGTCTTCAATTCTGACAATTTTCACTTATATATGAATGGTCTGCTATTAGGTACATTAATATATTTATAATTGTTATATATTTCTTTATTGAACCTTTTATTAATATATAATGCCTTTTTTTGGTAACCATTTTTTATTTAAAGTCTTTTTGTCTGATATTGGTATAAATACCCCTGCTGTCTTTTGTTTAACATGTATTGACTTTTTCTATCATTTTATTTTCAATCTTTGTGTCTTTGGATCTACTGCTGTAGATCCAAATGTATATGCTTTGGATCTACAGCATATATTTACACCATGTTCTTATTCTTCCAATCTATGTCTTTTTATTAAAAAAATTAATCCATTTACATTTAAAGTAATTACTCATAAAAAAGGACTTGCTTCTGTCATTTTGCTGTTTTCTATATGCCTTTTAGCTTTTTTGTCCCTCATTTACTGCATTAATGCTTCTTTTATGATCACTTAACTTTTTGTACCAAAACATTTAAATTTTTTCACTTTTTTGTGTGTATATATTTAGCTGTTTCTTTTGTGGTTACCATGGGGATTACATTTAAAATTTTAAAGTTATAATACTCTAATTTGAATTTATATCAGTTTAACATAAATAACACGAAAAATTCTGCATCTTTAATATCTCTATTCCCAAATTTTTCACTTGTTGATGTCCCAAAATTTCATCTTTACATAATGTGTGTCCAAAAAACAAAAACGAATAATTTTAATGCATTTGTCTCTTAAATTATGTAGGAAACAAATTGTAAAGTTACAAACCAAAGTTTTGATCCTAGCCTTTAGACTAAAAGAAATTTTAAATCTATGTCTTTTAAATCATGCAAAATAGAAAAGTAGAATAAAACAACACTGCTGTTGCAATAATTCTAGTTTTTATAATTGTTCATGTCTTTACTTTTACTAAGATCTTTATTTCTTCATACGGCTTTGAATTAATATCCTTATATTTCAATTTGCAAGATTCCTTTTACATTTCTTGCAGAGTCATTCCACTGGTAATTAACCTCTTACATTTTTGTTTACCTGAGAATGTCTTAATTTTCCCCTTACTTTTATAGGATTGTTTTGTTAAATATAGTCTCCAGAGATCCAAAATAGTTACATCAATCTGATTCTGCCAACACAATTCTTATCTAAGTGGGAAGACAGATTTCTGGTGCTTCCTACTCTGCTCTCTTCTCAGAATCCTAACATTACTTTATAAATGAATTAGTAAAATTTTTAAATTAAATAAATACAATATGTAAAAAGGATGAGAGTAAAAAATAACACCGATAAAATATACTATTAATTTTGAATATTAAAAAATTGACCTCATCAAAATTTACACCAAAATTAAATTTGCATGGAATGTTGACATATATTAACATGTCAGAGATATTAAAAGTGGTGATATCTCTCAGGACTGTTAATATAGTTTTTACTGTGATATTGGGGAAAATAGCTTTCTGTTGTGGTCTTTCATAAAAAAAGATACTCCAGTATAAATAAGAAAAATGTAACCATCCACATAATAAACATATTTTCATAAACTTTTCAATTCACATAATTTTTACTACTCTCATAGTAAAGAGTGAGTTTCATCTGATGGCAGCAAAGATAAATAACCTAAGGAGAAAATCACCAGTTTTTTAAGCTACATTTTCAATCGATAAGGTTTACTATCTGCTGACTTTTAGTTGTTTCTCCCCAAAGTAACTAGCCTGTGTTTGTGTAATTTTAAACTGCTGTCACCCTTTGTGCAATTAGAAACATGGGGGGAAAATGAGCTGAAGGGATTATAGGATGTCTAGTCTTTCTCTGGAACAATTTTCTTAGACAAATAATCCTCTCTTGTTATTATTTACTCAGCTTCCTTCCTTACTGAGTTATTATTATTCCAGGAAAATAATTTTGAAGATCTGAATAAAGGAATATTTTCTTTTATTTATACTCTTGACTTCTGATCAAACAGTTCAAAATTGTATGAAATAGGGTGATAAACTACTTCAGCCAGGGCCAGTGTTAGGGAGTTCCATTAGTACTCATTAGGGCTACCATTGGGAAGAACCAAAAATGGTCTGTCTCTGAGAAGATGAGGGGAAATCACTAGCAAATTTTATTGAGAAACTGATTGTAAGGCAGAAATCTAGTTCCTCTGAGACCATGTATAATGTTAGAATTTAATTCAGGAAACTTTCCTTTCTTCTACCAATTATTCATTCGAGTCATCAAACAAACATACCGAATACATATGATATTTGTACCTATATTAAATTCTCAAATTTATAAAACACATTTTCTGCCGTTTTCCTTCATCTGGTGCCTCTATGTTTTCATTTGTCCTCAATTCTGGAGCATTTCCTTAGTCTGACTCCAGGGTGAGGTAAGCATAGAAGGGAATAGTATGGTAAACTGTTTATCATCTAGCTTGTGGATTCCCTTTCTTGTTTGGGAAACTCCATACCTTATGAGTCATAGAAGAGCAAGAATTCGTAATAGCCTCACTTCTCCAGCTTCCTTTGCAGCTAAGATACAGGCAAGAGACAAGCAACACAAGGGACTAAGAGCAGCAACTGGTATCCAGTTTTGGCGGAATCAGAGGAGCAAGGGATACTGTTTAGACCTAACAAGAATAGGCTTTGCAAAATTGTGAGATGAAGGATATTGGAAAAATTCCTGATTCTCTAGTCCATGCCTTTTCCCTGTGAGAGATTCTGAATCATCTGTAACAAACTATTTTTCTACTTAAATTAGCCAGGTCTAGTTTATGATGCTTGAAGTTATAAAATCTTCCTGCAAGACAGAGCTCGGTATCCTCAAAGTAAAAAGTAGATAATAATTTGTGACCTAGGCTTGAAGAAGGCTCCAGAGAATGCAATATTGATGGGTAATTAGTGAGTAATGAGGAGGACTTCTGGAGCAGATAATATTTGGAAATATAAGTAACCAAGCTAGAAACTTTATTAATAGCAATGGCCATTAAGCTCTAACTTAGGTGATAATAACTGTGCTAACGTATGTACCTTAGTTCAATGTTTCACGAGCTATCCCAGGCTGTTTGCTAAAGTTGTGAATTTCCAGGCTTCAATCCAAAAGCATTCTATCAGGATTGAAAATAAGCTATTGACATATATGTACTTTTCATAAGCATCCTAGGTAATTCCAATATTCGAGAAAGCTTTAGAAATAGTGTATTATTTCTTTGATCATCACCAAAAAAATCTGCAAATATGACTGTTCCATTTTACAGTTGAAGACACAGCTTCAGAGAAGTTATTAATTCAAAAACATAAATGAGTGGTACATTCACATTATAGACTGATGCATGTAATTTTCTGAATCTGATCTCTGCCCCATTATGTTATAACAATACTCATCAAAGACTCTGGTAGGTTCTTGAGATACAGATAAGTTTGAGTTTACTTTCAGTCTGACAACTACTGCCTATATAATGTCTAACTTATTTAACTTTCTGGACTTCAATCTCTCATTTGGAAAATGAGGGATTATAATATCTATCTACCTTTAAATTCTTTGGTAGATAACTTGAAATAAAATTTATAAAATTTATGAAACTCAATACAGTTTTTTTCTCTCTCTTCTATTTTCTAGTCATCTGTGTATTCCATAATTTCAACAGAGAATGTGTTAGTTTTTTACTAAACCAATATCCCTCTCTCTTCTGGCCACAGGTAGACAACATTTCACAGCTTCTATTTGCTATAAACAGAAATAAGAAAATATCTTTTTTCTCCAATGTCATATTTGGACTCTGGTTCTAATGACTTGCTGAATTCTGACTGATATCTGCCTTGGCCCAAGGGATCCTCTCTTCTCGCTCTCTACCCAGTGCTACTTGAATGTAGAAGAAAGTGGAGCCAAAATTGGAAACAGCCAGGTCTCTGGATGTGACTGCATGGAGTCACAGGTGAATTATACATGAGTAAGACATAAGCCACCATTTTGTTAAACTATTGAGATTTATACACTTACATGACCCAGCAGCTAGTTATCCTGATTAATATAGAGAAAAAAATGCAAGTACATGCAAGTTTTGTAATTTTAAAAAATTTTGCTTTTTAAGTTGTGTTTAAGATTGCAATTTGATCAACTCTGCATTGATTATGGTCATGAATGATTGGATCTCTCTCCAACATGGCCAAAGCCAATATCTTACCTGTGATATGGGCACACCTGAACTTATGACACAAGAAACTTGAGCAGCTAGAGGTCAGTGCCCATGGACTCAGAATCAGGCTCAATATTCTTGTAAACACTTAATATTTCACTTCCTGAGTCTTGGATCTTCTCCTCCCCTCCCCCATTACATTACTGAGTCCTTGACTTTTTTCTCTCTGTTTCTTCCAGGGGTAAAATTTTTTTCTTTACAACTTAAGCTTCTGAATTGATTCTTGCAAACTACTGTGGGACCTCTTTATCACAAACTTTCCCAAGATCCTAGATCTGTGACTTACTTTGCTGAAAATATTATAATGGTTACCAAGATTAGTAATATCCAGACAGAGCCTTCTAATATAATGTTGATTGTCCATATGTTCTGTAATCCTCTTATTTCTTTGTGTTGTCTTTTGGAAAGAACCCTTTCTTCAGTGTTCCAAGCCCACCACCTTTAGAACCAGAGCACCAGTTCCAACCACATGCTGAGCGTTTAAATGCCTGAAGTCCCAAAAAGTACTCCTCTCCATACATGAGCCAATGGAAGAGTTGCTTCTCTGATGACCTGGCAAACAGAGGAAACTGCCTTCTGGTCTCAAGCTTCATATTCACCTAGAAACCTAGATCTCCATTTCTCACATCTGGAATGCCACATCATTCTAGGCTCTAGGTTTTCAGGAACTAAAGTCATACTTCTGACCTTCAGTCTTGGAGGCTAGATTTCCTCAATTTATTTATTTATATTGACCTCTCTGATCACAAGGTCTCCTTTTTTGCCTGCCTGATCAAATTTTGAAAGCTGGTAATAATTTCCTAGGCCCCAGCTGAGAACTACAAAGATAGAAAAAGCAAAAGATACTGACTCTGTCCTCCTGAAGTCAATATTCTAGTTGGGGAGAAAAGTTATAAATATTCAAACCAACTGGACATGTGCAGTGAAATGATGATAAACATAAAGTATTTGACAAGACAGAACAAACTTATTAGATTAGTCTAATACATAATAAGAAGCCATGGAAAGTAAGTTCTGCAGGAACTGAGGAATATGAGACAATGTCATTCATGTATGCTGAATAAAGCTGACCCTGAATGACTTGTTTTATAAAGAATATCTTATTTTTAGCAGATTACATTCATTATATAATATAAACATTGAAGAAAATCTAAGTGATCTGATCAGGATATTTCCTTACTGGCTGGCACTGCTCTTTTTCACCTCTTACAGGTGCCTGATTGAGGCTGACATGCTGGGAGGTGGAAAGTAGAACTATTTTTCAAATCTTGAGTCCCTAAGACATACAGATTCCTCTCCCTGCCTTAAGTTTTATTTTATCTGTGTTTCTAAAGTCACTCTGTCTGCTTGAGTAGCGCAAAATTTAGCTTGAGCTTTAAAATTCAAACAAATAAAACTCCATTAAATTATCTCAAGGTGCAGACTGTGCCACTTCAGGTAAGTCACAGTTTCACAGCTGCATGTACCAGTGTGGAACTCAATTACACTGACCCTAGGAGTCTCTTTCAACACTCTCTTCATCACTCTTCCTTCATTCAATGGTTTTATCACTACCTCTGACCCTTTGATTAATGGTTTATGCTCGATGATTCACCTCTTATCACAGCCAGGCCCTGGGAACCAAGAGCCAAAAGGAACCCCAGACTTCAGCTTGAACTGTTTTTAACCTTTGTCACTCAAACTATTTATAATGACATCTCTGTGATCTGCTCCTAATAATCTCGAACTATCCTCTTTCTTCTAATGGGAGCTTCTAATTTTCTACTCTTTTAAAGATCTTCCGCCCACTTGAATTTGCTCTCTTTATCACTCTGTCTGTCTTCTACTCAGATCGCCTACTATCAGAGATCAAATCCTTGGGCCATCTTCAGCCACACAAAATTCAAATTACCATGGGAGGTTTTGTTTCTTTATATAAACTCTAGCATTAACATCCTTTGTTCAAAAATTTTATTAGAGATCAAGATCTTTTCCCTGATGTAAATGATTTTAGGAAGACTTTTTCTTTTTTGTCATAGACTCATTCTATTTATTTTTAAGCATTGAAATCCACAATACCCCAATACCCTCAAATATTAAAAGTTAAATATCACTGCAGTTATGTAAGATTTGCAAGTAATAGACGTCTTCTTTCTGCTTAATGCTATGCAAATCTGTCTCAGATAAGTTTGGAATGTCCCCAGAACAGGAGATATAACAAGAATTGAGGAGAGCTCTGTAACCTTATGTTTAGTGGTAGGAAAAGTATTTAAACGTTCGGATGTGGAAAACGGCCCCAAAATAACCTTTTATGTTCCCACTCTCTGCAGAATATTTCCTAAAGCTTAGTAGAGCTAGGTAGAAATGGGCTCTGGATTAATTTTGACCTTCTGTGGCAATGCATTTTCAAGACCAAGAATTTCTGTGTGCAGAATATTAAATGTCAAATGCAAATATGAAAATGGAGCTACAGTCTCAGATAGTCCCTAATTGATACTGAGCAGAGTATTCCCTTTAAATGTTAATGAAACTGTTGTAATTACTAAATGACCAAAACAGCTCAGAAGCCAGGGTTCACAGCTGTAAACCATTACTTGTAAATTACTGGCACAAGCCTGCATTAGCAGATGGCTCGGCCCATGGAAGAAAACTTTCTCAAGATGCTTTTCTTCCAGGCCTAGGCTCAGGAGCAAATTAGATGAGCATATTAGAGAGGGCCAGAGTGCCTCTTTGGACATGTCGCTGGAGATAAGCACCTTCTTTGATCTTCTTATTTTTTTTCATTACATTCTTTTTGGAAAGTGCTGAATATCAGAGAACAGAAAGTAAAAAGAAGGAGAAACCGACAGAGCTTATAAATATTGCACGAAGGTTCAGATATGCACATTTCAGCTGGCTTCTTAAGGGCAGTGTGTTTCCTACATCCTGAAGCAGATGGACATGCTGAGATGGAGGTAAATAATGAAAGGGGAAAGGGAGTGTGTGTGTGTGTGTGTGTGTGTGTGTGTGTGTGTGTGTGTGTGAGATGGTGAGACCTGCTAACAAGCCAGTGGCAGAAAAGCAATTAGAAGAAAAATAGTACATTTGAATGGGCTTAATACCCTCAAGACAGAGAACATCTATAAAGCTGTGTAAGCAAAACTGTGCAGTAGAAACAAGCTATGTCTTTATTAGAGAAGGCCTGTGGCTCTCCACAGCTTTGTTCTGTAAATTTCATACCAGTTTTGCAAACTCTCTGAGGTTATTAACTTTAGAAGAGATTTTTTTTAAAGAGTTGGGCGAGTCCTGCAGTTGAGCCTTACATTAATATGAAAAAGATTAATTAAGACATCTGGCAAGAACCGGAGGAAGGAGTTTATCTTATAATATATATTAGAAACTATCCTAAGAATAAAACGATTTTTCCTCACAATGAACTGCTCCGTAGAGAAAATGTTTAAGGGATAGTTGTTTACAATCAAACCAGAGAGGACTGGCAATTTCTGTCTTCTGAACAGTTTGAATCCCAAAGTAATATGGAAAGCAGTTATTAAGATTTCAAAATGTACCTTCATATAAAAAGAATGTTATAATTGTTTCTATGTTTAGAGAAAATATCAAATTAATGCAAATAATTCGACCCCATGTTTGCGGAAGGGACAAAGCATGGAGGCACATGGTATGAACCAGGATGTGGGTCAAAATTGCCATAAAATCATCAGGTATGAAAAATTGAGACATAAAATTTGAGAATTTTGTCAAGGTAATGCATAATATGGAACTTTCCAGGGTATTTATGTTTTATGTCTGAAACCTATGAGACCAGAATAATCAGAGTTAGAACTGGCCCATAAAATCAGTAATGAATGATTAATGCGTTGATAGAGTGTCTTTTTGAATCTAGATCCCGGAGGTACAGTATTGCAAGAGCATGATGAAAAGACTCGAATTCTTCTTCCTGAATTTAGAACCTGTTCTGGGCAATATTTTGAGCTATCTGATGTTGGCCTTCAGTTTTTTAACACTTTTCTGTCTTCCTCATTCACAGGCACCCTAGAAGGCTCGATAATCCCAGCCTTCCATCTAGGTCTGGTAAACATGATCTTTACTTTCTTCTTTCTTTCCAGACTTTCCTCCCTTCACAGGAGATAATCTTAGATATTTTTAAGAAGAATGCAAGCAAGTGTCTAAGCAGTTTAATCTATTTATTATGAGAGATATTCAATCAATCTTTAACTCTTTGAGAAATGGAAAGCATTTTTGGAAGTGGAACATCATTCAAATGTAGTAAAGTTTCTAAATTCAGGAAGAACTGCATTCATAAACCTGGCCTTAATACCTACTACCTGTGTAAACTTAAGCATGTTACTCAACTTATCTATGCCTCACTTTATCATCTATATATTGGGGTAATAATAGTATCTACTCCATGTGATTAATTTGAAGAATTTGAAAGAATATACTCTCTGATAGATATTAAAATGTTCAATGAAAGTAACTCAAAAAATATTTGAATTGGCACATTCAAATAGTAGACATTTTTACATAGTGAAAATAAGGGATTCAGTCACGGAAAAGAATACTTCCTACATGGAAAACCAGTAAAAAGAAACTCATCTCCTGGTTTTAATAATACATTATAATTATACAAAATATTACCACTGGGGAAAGCTGGGTGATGAGTAAATGGAACCTCTCTGTACTATTTTTGCAAATTCTTTTGAGTCTATTTCAAAATAAAATTTTTTTAAAAAGTCAACAAACCTATTCTTGATTTTGTCCCCTCATTTGTTTTTGAAACATAGGCTCTTGAAAGCCTTCAGATTTTTCATGCAATTCCCATATCCACTGATATAAAGAGTGGTTTCAAACAGAGAATTGTGTTGTGTGAGTGCATGTGCACACACATGCACATATATGTATGTCGGGGCCAGTAATACTTACATATTTGTCAGTTTTGAGATGAAAAGATAACCATCTGTGGTTATTTCAATTGATCATTTGTTGGGGGAAAAAAGAGTTTATTTTTGTATACTCTCTTAGAATCTGAAAGATTTTATCCAAAGATGTTTTAACAGTTAATATACTGCAATCATATAAGCATGCTTAGTTATTTTAAGGCCATGAACCTTTTTGAGAATTTAATGAAAGCTATGAACCCTTCCCAAGAAAATGTATTAAAATAAATTTAAACTGTTGGCAAGGCTGTGGAGAAAAGGCAACCCTCGCACACTGTTGGTAGGATTGCCAAATAGTGCAGCCACTATGGAAAACAGTTTATAAGTCCCTCGAAAACTTGAAAATAGAACTGCCATTTGACCTGGGAACTTCACTTCTGGGTATTTATCCAAATAAAACCAAAACACTGATTTGTAAAGATCCATGCACCCCTATGTTCATGGTAGTGCTATTCACAATAGCCAAGATATGGAAGCAACCTAAGTGCCCATCAATAGACAATTGGATAAAAAAGTTATGATACATATGTACACTACAGTAGAATATTACTCAGCCATTAAAAAAATGAAATCTTACCATTTGCAATGGCATGGATAGACCTTGAGGGTATTATGGTGAGTGAAATAAGTCAGGCAGAGAAAGATAAATACCATATGATTTCAGTAATATGTAGAATCTAAGGAACAAAAGTAACAAACTAAATGAAAACAGACTCACAGATACAGAGGACCAGCTGGTGACTGCCAGAGGGACTAGGTAAAAAGGCGAAGGGATAAAGAAGTACAAATTAGTAGTTATAAAATATTTATGGGGGTATAGAGTACAGCATAAGAAATATAGTCAGTAGTATTGTAATAGCTATGTGCAGAACCAGGTGGGTACTAGAGTAATTGGAGGTAATCACTTCAGAAACTATATAAATGTCTAACCATTGTACTGTATACTTGAAACAAATATAAAATAGAACTTAAATTTTTTTTAAAATAAAATAAATTTAAACTAAATGATATAAGCAATTCATCTCTATTATAAATCATTAGTGAACTCCTACTGCATGCTAGTAACATAATAGATGTGGGGGTGGCAGAGTGTAGGGTGTATGAAAGAAATGAGATAAACCTGGTCTCTCTCCAGTGAGAAATGGAATAGTAAAGAGATATTATAATGCAACATGCCTGGTGCTATTTACTGGGAGTACAATGTACTCTATCATATAGGAGGGGCATCTAGGCCAGACTTGAAAGAATCAAGAAAGATTTCCAGGGAAAATGAACTCTAAGTTGAAACCTGAAGGAGAAGTAGACATTAGTCAGTTGATGGAGAAGTTTTTAGCATAAGAAGCAGATCATTGGAAAGTGTGGATACAAGAAAGAGTAGTTGCAGAACTCTAAGCAGCTCAGAAAAGCTAGAATATGACATATGAAGAAGAAAGGAACAATGGATAACATCGGGAAAGTGAACAGGGGCCAGACCATGCAAGACCTTGTAAACCCTGTTAAAAAATCTTGACTCTTGAAGAACACTGGGAAATCTCTGCAGAGTTTTAAGTAGAGTTAAATTTGCATTGTAGAAAGCTTACTCTAAGCTCTCTGATGAATGGACTAGATAGGGGAAAAACTGGGATGAGGGAATGCAATAATAAGCCAAGTGCAGCAACTCAAAGAAGAGATAATGATGTCCTGTACTCTTGGCAAGGAACATAAAGAGAAGTAATTGGGTGTGTGAGATTTTTGTAAGAAGTAGAATAGATATAATTTTATTTATTTGGATGTGAAAGGTGAAAGAGAGAAAAGCTGAACATTAACCCAAGATTTCAATTCTAAGTCACTGAGTTGCTGATGGTACTCCTCATTTAGATAGACATCAGAGAAGAAACAAAAGTTGAGTAAGAAGAGATTAAGTTTTGGGCTATTTGAATTTTAATTTCTATGGGCTATCCACGTATCCAGTGGGACATTTAGATATGCAGCTCTGGGCTATGGAAAGACATACTAGAACTAGTATGATTTGAAAATAATTAAAGCCACAGCAGTAGATGAGATCATACAAAAGAATGATAGAATTTTAGTTAATTAAGGAAAAAGCTAAATCATTGCAAAAAAAGGACCTTATAATACTCTTACTTGGAGGAAAAAGATATCCAGTTTTCTCTAAATCACTGCAAAATAAAGGACCTTATAATAAATACCCTTACTTGGAGGGAAAAGATATCCAGTTTTCTCTCCCCAATGTGATGAGACCAAGCTGATAGAATGGCTGAACTCTACGCAGGCATTTAGGGCCACTTATATCTGGGCAATCTGCCATTCCAGAGGTGTTATCATTACTGTGGCTGAACCTGGAGTATGGACATGTCTAGATTTCAGCCATTTGTAGTAATTGCCATCATAAATGGAGAGAAAGGAAAAAGAGTAGATCCGCAGATTTATATTCGTTTATAGGTTTGGTGATGAAAGTTGAGAAAATGGCTCTGTAAAGGCGAAATCAAGACCATTACTGAGAGCAAGGGGAGCATGGCAGGGTCATAAATCAAATGTGTGAAGGAAATTTCGATTGTTGCCATGGAGAACTGGAAACAAAGTCTTCTGGAGAAAGTGAGTGGTCTAGACTGCTGGTCATTCTGGAGTATCTAGTTAGGTTTGGAAACCATAACTTTGTAACAATCGTACCAAACTATTCAATCACAAAATGGTAGAAACATAACATGAAAGAAATCTTTACAAAGATTTACATTTTTCTTGCTTTCATGTATTTATAAATATAATTAAAGGCAGCTTACTTAAAATTTTAAGCCATCAAAAATTTAAGATTTGAATTTTATAAACATGACAAATTCTACCCCAAAGGAAACTGCAGCAAGAATTTGCTATCATTCAACTTTTAAAATATGGAATGGCCATTGATTTGAAAGCATGCATATTATCTTTGACATCTAATTTTGATATTTTTGGTGGTTTGTTTAGATGGCTTCATGTGCTAATAACCTTGTTTACAAAGATACATGAGTGTAATCGATGTTTTCACAAATGGCTCTGCCAGGCACATAAACACTGAAAGTAACAACTGAATTCCCTGGGACTTCTTGACTTGAAATCCTGGCTTGGCAAGTCCTTTGTCCTAAAGTCATCTAGATCACAGTCTGCCACAGCGATTTTCTCCATCAGTAAGAAGAGGATCACGAATCTATGTTTCAACATTTAAGTTGTTTGAGCAGAAATAATCTTGAGAAGGCCTCTATTGTTTTCGAAGAATTTGTAGATTTT